>NC_141834.1:2090000-2401666 GCF_982586985.1 Callionymus lyra
GTCTAGTATTACTTCCTTCTCTTTTACATTAAATGCAATCATTTGCATCAAAAAAGAGAAAAGTACTTTTACTGCAGATAAATTCATGCATTGGTGGTATAGTGGTGAGCATAGCTGCCTTCCAAGCAGTTGACCCAGGTTTGTTTCCAGGGCGTTGCAGAAGTGTTTTTCTAATGAAACAAGAATTGAAAAAAACATTTCATCCTATCCTCAATGTGCTCAAACCTACGACATTTCAGGCCATTATTAGCCCTGTTGAATTACGTCTCTTCATGTGTTGTTGTGGCCGAGTGGTTAAGGCGATGGACTTGAAATCCATTGTGGTTTCCCCGTGTAGGTTCAAATCCTGCCAACAACGAAGCTCTTCTAGTATTACTTCCTGCTCTTTTACAGTAAATGCAATCATTTGCATCAAATAAGAGAAAAGTACTTTTACTGCAGATAAATGCATGCAATGGTGGTATAGTAGTGAGCATAGCTGCCTTCCAAGCAGTTGACCCGGGTTCGTTTCCAGGGCGTTGCAGAAGTGTTTTTCTAATGAAACAAGAATTGAAAAAAACATTTCATCCTATCCTCAATGTGCTCAAACCTACGATATCAGGCCATTATTAGCCCTGTTGAATTACATCTCTTCATGTGTTGTTGTGGCACAGTGGTTAAGGCGATGGACTAGAAATCCATTGGGGTTTCCCTGCGTAGGTTCAAATCCTGCCAACAACTAAGCTCGTATAGTATTACTTCCTGCTCTTTTACAGTAAATGCAATATTTTTGCATCAAATAAGAGAAAAGTATTTTTACTGAGATAAATGCATGCAATGGTGGTATAGTGGTGAGCATAGCTGCCTTCCAAGCAGTTGACCGGGGTTCGATTCCCGGCCATTGCAGAAGTGTTTTCTATTAAAAAAGAATTGGAAAAAAAACATTTCATCCTATCCTCCTTGTGCTCAAACCTAAGATATCAGGCCATTATTAGTCCTGTTTTATTACTGTTTTCATGTGTTGTTGTGGCCGAGTGGTTAAGGCGATGGACTAGAAATCCATTGGGGTTTCTCTGTGTAGGTTCAAATCCTGCCAACAACTAAGCTCGTATAATATTACTTCCTGCTCTTTTACAGTAAATGCAATATTTTTGCATCAAATAAGAGAAAAGTATTTTTACTGAGATAAATGCATGTAATGGTGGTATAGTGGTGAGCATAGCTGCCTTCCAAGCAGTTGACCTGGGTTCGATTCCCGGCCATTGCAGAAGTGTTTTTATATTAAACAAGAATTGGAAAAAAAACGTTTCATCCTATGCTCAATGTGCTCAAACCTACGACATTTCAGGCCATTATTAGCCCTGTTGAATTACATCTCTTCATGTGTTGTTGTGGCCGAGTGGTTAAGGCGATGAACTAGAAATCCATTGGGGTTTCCCCGCGTAGGTTCAAATCCTGCCAACAACGAAGCTCGTCTAGTATTACTTCCTGCTCTTTTACAGTAAATGCAATCATTTGCATCAAATAAGAGAAAAGTACTTTTACTGCAGATAAATGCATGCAATGGTGGTATAGTAGTGAGCATAGCTGCCTTCCAAGCAGTTGACCCGGGTTCGTTTCCAGGGCGTTGCAGAAGTGTTTTTCTAATGAAACAAGAATTGAAAAAAACATTTCATCCTATCCTCAATGTGCTCAAACCTACGATATCAGGCCATTATTAGCCCTGTTGAATTACATCTCTTCATGTGTTGTTGTGGCAGAGTGGTTAAGGCGATGGACTAGAAATCCATTGGGGTTTCCCCGCGTAGGTTCAAATCCTGCCAACGACGAAGCTCGTCTAGTATTACTTCCTGCTCTTTTACAATAAATGCAATAATTTGCATCAAATAAGAGAAAAGTACTTTTACTGCAGATAAATGCATGCAATGGTGGTATAGTGGTGAGCATAGCTGCTTTCCAAGCAGTTGACCTGGGTTGGATTCCCGGCCATTGCAGAAGTGTTTTTCTATTAAACAAGAATTGGAAAAAAACGTTTCATCCTATGCTCAATGTGCTCAAACCTAAGATATCAGGCCATTATTAGTCCTGTTTTATTACTGTTTTCATGTGTTGTTGTGGCCGAGTGGTTAAGGCGATGGACTAGAAATCCATTGGGGTTTCCCTGCGTAGGTTCAAATCCTGCCAACAACTAAGCTCGTATAGTATTACTTCCTGCTCTTTTACAGTAAATGCAATATTTTTGCATCAAATAAGAGAAAAGTATTTTTACTGAGATAAATGCATGCAATGGTGGTATAGTGGTGAGCATAGCTGCCTTCCAAGCAGTTGACCCGGGTTTGATTCCCGGCCATTGCAGAAGTGTTTTTCTATTAAACAAGAATTGGAAAAAAACGTTTCATACTATCCTCAATGTGCTCAAACCTACAATATCAGGCCATTATTAGCCCTGTTGAATTACATCTCTTCATGTGTTGTTGTGGCCGAGTGGTTAAGGCGATGGACTTGAAATCCATTGTGGTTTCCCCGTGTAGGTTCAAATCCTGCCAACAACGAAGCTCTTCTAGTATTACTTCCTGCTCTTTTACAGTAAATGCAATCATTTGCATCAAATAAGAGAAAAGTACTTTTACTGCAGATAAATGCATGCAATGGTGGTATAGTAGTGAGCATAGCTGCCTTCCAAGCAGTTGACCCGGGTTCGTTTCCAGGGCGTTGCAGAAGTGTTTTTCTAATGAAACAAGAATTGAAAAAAACATTTCATCCTATCCTCAATGTGCTCAAACCTAAGATATCAGGCCATTATTAGTCCTGTTTTATTACTGTTTTCATGTGTTGTTGTGGCCGAGTGGTTAAGGCGATGGACTAGAAATCCATTGGGGTTTCCCTGCGTAGGTTCAAATCCTGCCAACAACTAAGCTCGTATAGTATTACTTCCTGCTCTTTTACAGTAAATGCAATATTTTTGCATCAAATAAGAGAAAAGTATTTTTACTGAGATAAATGCATGCAATGGTGGTATAGTGGTGAGCATAGCTGCCTTCCAAGCAGTTGACCCGGGTTTGATTCCCGGCCATTGCAGAAGTGTTTTTCTATTAAACAAGAATTGGAAAAAAACGTTTCATACTATCCTCAATGTGCTCAAACCTACAATATCAGGCCATTATTAGCCCTGTTGAATTACATCTATTCATGTGTTGTTGTGGCCGAGTGGTTAAGGCGATGGACTTGAAATCCATTGTGGTTTCCCCGTGTAGGTTCAAATCCTGCCAACAACGAAGCTCTTCTAGTATTACTTCCTGCTCTTTTACAGTAAATGCAATCATTTGCATCAAATAAGAGAAAAGTACTTTTACTGCAGATAAATGCATGCAATGGTGGTATAGTAGTGAGCATAGCTGCCTTCCAAGCAGTTGACCCGGGTTCGTTTCCAGGGCGTTGCAGAAGTGTTTTTCTAATGAAACAAGAATTGAAAAAAACATTTCATCCTATCCTCAATGTGCTCAAACCTACGATATCAGGCCATTATTAGCCCTGTTGAATTACATCTCTTCTTGTGTTGTTGTGGCAGAGTGGTTAAGGCGATGGACTAGAAATCCATTGGGGTTTCCCTGCGTAGGTTCAAATCCTGCCAACAACTAAGCTCGTATAGTATTACTTCCTGCTCTTTTACAGTAAATGCAATATTTTTGCATCAAATAAGAGAAAAGTATTTTTACTTAGATAAATGCATGCAATGGTGGTATTGTGGTGAGCATAGCTGCCTTCCAAGCAGTTGACCCGGGTTTGTTTCCAGGGTGTTGCAGAAGTGTTTTTCTATTAAACAAGAATTGGAAAAAAAACATTACATCCTATCCTCCAAGTGCTCAAACCTAAGATATCAGGCCATTATTAGTCCTGTTTTATTACTGTTTTTATCTGTTGTTGTGGCCGAGTGGTTAAGGCGATGGACTAGAAATCCATTGGGGTTTCCCCGCGTAGGTTCAAATCCTGCCAACAACGAAGCTCGTCTAGTATTACTCCCTGCTCTTTTACAGTAAATGCAATATTTTGCATCAAATAAGAGAAAAGTACTTTTACTGGAGATGAATGCATGCAATGGTGGTACAGTGGTGAGCATAGCTGCCTTCCATGCAGTTGACCTGGGTTCGATTCCCGGCCATTGCAGAAGTGTTTTTCTATTAAAAAATAATTGGAAAAAAAACCATTTCATCCTATCCTCCATGTGCTCAAACCTAAGATATCAGGCCATTATTAGTCCTGTTTTATTACTGTTTTCATGTGTTGTTGTGGCCGAGTGGTTAAGGCGATGGACTAGAAACTCATTGGGGTTTCCCCGGGTAGGTTCAAATCCTGCCACCGACGAAGCTCGTCTAGTATTACTTCCTGCTCTTTTACAGTAAATGCAATATTTTTCATCAAATAAGAGAAAAGTACTTTTACTGGAGATTAATGCATGCAATGGTGGTACAGTGGTGAGCATAGCTGCCTTCCAAGCAGTTGACCCGGGTTAGTTTCCAGGGCGTTGCAGAAGTGTTTTTCTAATGAAACAAGAATTGAAATAAACATTTCATACTATCCTCAATGTGCTCAAACCTACGATATCAGGCCATTATTAGCCCTGTTGAATTACGTCTCTTCATGTGTTGTTGTGGCGGAGTGATTAAGGCGATGGACTAGAAATCCATTGGGGTTCCCCAGCGTAGGTTCAAATCCTGCCAACAATGAAGCTCGTCTAGTATTACTTCCTGCTCTTTTACAGTAAATGCAATATTTTGCATCAAAAAAGAGAAAAGTACTTTTACTGCAGATAAATTCATGCAATGGTGGTATAGTGGTGAGCATAGCTGCCTTCCAAGCAGTTGACCCGGGTTCGATTCCTGGCCATTGCAGAAGTGTTTTTCTATTAAACAAGAATTGGAAAAAAACGTTTCATCCTATGCTCAATGTGCTCAAACCTACGATATTTCAGGCCATTATTAGCCCTGTTGAATTACATCTCTTCATGTGTTGTTGTGGCCCAGTGGTTAAGGCGATGGACTAGAAATCTATTTGGGTTTCCCTGCGTAGGTTCAAATCCTGCCAACAACTAAGCTCGTCTAGTATTACTTCCTGCTCTTTTACAGTAAATGCAATATTTTTGTATCAAATAAGAGAAAAATATTTTTACTGAGATAAATGCATGCAATGGTGGTATAGTGGTGAGCATAGCTGCCTTCCAAGCAGTTGACCCGGGTTCGATTCCCGGCCATTGCATTAGTGTTTTTCTATTGAACAAGAATTGGAAAAAAAAAACATTTCATCCTATCCTCCATGTGCTCAAACCTAAGATATCAGGCCATTATTAGTGCTGTTTTATTACTGTTTTCATGTGTTGTTGTGGCCCAGTGGTTAAGGCGATGGACTAGAAATCCATTGGGGTTTCCCCGCGTAGGTTCAAATCCTGCCAACAACGAAGCTCGTCTAGTATTACTTCCTGCTCTTTTACATTAAATTCAATCATTTGCATCAAAAAAGAGAAAAGTACTTTTACTGCAGATAAATTCATGCATTGGTGGTATAGTGGTGAGCATAGCTGCCTTCCAAGCAGTTGACCCGGGTTCGATTCCCGGCCATTGCAGAAGTGTTTTTATATTAAACAGGAATTGGAAAAAAAACGTTTCATCCTATGCTCAATGTGCTCAAACCTACGACATTTCAGGCCATTATTAGCCCTGTTGAATTACATCTCTTCATGTGTTGTTGTGGCCGAGTGGTTAAGGCGATGGACTAGAAATCCATTGGGGTTTCCCCGCGTAGGTTCAAATCCTGCCAACAACGAAGCTCGTCTAGTATTACTTCCTTCTCTTTTACATTAAATGCAATCATTTGCATCAAAAAAGAGAAAAGTACTTTTACTGCAGATAAATTCATGCATTGGTGGTATAGTGGTGAGCATAGCTGCCTTCCAAGCAGTTGACCCGGGTTTGATTCCTGGCCATTGCAGAAGTGTTTTTCTATTAAACAAGAATTGGAAAAAAAACATTTCATCCTATACTCAATGTGCTCAAACCTACGATATCTGGCCATTATTAGCCCTGTTGAATTACATCTCTTCATGTGTTGTTGTGGCGGAGTGGTTAAGGCGATGGACTAGAAATCCATTGGGGTTCCCCCGCATAGGTTCAAATCCTGCCAACAACGAAGCTCGTCTAGTATTACTTCCTGCTCTTTTACAGTAAATGCAATATTTTGCATCAAATAAGAGAAAAGTACTTTTACTGCAGATAAATTCATGCAATGGTGGTATAGTGGTGAGCATAGCTGCCTTCCAAGCAGTTGACCCGGGTTCGATTCCCGGCCATTGCAGAAGTGTTTCTCTATTAAACAAGAATTGGAAAAAAAACATTTCATCCTATCCTCAATCTGCTCAAACCTACAATATCAGGCCATTATTAGCCCTGTTGAATTACATCACTACATGTGTTGTTGTGGCCGAGTGGTTAAGGCGATGGACTTGAAATCCATTGTGGTTTCCCCGTGTAGGTTCAAATCCTGCCAACAACGAAGCTCGTCTAGTATTACTTCCTGCTCTTTTACAGTAAATGCAATCATTTGCATCAAATAAGAGAAAAGTACTTTTACTGCAGATAAATGCATGCAATGGTGGTATAGTGGTGAGCATAGCTGCCTTCCAAGCAGTTGACCCGGGTTTGATTCCCGGCCATTGCAGAAGTGTTCTTCTATTAAACAAGAATTGGAAAAAAAACATTTCATCCTATACTCAATGTGCTCAAACCTACGATATCTGGCCATTATTAGCCCTGTTGAATTACATCTCTTCATGTGTTGTTGTGGCGGAGTGGTTAAGGCGATGGACTAGAAATCCATTGGGGTTCCCCCGCATAGGTTCAAATCCTGCCAACAACGAAGCTTGTCTAGTATTACTTCCTGCTCTTTTACAGTAAATGCAATATTTTGCATCAAATAAGAGAAAAGTACTTTTACTGCAGATAAATTCATGCAATGGTGGTATAGTGGTGAGCATAGCTGCCTTCCAAGCAGTTGACCCGGCTTCGATTCCCGGCCATTGCAGAAGTGTTTTTCTATTAAACAAGAATTGGAAAAAAAACATTTCATCCTATCCTCAATCTGCTCAAACCTACAATATCAGGCCATTATTAGCCCTGTTGAATTACATCACTACATGTGTTGTTGTGGCCGAGTGGTTAAGGCGATGGTCTTGAAATCCATTGTGGTTTCCCCGTGTAGGTTCAAATCCTGCCAACAACGAAGCTCTTCTAGTATTACTTCCTGCTCTTTTACAGTAAATGCAATCATTTGCATCAAATAAGAGAAAAGTACTTTTACTGCAGATAAATGCATGCAATGGTGGTATAGTAGTGAGCATAGCTGCCTTCCAAGCAGTTGACCCGGGTTCGTTTCCAGGGTGTTGCAGAAGGGTTTTTCTAATGAAACAAGAATTGAAAAAAACATTTCATCCTATCCTCAATGTGCTCAAACCTACGATATCAGGCCATTATTAGCCCTGTTGAATTACATCTCTTCATGTGTTGTTGTGGCGGAGTGGTTAAGGTGATGGACTAGAAATCCATTGGGGTTTCCCCGCGTAGGTTCAAATCCTGCCAACGACAAAGTTCGTCTAGTATTACTTCCTGCTCTTTTACAATAAATGCAATCATTTGCATCAAATAAGAGAAAAGTACTTTTACTGCAGATAAATGCATGCAATGGTGGTATAGTGGTGAGCATAGCTGCTTTCTAAGCAGTTGACCTGTGTTGGATTCCCGGCCATTGCAGAAGTGTTTTTCTATTAAACAAGAATTGGAAAAAAACGTTTCATCCTATGCTCAATGTGCTCAAACCTACGATATTTCAGGCCATTATTAGCCCTGTTGAATTACATCTCTTCATGTGTTGTTGTGGCCCAGTGGTTAAGGCGATGGACTAGAAATCCATTTGGGTTTCCCTGCGTAGGTTCAAATCCTGCCAACAACGAAGCTCGTCTAGTATCTCTTCCTGCTCTTTTACAGTAAATGCAATATTTTTGCATCAAATAAGAGAAAAGTATTTTTACTGAGATATATGCATGCAATGGTGGTATAGTGGTGAGCATAGCTGCCTTCCAAGTAGTTGACCCGCGTTCGATTCCCGGCCATTGCAGAAGTGTTTTTCTATTAAACAAGAATTGGAAAAAAAAAACATTTCATCCTATCCTCCATGTGCTCAAACCTAAGATATCAGGCCATTATTAGTCCTGTTTTATTACTGTTTTCATGTGTTGTTGTGGCCCAGTGGTTAAGGCAATGGACTAGAAATCCATTGGGGTTTCCCCGCGTAGGTTCAAATCCTGCCAACAACGAAGCTCGTCTAGTATTACTTCCTGCTCTTTTACATTAAATTCAATCATTTGCATCAAAAAAGAGAAAAGTACTTTTACTGCAGATAAATTCATGCATTGGTGGTATAGTGGTGAGCATAGCTGCCTTCCAAGCAGTTGACCCGGGTTCGATTCCCGGCCATTGCAGAAGTGTTTTTCTATTAAACAAGAATTTGAAAAAAACATTTCATCCTATCCTCCATGTACTCAAACCTAAGATATCAGGCCATTATTAGTGCTGTTTTATTACTGTTTCAATGTGTTGTTGTGGCCGAGTGGTTAAGGCGATGGACTAGAAATCCATTGGGGTTTCCCCGCGTAGGTTCAAATCCTGCCAACAACGAAGCTCGTCTAGTATTACTTCCTGCTCTTTTACATTAAATGCAATCATTTGCATCAAATAAGAGAAAAGTACTTTTACTGCAGATAAATTCATGCATTGGTGGTATAGTGGTGACCATAGCTGCCTTCCAAGCAGTTGACCCGGGTTCGATTCCTGGCCATTGCAGAAGTGTTTTTCTATTAAACAAGAATTGGAAAAAAACGTTTCATCCCATACTCAATGTGCTTGTACCTACGCTATCAGGCCATTATTACTTACTGTTGTATTACTCTTTCCATGTGTTGTTGTGACCGAGTGGTTAAGGCGATGGACTAGAAGTCCATTGTGGTCTCCCTGCGTAGGTTCAAATCCTGCCAACAATTAACGTAGTCTAATATTACTTCCTGCTCTTTTACATTAAATGCAATCATTAACATCAAATAAGAGAAAGGTATTTTTACTGGAGATAAATGCATCTAATGGTGATATAATGGTGTACATAGCTTCTTTCCAAGCAGTTGACCTAGGTTCGATTCCCAGCCATAGCAGAAGACTTCCCCGCGTAGTTTTATAGGCTTCCGACAATGCAGCTCCTGTTGTTGCAGTGGCATTTATTTGCATATCACAGCATATTTTGTCAGAAATTCATCACAACTGTAATGATCTATGTGCCATCCCCTTTCTGCCATTTGAAAAGTGAATGGCCTGAATATCTCCAAGAAAAGATAGTGAGCATATGATATGATCAGTCTCAATTATATAGATGTTTTGGACTCCTTTTCCTATTGTATTTTAAATTGACCTTGGTGGCATGGGTCAGCCAATCATCAAAGTAGCTGAGATAGATTCCATGGATCCATCAAGTCAATGATTCAATGTTATTAAAATAAATCTGATGTAGTGAATGATGCTGTTTCTGAGTTGAACATTCACTTCAGCTGTAGCTTATTTTTTTGCACATCAACGTTTTCTATTCTAAACCAATTGTCTCATATTGATTCCAATATGTTATGTTATAACTGATATCTATTCCATCTCTTCTAGAGCATTTGAATAGCTGAGTTTGATCTTAATCATAGGTTCTGCATAGTGCCTTGTATTGTCTATTATCAATTTTGCTGATTGAACTTTGAATACTTTAATCTTGTATCCCTGACAGTGTTGAGGTAACAAGTTATTAAGTAACGTGTTAAAGTAACTAACTTATTTTTTGCATTAACGAGTGCTGTAAAAAAAAATGTTGTGTCAAAAAATCTCTTTTTGTTCCATTTATTTATTGTTCTTACATTTTGTCTGAATTCATTAATCACAGCATCAATGTAAAGTACAGTAACTGAGTCATTTTCCAAAGAAGTTACTAGTAATTTAACTAAGTTATTATTTTAAAGTAACTTACTCAACAATGATCCTTTATTCTACCATTTTGTATTATAAGTGGTGGGCTAAAACTGTTTTATGTGTTGCTTCCGACCTTGTGACTTGCATCTTGAAATGAATTGTGGTGTTTGTTAGATTGAACATTTACTAATTGGTAAAAATGAACATGGAGAAAATGCACGAGAAAATTGGGCCTGGCAACACAATAAGTGTTGTGATCAATGATGGCATGATGATGGTTAAAACTATAGATCAACAAAAAGTAGTGATACTTTTCAAGAATTCTATAGAAATCGCTGTACTTTGGCATCTGTGGATCAAACTTGTATTATGATCATAACAAAAAAAAGAGATGAAGATAATTGTTTCTTTGTATCAAATAGGCCCGTCTCTTTATTAAATAATGGTTATGAAATTCTACCCAAAATATTGACAAGACGCTAAATAGTTTTTCCCATCAATGGAACTCCTGATCAGATCAAAAAAATAGAAGAGACGTGTTTTTCTACATAAGAGGTTCTAATATTATTTATACCCCTGGCAAAAATAGATCTGAATGATTTTATCTCCATGGATTCCGAAAAGGCATATGAAATTATATAGAAATTGAATACCATTTGGAAACAATGAAAATATGGAAATGGAATTGGGAACCAATTTGTCTCTTGGGGAAATCATTGTATTCCAAAACTAGTGCTACAGTTGCAACAAATGAAATTAATTAAAAAGCTTTAAATATAAACAAGGGCTCTCGGCAGGGATGTACATAAAAATAAAGTAGAAAACATTTAAAAAAAAAAAGGCAACTAATAACAATCGGGGTGTGAACCGAACCTAGTGTAGCAAAGAACAGTGTTGTTCACTGTTAAAAGACTAAAATAATCTTCTTTGCTAAGACGAACATTTCTCATCTCTGACTTCACAAAAAGTCCCATATTGTATAAGAACTGGGAAGTGAGGAGCGAAAGTGGGCATTGAGCTCCAGCACAAGACTCAAGCTTATTCAAGAAAAACAGAAATCGGGCCCTGTGTGCGCAAAGCGCACCAGACACTGTAAAACAGAGGCTGGGGGCCATATTGGCTTGAAATAGAGACCTTCACAGAGAATTGTAATCCCTCACTGCATGAAATGGGATATTCTCAGCAACCTCCACAGTGGGAATCAAGGTAAAGTCAAGTCCACAGAGAGCCTTTGTTAACCACTCTAGTGCAAGAGCAACCATAGCAGAGAGTCGGCACAGTGACATGCTTTTCTAGGAGAAGAAAAAATGTCTGCTTTTGGTTGATTATTTCTTACTTGTTCGTACCTGAAATGGTTGTCTCAGATAATGAACCACAATGCAGTTGTGGACTTTTTTTTTTTACAGATTTAAATTGTTTTCTGAACATATGACCAGCAGTTCAAGATATCCACTGGGAAACGACATGCCAAACCACAGCCGCAAGCAGTCAGCCTGCCCCAATAGCCAACAACCACTAGAACATGACACAAATGTGTGGCTTCCTAGTGACCAGCAGAGACAGTTATTCAATAGGTTACAAAACCAAGGTCATCCATCATGTACACAGATTGGAGACAGTTTACGAGGAATAGCAAATAAATGCAAACTCTGAACCAGTCCCAAGCTCGAAGACAGGTGGCATGGGAACTCACACAACCTGACTGATGGGTAAGCTGAAAAGCTGCCACTCTGATATGACTGACAATATCTTTGAGTGAGGAGACCAGAAACCGGGGCATGAGCTGTAAGGTCTTACGATTATAATGGCTGAATATTCCATTTATTTTTATCTATCCTTTTCTTCTCCTCTGTGTAACAGTAAACCTAACTCAAAAAAGACAATAAAGCAGTTTTTAAAATAAATAATTGGAAACTTTTAAAATGACTTGTCATGCTTCTTTGGGGGATTTTTAAATATCATTTTATTATAGTAATGTTAAGGATTGGTCCAAACCTCAAAACGTAAAAATAAAATTCCTCTTCCAGTATTCTATATTTCCTTAATGAAAGATTATTTGTCTTGTTCTTTTTTATATTCAATATGTATTTGGAGCCCGAAAATGACTCAAAGTCAATCAAATAAATATGTTGTATTTTATGTTGACAGGGTCTGGAGACAAAAATAAATGAAATTAACTAATGTATAAAATACTTTATTTAATGCATTTGTTAATATCTAAATAAATGAACAATGTCAAATAATATCAGTCTTTTATGTATATTAATAAATACAAACCTTTCTTTATTTTTGTATATGAATAGTATTGGCTTTTATATAATGTTCATTTCATTGACACACATTTACTGATTTATGTATATTTAAGTAAGACTGTCTCACCCTCTTATAAAGTCGATTACAGCAGAGTCTGGTTCTGATTGAGGTTTTTGCAAGGAAGTTTGTTTCGCCACCACCTTCGCTCATTGTGATTCAATAGGGCTTGTTTTTATAAATTGACGCTTTAAATTAAATTAAATTGAATTGGAATTCACTCTGTTCTCATTCTTGGCTGACCAGTAGAGTATCAGCTTTTATTTCTGTTCAATAATTCCTTCAGATTCACTATCCTTCTTCTTACTCAGCAGCTGATCAGATCATAACAGCCTTCCTTCTCATCCAGTCAAATAATTACAGGTCCACTCACATATCAATCATTGCTAGCTATCATGTTTAAATTTGTCTACCATGCTGTCACTTTGTCTCCCAACACAAATGGTAAAACTTACTTCTGTGCAATCCCAGCTTTGGTGAGTACAATAATGTTACAAACGGTGGCTCTTCCAAACAACACATTTTATTTACATATTACAGTGACATTGGGCGGTCATTCCTGGCAAGAGGTTTTCAAAGTTGCTCTATTGAATCCTGCTCAACAGAATGAGAGTCACAGCAGTCCTCTACAAACCCCACCCTTTAATTTTTGGCAGGGGGTCTACCAAAAAGTGTATAAATACAAGAGTACCAGCTAAGCTAAGCCACATTAGGCTTCAAGGGTGAGGCAAATGAGACCCTCTAGCATTAGGATGCTCATCACCGAGTTTCGACTAGTAAGTCAACTGAGTGAGAAGAGCTTTTCACTCAAGTAGGTGGCCAAAAAAAAGGCACATGATTAGTCTGAACATCCTTGAAAGCTCAAGGAATGTGGGTGGCAATTATCTCAAAAATTGTCAAAACTTCTCACCTCCTTGAACCTGGCTTTGAGTCCAGTATTGTACTGCAGGTCAATGGGCTCCATTTGAAGTTGAAGCACACGTTGGGCTTCTTGCACTTCAAAGGATAATGAGTAAGCAAACATTTGATAACTAGCTCTGTGTTTTTTGAAGTTCAAATCTGTGCTCAAATTCCCAATGGCATCAACGTCTACAAAGTTTGATTGTGTGCCTTGGATGCTGCACAATGGAAAATTCTTGTACTTACAAATAATGAATAAAAAATCTTTATAAACGGTGATTAATTTTAAAAACAGACATCCGTTATATCTATCCTTGACTCACTCATGACTCTCGTGCATCACAAAAACCAACATGCATAATTGCATGTTTGCAAGAATGCCACTATGCAATTCATGAGCATCACCTGTCCATCTGTCTGCCACAACTTCATTATCACTGCACGTACCTGTCAACACCTTAGCCGATGCTCTCTCCCATTTCAAATTTCAGACATTCGAGAGTATTTGTCCAGACACCAGTGCAACTTAAATTCTTCACCTCAAAGACATAGCTCTCTTTTCAGGCACATATCCATGGCTAGGTTTATGGAGACTTCCCCAATTTAACCGAGAAAGTAAGTAAGTAAGTAAGTAAGTAATATTTATTTATATAGCGCTTTTCGAGACCAGGGTCACAAAGCGCTTTAACAATCAAAACAATACTCAAAACAGTACATACTTCAAAGATCAAGACAACACCGAGAACAACACAGGAGTTCGAGAAATTCAAGGAAAAGCCTGAACAAATAGAAACGTCTTAAGATGTTTCTTAAAGGAGTCAGTAGACTCCATCAAGCGCAAAGAGAGAGGAAGATCGTTCCAAAGCTTAGGAGCAACAGCCTGAAAAGATTTCTCTCCTCTGGTCCTGAGCCGTGTGCGTGGAACCATAAGTAGATTCTGATCCACAGACCTCAGAGACCGAGCTGGGGTGTAAGGCTGGATCAGATCAGTGATGTAAGGAGGAGCCTGACCATGAATAGCTCTGAAAGTAAGAACCAGAATTTTAAAGTTGATCCTGAAAGAAACTGGAAGCCAGTGAAGAGTTTTAAGGATCGGAGAAATGTGAGTTCTCCTACTTGAGCGGGTCAGAATTCTCGCTGCAGAGTTCTGAATCAACTGCAGACGAGACAGCTCCTTCTTGTTAGGACATGAAAACAAACTGTTACAATAGTCCAGACGAGAAGAAACAAACGCATGGATTACAAGCTCCAGATCATGTTGTGACAACATTTTCCTAAGTTTAGAGATTTTTCTCAGTTGAAGGAAACAGTTTCTCAGTCAGTTTTCTGCAGTGTTGAACAAGAGACATGTCTTTATCAAATACAACACCCAGGTTTCTCAGGCTCAGTTTGACAGACTGACCTAAGTCACCCAAGTACTGACTCAACCCTGGAATCTTATCATCAGGAGCAATCACCAGAGTTTCAGTTTTGTCCACATTAAGCTGTAAAGTGTTTTCACTCAGCCATTGTTTGATTTCTAGGAAACAATTGACTAAGCAGTTCAGCCTTTGGGGCTCAGTTGGGTCAAAAGAGCAGTAGAGCTGGATGTCATCAGCAAAAATGTGATAAGAAACATCTGGAAATCTCTGAATGATTTTACCAAGGGGAATCAAGTACAGCAAAAACAATAAAGGACCCAGAACAGAACCTTGAGGGACTCCACACAACAGATCTGCCGATTCAGACCTCATTTGATTGGCAGATACACTAAAACTGCGCCCAGAAAGGTAAGATGAGAACCATTCTAACACAGACCCAGACAGTCCCACTTCATCCCTTAGTCTTCTCAGCAGGATCTGGTGATCAACTGTGTCAAAGGCTGACGACAGATCCAAGAGAACCAGAACAGTGAATTTACCAGAGTCAGCCGACATCATGATGTCACTGGACACTTTCAATAAAGCTGTCTCCGTAGAGTGATGTTTACGGAAGCCAGACTGAAACTTCTCATGGATGTCGCTCTGATCCAGGAACAAAGACAGCTGCTCGGACACCACCTTCTCCAAGATCTTGGACAAGAAAGGGAGCTTAGAAATAGGCCTGAAATTACTGAGGTCAGTTGGGTCTAAGCCTGGTTTTTTGAGCAGAGGCTCCACAATGGCATGTTTAAATGCATTGGGAAAAACCCCTGTGGAAAGGGAGAGGTTCACCATATTGGTAACCCAGGGGCCAATTACATCAAATACTTTGATAAAAAGCCTACAAGGAAGGACGTCATCTGAGCAAGAGGAGGGTTTCATCTTGTTCACTAGTGCTGAAATATCACCCAAAGATACAGCAGTGAAGGATGACCAAGAGGAGGAGATGGGCTCAGAGACAGTAGGGGTTCCCAACAAAGGGGGAGAGATTTTCTCTTTGATCAATTTAATTTTGTCAATGAAAAATCTCAACAATGCATTGCTGTCAGCTTCACAGAAGACCGGCGTGATTTGAGGAGCAGGAGACACGAGAGAATTAATCGTGTCAAACAAAACTTTGGGGTTTTTCCTATTTGCTGCTACCAGTTTTCTGATGTAATCAGATCTAGCAGTTTCTACCATCTCATTGTAAGAAGTCAACAGATCCCTGAGGTGAAGTCTGTGCACCTCAAGTTTAGTAGACTTCCAGAGACGCTCAGTCTTTCGACAAAGTCTCTTCAGACTCAGGAGATCTTCATTTGTCCAAGGGCACCGTTTTTTCTGAATTTTCAAGTTCGATTTAACAGGTGCCACTTGATCCAGTATTTCAACACAATGATCAGTGTAACAGTGAATCAAACTGTCCACATCTGGACAGTCATCAAAGGAAAGACGGTCAAACATAGCAGAAAAACTGTCTGCAGTATCGGCTGAGATGACACGCCTCTGAGACCTAACTTTCAAAGGCTTAGGTTCAGGGATGAAGTCCAGGTTAAACAAGACAAGAGAATGATCACTCAGATGGACATCATGTACAGATACATTAGAAATGTTCAGGCCAAGAGTAAAAACTAAGTCTAAAATGTGGCCTTTTTGATGAGTGGGTTCAGAAACATGTTGCTCAAAATTAAAGGCTTCAGTTAAAGTTAAAAGTTCTTTAGCAGAACAAGATGTGACGTCATCAACATGAAGATTAAAGTCTCCAAGAATAAGAACAGATTCCATCTGAATAATGGAAGATAAGAAGTCACTAAAGTCTTTCAAGAACACCGCCGCAGGACCAGGCGGACGGTAGATTGACACACAATAGAAAGGTCTTGTAGAACCAACCAAGATCATCTGAGACTCAAAAGAAGTGAATTCCTGTGTCTGAATCACTTTGCAAGAACAACTCTCCCTAAAAACAGTAGCAAGACCTCCTCCACGACCAGAGAGGCGAGGCTTCCCCAGGACAGCGCTCCCTACTGGACAGAGTTCGTTCAGATGAATAAACTCTTCCTCTCTCTGCCAAGTCTCAGAAAGACATAATAAATCCAAATTAACTCTTGTGAAAAGATCATTAAGAATAAAGGATTTATTAGTAATGGAGCGAACATTAAGAAGTCCCACATTCAGCACCGATGACGTCACTGACGACGCCGCGTCACTGACAGGCGCGCAGAGCGGGATCTTTTGAAGCGAACAGCGGTCACGTGGGTACCAGCTGTCACTGAAGTTCAACTCGGTTGTAAAAGTCGAATTAAAGAGAGGAAATGAAAAAATCTTACCACCTTTCGTTGAGGTCTGGACAGACGGCAGCGCTGATGTGTCATCACACACAGTGAGAGGAATGTCGATCAAACATCGATGACGTTCGATGACGTCAGAGTTGTTCCGAGCGATCGCAACTGCACGTCTCATCCTGACCTGTACTCCAGCCCGACTCGATCCCTTGTGGAAATCGCCCGGTACTCGAGCTTCTACTTAAAGAATATGGGATTTCGCTTGGAAGGGATTGCTTGTACAAAATTACACATGTCCTTTTCATGGCCTTCTCTCGCCACTGCAAACCTCAGTATATCTGCTGATTTGACTTGCTGATGTTTTGATCTGGCCTTTCCCAGCATTTGCAGCATATTAATCTCTCCATTACGATTTAACACAAAGGCATAGCTAAGGCCTCTCCATCTGTTATTCTCTTATCTTATATCACCACACTGCTTACATCAGTTTTTACACTTTCCAAATAAGTGAAAAATTTACTTCAGATTTAAAAAATCATAATCCACAGTTAGATATACCTTTCTCCGATCTTGTGTTTATTATAAGCGTCACCTCAAGCATTAAAATGTGGCACTGCCTGCTCCGTAATCGCTTGCATGGATTGATAAATATTCCAGGCTTTAACCAAATGTTTGTCCTTCCTCACACCTTTTCTGCATCCTGGGTTACCTCCCCCTCTTTAAAGCTTGGTTAATAAACATCTTGGGATGTTGCTCATTAAAAGCGGTGGTAATCAGGATATTCATTCGGTACATGGACTCCTTCATGCTCCTGCCAACTAGGTCATGCTACAAAACTCCGACAGCCACCACTGACAGCGTCTTTCAGCCATCATCGCTTAATAAAGAGATTTCAGAATTATTTGTTTGTATGCTGGAAGCAATAATGAATGGTTCCTAGAGCTGATATTTGCAGAAGAAAGATGTTACTCTGGATGATTTTTCCTTCCACACAAAAGATAAAACACGGAAAATCCTAGTCAAAAAGGAGATAAATATTCTTACAGAGATGTTGAGGATTTAGTTTTGTGATTGGAGAAGATATTTTATATACACAGGAAAGTGTAGAAGCCTCTGTCGGGTTTTTGAATTCACTCGAACGATTGGCCCAAATTCTACCTTTATCCAAGCTTGTTAGTATCCTGGTAGGGTCCAACTCTCTTTCTGCAGATACATATCAAGTCATGCCTTAAATATGCATTGTGTCTTTGTCACAGTGTGCGTCTGGCTCCAAATGAAGCCTAGATACACCGTGAAGTTTTCATTCGTCACGCAAAACATGTCATCTGCTTGCAATAGCCAAGTCTACAAGTGAAGACAGCTGTGTGATTAAAATTCTCACACGCTCACAGTCTAAAAGACTTTGGGGCAGAGGGCTTTTATGGCATTCCCTTTCATGTCTTAGAATAAACTTATCACAGTATTACGGTTCCCCAGATCTCACATTGATTCACATCCCCTTCAGCACATCAAGCAACTTCAGATGGAGATGAAACGAGAAGGAGAATAAATCACCGTTCAGATATGCAAGACTCGCTAATCAGTTGTGAGACAAACAGTGATGGTTCAAAAAAGGGTCATCCATCAGCAGAGCTGCTTGCCATGGTTGATATAAGCTGCCACACATGTTGTATTTCCCCTCCAGGCTTCCAGGGGGCACTCAGAGAATTCCTGTTTCAAATCATGTCTTTCACTATTTAAAAGCAATAGCCTTTAGCAAATCCTTGTGTTTTGCTTAAAAAAAGATGTTTGCTCTTGATGTTGGTTTAGATTTTACAATCATATCTGGATGATATATTGATAAAGACCTTGACGAAAGTTAATAATTATAAAATCACAATAAGGTAAAAATCGTTATCTGGCATTTAATTACATACAACCCAACACACTATACACTTATTAGTCTTTTGTGTATTTAAAGAAGTCTGCCTTGGTCCAATTGAGATTTAAGTATCCCTAAGCATGGCTCTGCTTTTGTACATTTGTTAATGCAAGCATAGACTTGCACATTTTCACACAACATTTTGAATGAATGAATCAGATTTTAATTGATTCATGTGATTTTATCATTTTTACACTAAAATGTTCTGTTGCTGAAGTAAGAATGCAGATGTTTGTGTGTATGCATCATCCATTTGATATGATTCATTGATTCTCTGTCCTGTTGTCTTAGCTGTTCAGGTACTGCAATAAATTTAGCTAACAAGCTAAATGTGGTAGAGTGCGTCTTTTGACAATATATCTTTTAAATGGCCCCTGTTGAAAAACGTATAGAATACTTGAATACATATTGACATTTATATTGTAAATAATTAAAGATATTCTCCTCACATGATAACCATTCTTCTCATCAGGCAGGACCTTTTTCATTTTCAAGCTACAAAAACACAAGCAAGCAAATATATGTCATACCACGTTCGTATGCATTTTTTTGTGAGATTAGATTGAAATCTATCGTCAAAAGGCTTTTGGTCAATTCACACTTGTACTTTCATGTAGAAAAAGAGGAAATATGGAGCACAGGGTGTCGTACAAGCACAACAGTGCCTAAATTAGTACAGGGACCGTGGAGCTCCCAAACTAATACTACTTTTTCTCATCATTTGTGCTCCTTTTGCTAGATGTCAACCACCTTTTGTTTGTTTGTGTTTTGACAACAATGTCTTTCTTTTTTCTTATTAGAAGCCAGTGTGGATGTCATGACCCCCTGTGCCACTCTTTCAACTTTTTCTTTAATAAATAAAATATTTAACTCTGTTGTGTTGCAGGATTCTGTTTTCCCCTTTTGGTTTCCACCTGGTTCATATACTGTACATCACAATCCTAAAAACTAAATGAGCTTTGCTGATATCTATGATCACTACTAAATTAAATAGTTTTATTCAATTAACAAGAGGCAATATATACCAGAAAATAAATGCAATTATCCAATATATGTTATTGGTTTTAGACCTGGGTTGAGGTTTTAGACATATTCTTTCTTGTTCAGTTATTCATTTAGAGCCCCAGGTAAGAGTCTTAAATCAATAGATCGCCAGTGAGGTTACAATTACGGGGAAGTTAATCAGCTCGCTCACCCTGCAAATAATCTGCTGCCGCCTTGAAACCAAACAACAGTAAAACACACAAGTTGCGCTTTTCAATGATGAATCAAAAGGCTTTTATAGAAACAGATGAAAAGGAGAACAATCCTGGTTACACCTCATAATAAATACCAGTACAGGGGAGTAATGGGTATTGTTGTGTCTGTGTTCTGTCTTTTCAATTTCCTATGAGTTGTTGTAGGCATTTATTGTTATTTCTGTGGAACCATATGACTATTTTTGAATTGTCTGTTTCCAACATTTCATCTTTTCATGCCTACCCTCATTATGCTCTCATTGACATTGTTTTTGTTTGTTAACGTTACCTACCTATTGTCTTTGTACCTATGATCGCCATTTGCTTCATTCTTCAACTTTCCCCCTGTCTCTCCTTTCTATGTGTCGCAACCATCAACTTTGTCTCGAGCATCTACACATGAGTTCTGATATACTCTTTCATACGCAGTCCAAAAGGATACTACAGCTCTGCTTCCCATGTTTTAGTGAAAAATACTTTCTCTAATTATAGCAGGTCTCACTTCTGTCTTTTATACAAAGCTTTCCCCATTTTGCTCATCTAGTCGTGTTTCCTTGAAAGTCCCTCCTACAAAAACCCATTAAATAGACAGCATGTGAGTAGTTTTGCAGAGCACTTCTCCAAACTGACATTTATGCAATCGATTTACTTAAAAGTTCATAATAAAGCATTGTAAAGGGTTGCAAGGAAACTGCTTGGAGCCAAAATGACTGTTGAGAGGCATTAGTTCAGCCAGATGACAGGCTGTTGGGGTTTAAGGGCCAAAGACAAATAGAGATGGGAATTGAAAATCTGTATGCAAGATTCATGGATTCTGGCCAGCAAAAATGATCCCCACTCAAGAACACTTATAGTAATGGAGTATATATTTAGGACTTATTTTGTGCACATTTTGTTTAATGGCCTATTGTCAACTTTGTCTGACTGTCACCGTCCTGTCAGCTCTCTTTTTGAGTTACCTTTATAGACAACAAGGACATGTCCAGCCTGCACTTAGATCCATCCTTCAAGTTACAACATATGGACAACATAAATTTATGCAAAGTACACAGCTGTTTAGATTTGGGTTAATGTCTTTCCTTGATCTTTTCTACCTATATTCCTTAGTTTCAATGTGTTGGCATAAATACAAAATACCATGTTTCCTGTCTATTGAAAATGTTACTATGCTGTCCACACTTGATGCCAGTAAAAGTAAAATACAATATGCAAATTCATACAATACAGACTTTAAATGTGGTACATAGAAATATAAAAACAGCAGTGTGTACAGTCCATGTTTTGGGTGCGTAAAAAATCCCTGTGGGTAGAGTATCTTTGTGCACAGGTGTGGTCTTCAGTGATGTGGACACCCAAGTATTTCAAATTGCTATTGTGGAGATGGGCTCCACTCAAGGTCCCATATGAAAATTCGAAGATGAGTTTGCTTCTTTCCTCGTACCCACCAAGGAGAGAAATCTTTTAAGGCTGTTGCTCCTAAGCTTTGGAACGATCTTCCTCTCTCTTTGCGCTTGATGGAGTCTACTGACTCCTTTAAGAAACATCTTAAGACGTTTCTATCTGTTCAGGCTTTTCCTTGATTTTCTGGAACTCCTGTTGTGTTGTCAGTTTTATCTTGATCTTTAAAATATATACTTTATTGAATATTGTTTTGATTGTTTAAGCGCTATGTGACCCTGGTCTGGAAAAGCGCTATACAAATAAAAATTACTTACTTACTTACTTTATTTGTTGAGATTAGTTTGTTGGGGATCACAGTGTTGAAGGAAAAACTCAAAAGGAACTTAAGGAGGGCATCAGCTATGACATCTGCTGAAGATCTGTTGGATCAAACTGTTCAGGGTCCAGGGTGTCTGGAATGCTGCTCTTGGTGAGGTTCAACACAACTTTCTTCAGCACTCCATGATGATTAGAGTGAGTGCTGGTTCATAGTCATTATGGAAGGCAGGAAGGCTCCTTTTTGGATGGGGGTGATGATTGTGGTGAGGCATAACTGAACATTGCTTTAGCTGAGGAAAAGGTTGGTCATCTGTTTGCACCTGCTCTGAGGTCCGCCCAGAATATTTGTCAGGTCCTGCTGCCTTGTGGCCGTTGAGTCTCCTGAGGGCTTTGTTTACTTGGGCTAGTGAGCACTTTGGTGTGGATTGAATGGTTGTGTTTGTATACCTCATATGTGTGTTTGTTGTTTGAGGCTTCAGAGCAGTGTAGAGGCTGTGAGGGGGATTTGGCAGTGTGTCTGTAGAGCTGATGATGTTGGTTCTGTGTTATGCTGCAGGCCTCTCCATACTTGTTACCCCACCCCTTTGTCGCTGTGATGGCATTACTCAATCTTCATATCTAATCTAATGCATAGAACAAGAAAAAAAGCATTAAGGATGAACAATTTGTCAAAACATTTAGTCTTTTCAAGATTTATGACACATGTGTAACATGCTTAACCCTCCTATTTGCATGGGCTTAAATGAGGTTGTATCAACTCAAGCAACTATGCAACTTTAAAAAGCTACTTCAATAGAAGAGGCTCACTTAAATGTGTATTATTGTTTTACGTGATAAAAAAGTCATTTTTAAAAATGCTCTTGTTCTTTTTGCATGTGATCCTATTTTATTGTGAGAAAGTTTATATACCTGCAATGTTTTGGGTTCATCGTTATCATTTAGTATTTGGAGGATTTAGTTGCCCAACATTTGCCACCAAACCCCTGTTGTTCAGGAAGTCGGATGTGAGGTTCGATTGATCTGATGTCTTTCAACACTTTATTACCGCAGATGGTTGTGGATGAAATATTGTTTCCCCTGAGTCGCACAGAAACTTCCTGGTTGAGGATGTGAGCTCCCACAAGTGACAGAGCAACAGCTGGCGCCCCCGAAGGTCCTGTGATGTTTTTCGAGTTTAACTTCTGATCGCACAAGGAATGACTGATAGAGCTGACTTTTAGAATTCATGCCCCCCTTTCCTCTCATGGTGCACACAACCCAGTGGGATTCATTTATTGCTGGCAAAGGCTAATTCTGGACTTAAATCGACGATAATTGCATGTGATCCGGGATGAGATATAATAAGTCATGATTGGGCCCTGGAGGAAGAGCAGATGAAGCCATATTTCTTCTGTAAACCAAGTGTGAATATTGGTCAGCCGCTGCGCTCGGACATCACAGTAGAAATTTTCTCGAGGCAGCTTTAATCCATTAACATACACAAATAAATAGGCTTCCACCCCAGGTTGTGATTTTTTTTCATCTAATTATAAGAATAGGTCATTAGTTTGTCTGACGCCAGATGCTCAGCACACTCAGGTGGGCTTTGTTTTTAATGGAACAAAGAATCATGAGCCTGTTTTGTCAACTTATGCTCCCCTGGGTAAGAAAATCAACACTAAAGATGGAGTCAGGTGCCATTTGATATTGATAGAAGTCCGTAATGTGATTTTTTTTCACCAACTGTTGAAACCTCCTTTTGGAACTGAACGCATAATCTCTTGATGCATACATTGTAAAATACAACCAACACAAAATGTTATACATGTAAAGCAGACCTTACATTAAGAACTACGTAATTGAAAGGTCAATGAGGTTTTTTATGTCTTTTCACTGATTACCTTTCCTTCTCAAAAGGCCACCCCTCTTGTTCTGATCAGTCTCACTTCCTTAATCTCTCTGTCTCTATGCTAATCTTTAACACAACAATCCAAGATGTAGGAACTTCTCCACTCTAGATAAAAACCCAGTGGTTTGAGCACATTATTCTTTTCCTCCTCCTTAAAGCTGGAATATTCTGTAAAAGCGCTGAAGAACAGCAGACACGTTTTGCTTACCCTGCAAGGTAGGAGCAGTTGACAATATAATTTCTTCATTCGTTATTTATTTTCGGGCTGTTTCTCACCTCAGTGGAAATAACGAGACATGCCCTGAGAATAAATGTCCCGGTTCTCCCCGGTGTAATTGGTGCAAGCTTCATTCTGATGTGTCACTCAGCCACAGCAGGAATTTACAGCTTCATCAAGTTAGGTGAAGCCCCATTCGAGCGGTTTCCCTTGACAGCTGGAGTGTCACAGTATTACAGCGGTGGGTGAGCTGCCGGAGGGACCCACTGTCCAATGATGTCCAAATCATACTCTGCTCCATGTGTCAGCTCACTAAGTGCTTCCACTACACCACAGTGTCCATGTAAAAACACAATTCAAGTGCACCAACTTGTAAACTCTATGTGCTTGACAAGTCCATCAGCCAGTGGCGTGGGATACACTTTCAGAAATAAAAAAACAAAATATAACAACTAGGTTGAGTAGAAAAATGTAAAGTAAAAAATTATTACACAACGTTAAGGATAGATTTTGTTTACTGAATGTTTAAGTGATTTTTCACAATTATTATAAATAATAATTTTAAGCAACAATACATACAATTTTGACATTTTATCGTCTAATATTTTCTGTGATGACTTGTTCAAGCTACTTGTTTAGGAGAACTCTCTAGATTCTATTTAAAGGATTATCTTCACTATACAACTTTCCCTTGGCGACCTGTCCTGAAAGTCTGTGAGTGTCCAAACTGTTACCAGGAGGAAATTACTGTTACATTTCATCTATCTCTTTACATCCAACACACAATGAATTTGACCAAGCCTTTTAGATAAAGATTATACAAAGTATGATTTGTCTTTTAAAAATCTTTTACAAGACCATTCATTATCTTCCAGAGCTGCCATGTCTCAAGCTGTAGGTGTCACAGTCACTCAATTGGAGCCTTTCTCACCTCATGCCACACTTTACAATTATCATGCTTATATTTATAAGTTCAATAATGTTTATTTCACAGAAGGCACCACTCAATATCAACCAATCAGAAGAAACATTAGGCTGGTCTATATTTCACACAGATGGAGACACCAGTGAGTGGTGGGGTCATCGTAACTTAACAACATCATACTGCTGTCAATTTATCAGTTGTCCGGGTTTCTCCGCTCATGAGAAGCACTTTAATTTGGAAAGTTATCTCTAAACTTTACGGTAAATTCCTGAAACGCTGTTCAGAAGGAGGAAATAAACTTCCAGCTTTTAAATTAAGAGCAGCCCATCAGTGCATCGTCTTCCTCCATTATCACAGTAAGTCAGTAAGTAAGTAAATTATATGTGTAGAGTGCTTTTCCAGACCAGGGTCACAAAGCAAAAACTCAATAAAATATATAATTAAAAGATCAAGATAACATTATCCCAAATTAAAATCAATGACTTTAATATAAAGATATACAATGTAAACTTTAACCCCAAATACATCATGATAAAGAATAAAACATCATGATAAAAATAATCATGATCTAAATTAAAAGAATATCATTATCATAACAATTCAATATATGTCACAAACCCATACAGCATGAAAGCAATTGATTTCTTTGGCATTGTATTAAGCACATGCACAGACCAGAAATCTTAGATTTAATTGTTCAGCTTTGGTAAATTTCTACTCTAAGCAGTTTTCTCGCAGATATAATAAATAACGAATAATTTCCAGTACAAAAGCACACATGCTAACAAGTGACCAATTCATCCGATTTTCACTGCCTTGGTCACTTATCAGTTTTTATTCAGAATAATCCATACATTATCAAGTGTTGATAATGCGTGGGTAACAAAACTTTGCAGTGAAAGACAAAGCATTTTTGACGATGTCAAAAAATAACCAAGATTCGATACCCAACCCAAGACACAGCTATATCACTTTGTGACTATAGCAGAGTACTATTCACATGTGACATTACTCAATGTACTACCATGTAGCAAATAGACCATACTATTCTATTTTAGACCTGGTTTCTTAACAGGAAGCAACAAATTAACTACTATTTTTTCGTAACACAGTTTCAGTAAATTATCTACCAAGTATCATGGTGTGCACTCTGCCAGTTACATGCTAGACAGATTCACAGTGAAATTGCAAATTTCATTTGTCCCCCGACACTAATTGGCACCTCACATTTTTCATCTGCACAAGTTGATATAAGTCTGCAGCATCAGTCACCCACAGACACACAGTTGAGTAGTTAACCCCCTGCTATTTCTCAAATGAAAATAAAGTGCCACCACTGTGCTCACAGCTGATCGGGGGGACACTTCTTACAAGCAATTAAATTGGGAGGAATACCTGCAGATGTGTCACTTTTTCAAGTTGAGTTCACCAGCAGTGAGAACTTTGTTGTGGTAAGCGGACTGATTGGTTTATTCTTACTTATAATCAAAGCAGATGTTTCCAGCAAAAGTAAAATAATATGACATAACATGTTAACTTTTAAATATTTAAGTTAATTATCTCATGTGTGTTTAATTGTGCGCGCATTGTGTGAAATTAATTTAACTATTTTCAAAACTAGAAGGTGAACCTTTTCACACTCACACACGCACACATGGTCACAACTGACAAGGAGTTTGAGTTTTGACACTCAATGATGGCACTCGATAGCAAACTATTCAGAAGCCCAGAAGTACATTCTGTTGAGGTAACGGTCAAGGCAGGTGGAAAACAAAATGTGCTACGCAGGTGTAATGTAGAGTGGTGAACCTTGAGCTCCACAACTGAGCCCTCACCCCAGCCATTTTTGACAAGAAATCTACTCAAAAGGTAGCCTTAGAGCCAGTTATCCACGGATAGTGCTAATATTTCTTTGAATACATAAAGTTTTGATGATGCTTACAAATAAGCTCTTACCTCGCCTCCTCTTAGTAACAGTTTTATGGGGGAGGAAAACAAAATCATGTCAATGGGGACACAAGGCCCCCATGAAATTTCAAGTAATTCCATTATTGTTTATTTAATTAACTTCCTTTTGGTAATTTTATTGGGACTCAAAAGTAAGCAGACAACTCCGGAAAATAAAAATAGGTCTAATTTAATATATATTCATACATGTTTAACACATATTGAACAAGGATGATTCTCATAATTTCAGCTTCAATTATAATGCCCATAAATCCACTTGAATTCACTCTCTTTTCTCCTCTCTCTCTCTTCTGAGTTTTTTGTGTCATTTAGTTTTCATGTGTATTTACGGCATAACTGACAGCCAGCTGTTGAGACGAGATATACTCAATATAATCTTTCCCACAAAGGGTACAATGAAATCCTGTTCATTTCAGAGTCATGGAAATTCTGTATGCTAAAGGTGAGGGTCTTGAGCAGCTGGAGGAGATGTCCTTAACTGTGGCACCAGGGAAGCACAGCCAGAGCTTTGCGAGCTTCATGATCATAAGTCCCTGATGACGAGTGTGGCTGGATTATGAAGCTGCAGTCTCAGAGTTCAGCACATTTCTTACAACCGAGTGATAGCATGACCTACACAAGAGAGCAGCAGAGAGAGGAGGACATTTGTTGGTTATCCACTTGGGCACACCGTTTGTTATTTCTTTCTGACACAGGGACGGACAATGGTTTACGATGGAATCAAGTTTATTTATATCGCCAGATTAATATATTTGGGATATTTTATCTGAGGAAGAAGCTCCATTTATTTTCTAAACACACACTTTTGGGCTTAATGAAGAGAGCACAATGGTGTTAGTACTAGCACAAGACAAATAAAGTGGACACATTGGAAACTGCTCATGCAGCTTATGCCTCAAAATTGATTGGGGTTTTCACATTGTTAAATTGAAAGTTTCACCCATACGACTGGCAGGCTAAAAACTACTTAGTTTTTTCAATTGACTACCATTCCAACCCTGAAATAAAGCTAATTAATCTCACATTACTGAAGTGTACCAATATTATGTAGTCTTTAAGCAGTTGATATGCTTAGATACTTCTGTTGTGATGAGATTGTCACTTAAATGTTGCACAAGCTGTGATTCACTAAATAGGCTCAGGGGAGCAGAAATGAGAGTATTCTCTTTTACCGCCTTGAGAGAAGCCCCTGGCGCTTAAACTGTCATGACTTTGAGTATTCGGAATCCTGCTTGTATGTGACACAATGAGAGCAAACTCAACTGCAGTACACCAGCCAGACATTCAGTGAAGGAAGAGATATTCAAGAAATTTATTTTTTCGGGGGGAATTTTCTTTTATTAATTTACTAGAAACTGATTACATAAAAACAGTCCTGTAGTGCAATAAATAATGGGCAAATACGACTTGCTTACATAATGAATGTCCTTTCCAATTTATCATTTCTGGTCAATGGATATAAATGGTTTGTTTTTGGATAGAGAGTCTCAGGAGACAGGGCAGGCCGTGGACTTTAATGGAGAGTGAGTTATGGATAGTCTCTTGCCAAGAACACATGAAATAAAAAAAAATGTGTCTGTGTAACATGGGCCACAATGACATAGATCAGGGCATTAATAAACTGGACAGTCCGGGTTGCCACTGAAATCGATAGTCATGATTTTTGGATTCTGGTCTTGGTAAGGGGCAAGGCAGTCCATACCATCAATGCATTCAACAACTGACAAGCTGACACATGCAAGCCAGATGGGGTCAGGCATTGATATGCATCCAAATTTACCCAAGTCTCTGGGTCAAGTTGAGTTGTATCTCTTGCTTTGCCTCTGGGTCAACAACCTCCCTGGCTTTCAGAAATACATTTGCAGTGGTGGAGGTCGCTCTAGGTCACCTTGACCCTGAGATGACACAAGGGTTAAGATCTCAACCTGGTACCCAATGGACTGAAGGTGAATGATTAAGTTGAAGCAAGAGAGGATGAAGAACAAGTTGAGATATCCAAAACAGCAAAGGAAAGTCCAAATTACATATTTGGTTTTCCTGATGATTCAACTACAGGTGGTAACCATTGATCAGAAGCAGAATCTAAGCAGGAAATATATGTGGAAAACTGGGCATTGGTGAGTTGCACAAAACTGTTTGTTGACTGCTAAAGAGTAGTAGAAAGGTTATTATGCACAGCAGGGTTCAGACACACTGATTGCATAGTGTCAGGAGTGGTGTCCTAAAGTGTTTGGTCAATCAGCAAGGAAACTCTTAACTGACTCACTTGCAGCCTGTATGATAGAGGTTATACTCAAGCATGCAGTGTGTGTTTTAGGGTACAGGTTCTGAATATTTGAATCTAAATGTGAAAGTAGTTCAGGTAATGTCCCATGACGTTTTGTTCAAATTGAGACTCAGAGAGCCGAGAGAGGATTTTTTTTTCTGTAGCATTAATAGAAAAAAGGACATCAAAGGATTTGATGGATTTAGCAATAGATCGAAATGATTTACGTCCTAATGTAATCTAGTCCCAAACTTGCTGTAGATGCGTTGATGTGTTCTATGCATTATTGAAGACAATTATTCCTATTCAGAATTTTCCTCTTGCCACCATTTTCATCTCTCCCTCAGGGAACGTGAAGCAGTTTCAGAATGTCTGCTCATGTTTCCGCAAATGTTTACTAATGTTTCTTTAATGGCGGTCCAATTCAATTAGATCAATTGTGTCGGCCATTGTTCTCACCTGGTTATTAACAAATGTCATCAGCTAGCTAAAAATATCTCAAGTAGAAGGAGGAAGTCTCCGCTTGTGGAGTTATTGCTGTGCAGTTACAGCTGCTGACTTCCAGGCCCTTCAAACCTTCCTTTTATATGCTGCTTCGAGTTTTCTGCAGGAGCAGTCAAGCGGCGAGCAGGATTCCTTAGGTGAAGTGGCTGACTACTCTCTCAGGATGGAGCAACTTTTCTGAGTTGGGCAGGTAGAACAGCGTCTGCTGTTGTTGGGAAAAGTGGAGTGCTGGACTGAAAGTGATAAGCGAGCTTTCCCTGCTCATTATTTTTTCAGACAGACACAGGTTGTCACTTTGGCTCAGCGGAGTCAAAAATAAAAATCTAGACTGTCATAGTTTGAGCTCTGAGAATACATCTTTATTATTTTCTGGCGAATGCATTGCCGCACAATGGTTCTGCGGAAAGTAAAAGTGGTAATTGTTCTCAAGTGTTGAAGTTGAATAAACCCAACAATGAATAAAACATTCTTGTGTCAAATGTCTGTTACAACATTATTTAGCATCCATTGAGAATATGAATTGACTAAATCAATATAAGCGAGCTACAATCTTGATGTAAGGTAATTGTGATTTAGTGATTCTATTAGACAAACTTGCTACTTATCACTGCATAAAAACAACATCTTTTTTGTTTAAAAGAGGCAGAATATATAAAACACAATCGGTCCTCACTTCACCACATTTCTATAGTTTTTCATAAGAATTCATTTTTATCCTTTATGTTATCCTTTTGTCCAGGAACAAGCGCCCAGTTAAATTGAATTTCAATTGATTTAGATACAATGTGAAAAACCACTCAAGATTTAAAAATAAGACAAATTTAATAGTTGTAAAAGCTGGTGGAGCATTGATAGACGTTGATAAAACCCATTTTGGCCTTTATTGAGAATGATGAGAGCGATAATGAAGTGTAATGTGTCCATCTCAGCCCACTTCAAATATATATTTCTTAATTTCATGGAGTAAAATCAGCTATAATGACACAAGTGATAGGGTGGGATGGATGATCAAACAAGCTGCTGCTGCAGTTCCTGCCAGCAAACCATTATTGAAAAGACATTTCATAGCAAGACAAAAAATAGTTTAAGTAAAAATACTGGACCCTTTATACCAGGAAACGATTTGGTGTAATTTCCTGTTATATCTTAAATAGTACAGTTTTTTTTTTAAATAGCTCAGAAAAGGTGAAAAATGTGTTTTTTTGTTCTAAAGAATACACGTTTGGTGGTCATCACACATTTGGTGGTCATCACACATAATTATCTCAAAGACTGGGGTAAACATGAACTCTAAATGTTCAAGACACAAACAAGGAAAGTCAAATTACCTGAGAAGCCTTCACAGAATGGGTTTGATATCACACAAGCAGATGAAGCATGTTTGGCAGTAAATTGGGGTATGACGAGGTTCCCAGTATCAAAGATCAGCTCTTACATCAACAATGAAATTATCATCGAAATCTCTAGAGATCCCAGAGAGTGGAGCAATGGGCCAGACAGCTGCAGTACCTCCTTGTCTTATTGGCCAGTCTGACTCCCCTGGGCCTACTTGGAGTGAGAGTGGCCAACAGGGCCCAACAGTCTGAAATTGGTCAATAACTCAAATTCGATGAAATTTGAATCATGCATAATCAAGATCAGTGTGATTGATGTTTTTCAGTTGTTACTTTGATATGATAAGAGATCAATACTAAAGATGCCCGATGTGAGTCATCAAGACCTATGGTACCTAAATAAGGTCTAGAAAACCCCTCGATAATTATTCATGTTTAAAGTACGTCACCGTAATGGACAGTGTAATTAACAAGATATTTCATTTTATGTTTTTTTGTGTGTACAGCATGGGCTTCACAACTTCCAGGAAGGCCTGCGTCTTGTTAAGTGTGACAGTTAAATGGTCAAGTACTGTATGAGTTGATTTAAATGTTTCTTAAATTGATCTTGGACCTCTATTGCACTCATCAGCATGTGTCTCTTGTATGTTTGTATGTAAAATGTGCTTAAGATAACCACTCTGCTGGGACTGGTCAAGCATCAAGGTGCATCATCAATCCCGCAAGTCACCACCACTGAGGTGCTTGTTGTATAAACAAAGCAGGTGTGATTACAGCTTGCTGGAGGAGGAATGGGTGGAACCTTATGAAGCAATAACTTCGAGTGAGAGACTTACTGCATCTTGTAATTCAGGACAGTTGAATTTTGACATTATGTTAAATAATTTATGTTGCTTATAGTTTTATCACAATACACATTAAGTCATGCTTGCTGTGGCTCAAAATGAGCTGGAAGGAATGTGCCCAGTTAGAGTTTCGCTTCCCGAAAAATGGTGGTAAAAACTGGATTCTGTTTGTTATTCTAACCCTTGTCTCTGTTCTCATTCCGATGAGAAAATCCCTGACACATTAGTTGCTCTTTAATAAGGTCAGTGGCTGAAATCATAAAGAATCGTGCCAATGTTAAGGTTGTAAATACATAATAAATAATCTGAAGAACACCTTGTTTATTTTCCAACACCAGTTTTGACAGTTTTATTACATCACCCGGCGCCCCCAGAAGCCCTAGATGATGTAATATTATCTTTATTTGTGGGAGTAAAATGTACATTGAGACAACATTTACACTATACATTTATTTAAAGTGAAACAATTTATTTTTAAGCCCCAGGTGTTTCAGTGTTGTCAGTGTTTCTGTAACTGCAGCTTGAGACCTCACTATAACTCTTTCACCATCTTGCAGTGGCTGTGTCCTCACGGATTGAGTTCTGCAGGTTCTGAGGAACACTTTTGGTGGAATAGAGTGACCAAAGAGTGAGACGCAACTGAAGAAATCAACGAAAAGCTGAAAATAATAATGATTCATTCATACTTTACTTGCCTGTTGGCAAGTGTTGCATCATTTAAAACATTGGTGAATAGCAGCGGCAATTGCTTCATACATGAATGAAACGTGGGTTCAATATCAGAAACATCTTCACAATCAGTTGGGAGATATTCTTAGGCTGTGCTATTATGTGCAGCAGAGCAATAGCCCTCACCATTTTACTCACATGTACAGGAGTGCAAGAAACGTCTGAGGCCTGATATACAGTATGTACTGTATATATATCAGTGACATATACCATTTCTATTCAGTTGGTTTGAGTTAGCTGGAAGAGGCTTCTGGGATCTGACCTTTGACAGGCAGTAGATGGTGGATGGATTGATGGATACATTTAATATTAACAGGCCAAAGAAAATGTGATGGGCTAAACAAATAAACTACATTTTATATTGCAATCTATTCTTATGAGTCGTCTTTATGTTTAGCAACAAAAAGCAGTTAAAACTAATTTTAAACTATAACACATGCTCATTAGTCAGTCTCTGACATGAATATGAAGTTAAAAAGTTGTTTTAAAAAACATCCTTGTATTACACCTTATCTGACAATTGAAGCAATACGATCAAATACAAATTAGATTGACTGAAGCAGAAGACCCTCCATGTACGAGTGAGTCTTGAGTAATGCATAACCTCTGTTTGTGAAAGTAGTTTCTGTGGATTTACAGTTGCTGCAAACCACTGAGGGTCACTGATTGATGCTCGGGACACTTAGGGTAATAGCTTTTGGGTTTAATCATATTGGAGTGGAAGCTTAGGAATGAAATATGGAGTCAGTCTGATGAAAGATCCTTATGGATAAACATAAGGGAGTACTGTGAGGATCATGTTCTTTGATTACTCCAGTGCTTTCAACACCATCCAGCCCACTCTGCTTGGGAACAAGCTGGGTCATGCCGCTGTGGACCAAATACTGACATGGATTTAGTAGTCCGTCACATGAAGAAGTTCTCTGATGACTCTGCAATTGTCATTTCAATAGAGACGGAGATGATCGAGAGTTCAGGGAGCGACTTAGGGGACTCGTGACTAAGGAGCCAGAAGTGGACTTCTGTGTGCACTAAACTTCTCCAACTGTACCGGTACATCCATGGCACAGACATTGAGAGGGTGATAGTACCTAGTTGATCACCTATTCTGCTGGACATAACAGCCAGAGACAGGGAGAGGCTGGACAGACTGGTGAGACGGTCCAGTTCTTTGGACTTATTTGAGAAGTATTGTCTAATTAAACTCCCTTTCCCCCAATTTGGTACCTTTGTAGTGTGTGCACTTGTACTACTACTATTTTGATATTGATTGATTTATAATTGTGTTTATTATATTTTAGAAATATTAATATAAATATTGTATTATTATTATTATTCTATTATCATTATTATTATATATTTATTTTTTCAATTTCATTACTTTATTTGTCATGTGTACTTAATGTCATAATGTAAATGACAAATGATTGTTTGATATTGATATATTTATAATTGTGTTTATTATATTTTAGGAATTTTACCTTGTATTATTATTATTCTATTATCATTATTATTATATATTTATTTTTTCAATTTCATTACTGTTTTTGTCATGTGTACTGTATGTCATAATGTATTATATATGTGTTTAATCGTTTTTGTTAACTGCTGTGACAACTCAAATCCCCCAATGTCGCTGGAATAAAAGGTTAATCAATCAATCAATAACACAAACATGCACAAACTTTCCGTGCAGGAAACAACTAGTATACTCTCAGTATGAAGTAAAATGAAGATGACAATTTATCAACAAATTAACATAACAATGTGTGATGGCGGGACCACCTCGGCCAGCATCTGCAATGTGACGCGAACAGAATTTGAGGGAGAATGAAGAGGATCCTGTTTGTCATTGAGAAGGAGCTGTGAGGTTAACAACATGGAGCAAGTGTGCAGAAAGGGAGAGAAAAAAGCTATTTGCTTGTGTTATTTTCCGACTCGCTCAAGCAATTACGAGGAGTCATTTAAATGCTAACAAGTAAGATGGCAGAAACACATCAGGACTCCAAGAGTAAAACCTAAAAATAATCCTTGGGATCAAACAGGAGAAAGGACGGGCATAATAAAGACACACATCAAATTTAAATTGGCTACACTGTTTGACTGCATTTAAATACAATGATTCAGATTTGTGTCTTCATGGCGGTATCACTACAGAAACTGAAAAATTACTTAAAAATATGCCTCAGTATTAAATCCTGCGTACAGCAATGCATTGTTTCCTGTTTATCTTCTCTCTTTCTTTTTTTTTAACATTTACAAATATAAATATAGCAAATATACAAATAAGTAAAACAACAATAGTGTATGAGTTTTATAATATAATTATTGATATAATTTATGAAGGTGGCTTATGTACTGCTCAGATCCATGTCAGACGCACTTGTTAAGAAGATGAGAAGGAATTATAGGCTTGCGTTTATAATATAATGAACAAAATCATCCGCATTTGGCCGCTTCAAGTCTTCTCTATGAGAGTTACAGAAACCACGTCACATCAGTTTTATCAAACTGAAGCTGCAGGTTCAAATGAAAGCAGCAAAAGCTGGTTTCCCTCATGTGATCACGTGATTGGAGATATATCCTTAAAAACACACTTGTATAAATACACAACCACATGACTAGTTGTATGATTCATCAAAAATGTTTAAAGTGAACAAATATAAACTATTTATCCAGTTTAAATTCATGTTTTTATTTGTATTTGTTTGTCCTTTTCTGATCACCCAGAGAAGAATCTATGGTCTTGTGGTTCATTTAAATATGATTGACCTATTTAAATGATGAATATACATTGATTCGGATGAACAAAGTAAGTGTTTAAATTCTTGTCACGCACAGATACAATCATCTGAATATTGTTAGGCACCATTTTCTGGGTTTCAGTGTTTTTAGTAGGAAATCAATGCAATTCATAGTACATGAAATTGTCTGTAGTGGAGGATAAGATTTTGACACTACAGGCTATGATTGAACTTTTAAGATCTTTTGGACTTGATCAATTTAAAAGTAGCTTGTGAACAGAAAAATAGTGCACACCCTGCTCTAAACCGTTCTCCCTTCTCACAGAGGCTATCCTCTCTCTCCTGGCTGGATACAGCAGAAGACCATACATTAAGTCTGGTTCTTCTTGAGGTTTCTGCCTGTAAACATTTTTTTTCTCGACACTGTGGCTCATTGTGATTTTTACTTTAATAAAATAAAATGTAGAAATAAAGACTTTTTTTCATAATGACCATCAACTCTTGAGCAGAAGCCCCATCTTATTTATTTTTTATTTTTATAAAAGCTGTATCAGTTTACCTCGGATTATGTATTGCAGATAAAACCCCAAACATTATAATAATAATAATATATAATGTAAAAAATATAACACAACCAACTGTATTGGCCGGAGATAAAGTTTTACTGTAGGATGATTAATTCACTAGACCTTTCTCAACATCTGTTAATTCATTTCTCACATTCGATAGGGGGGGGGAAAAATCAATTTTCAGGGTAATGTGTTCAAAACATGCTTCTCATCAAGCCTCCGTGCATCATTTAAATACTCACCATTACTTCACACAACAGCAATCCGATGCTCTGGGAATTTACTGCTCATTTACAAAGGCAGCTGTTTCTCATTAAGTGCTTTTCACTGATTAATTGAAATACTGAATAAAAGGGAGTTGTGTTCGCAGGTGAACAAAGGTGTAAAGCAAAAGCCATTTAATTAAATATTGAACAGTCTCAGATGAATGTGTATGTTGGTGACCTGACCTGCACGTGAAGCTAATTAAAATGTCTCTTGTGTTCTCAAGGGACTGGCCACCCAAACTGTTCTGCTGGCTCACCTGCAGGTGGAACGGCTCCTGTAGGTGAGCCAGCAGAACAGTTTTGGGGACAAAAGAGCCAAAAGAGTCTAATTTAGTGTCCCACTTCAAACTCTATTCTATAATTTAAACCTGGAGGAAAATGATCTTATTTATTATTTATTGAACTGCTGATAAGGAGTTGTTGTAGCTTGGCTTGGTGGTAAAGCCAATTCCTAAATGTGATAAATATGCTCATACATTTGCTGAACTCAGAGGGGAACAGTGCAATGTTGCTGAGTCAGGTTTTTGTGAGAGCGTTTTATTGGATCCTGGTATACATCCTGACTTGGAATAGCTAAAATCTGTCTCTCCCACGAGTGTCATTTGTGATGTGACAGCAGTTGTGTGTCATTGAAACTTTTTTCGATTGTTCAATTGACCTTTGCATCTGGGAATCACCTACTTATGTGTCCTTCTGTGGAGGGTTGGTTTCTCTCATTCGCAACAATAGCAAACACATACAATATATGTAAAAATATTTTATACTTAACAAAAAATAATAAATAAATATTGTTCACTAACCTGTCGCCATATGTGTCAGTAAGAGACTTCTACTTTGCCGAAAGAATCCATTCCACTTTATTGCACAGGTGTGCCTTAGGCTGGCCACAGTAAAAGCCCTCTCTGAAATGATCACTTACGATGATGGAGATACGTCTGACTGGACCAAGATGTTGGACTTTGTTAACAGATTAGGGGCAAAATGGAGCTGGAACTTGTACACGGTATCTCAATAACATGGGCTGTTGACATGAGCCCAAATGAGGACAACACAGTGACATCTCCAACTGCCAAGTTTACAGCAACACTTCTGGGTGACGGGCAAAGATCACCCCCAAATACACTGTCTGCTTACATTGGACCAGTTTGTGTATGCTCAGATTCAGAGAGAATCCCAGGCATTAAGTGATTCAAAACACTCGATCGTATCTTCTCTTGACCTGCTGAATTAACCAGGGCAGAAGACTGTTCACACAGTCATCAAGTACACCAGCATCCTTCCGCCCTCAACGACTTGACACACGTGGTGGAACCAGAAATCTGAGTTATTCCAAAATTCTCCCAGTAATCTGGACATGGAAGTATGCATACATTAAGGTCTATTGAGGTCATCAAGTCCTTCTGCCAGACACATTTCAACAATCGTTTACTGCCAATTTACGAAAAGAGCAGGTAGTTAATGAAGTGATTCAAACAGCTGAAGTCCGGAAAGGATCTCTAGTCTCCTTTGGAACCATTGCAATAAAAGATGTTCCGCCTCTCTGACGCTGGCACTGACTCAATCACTCTCTTCTGTGGAAGGGAAAGAGCTTTTCAAACAAACATTTTGATCTTTGATTCTAGGTAAGTCCAGAGCACTCAGGGGCAAATGGACAGACAGAAGACTATAGCCCTGCCTGATCGTCCTGACAAATCTAAAGGAATTGGGAACCGCTCTTGACCCACATGCTGGAACCGTCATTAGTAATTTCTCTCTGTATCCCTCTTCCTCCTTGAACTCATTAACCTCACTAGGGAGGTAGAGGCGCGTAGGGAATTCCTGGAAAATGAATGTCCGCATTTTTGTTCTGTATAGAGTGGAACTGACTAAGGTTCCATCTTCTTGGGTAAGCACCAGGCATTCTAGGCAGTCACTAATGTTGTGGATATGTGAGCATCTGCGGTTGCCAAAATCACCTGACAGGAGGAACAAATGTCTCAGATCTCTGCTTCACACACTACGTATGGGAAAGAGTGTGACATGTACAAACAAACAACGATGTGTTTCTTCATGAGAGCCCAGGCAACGTCGCAAACCAATAATAATAAAGATGAGGGACCCCCTCCACCTGCTGGGTGGCGAGTTTATTGATCTTCTCAGTGGAGCTCTGCTAGAGGCCTGAGCATGCATTAAGTAGAATGAGAAAGAGTACAAAATAAACGCCTAGCTAGAATGGCAAACATTTTTTGTGGTTTTCAAATGAGATATTAACATGGATTTAACTTCTTTTTACTTGTGAAGTACTAAACGTTTCATGGAGTAACTATTTCAGTTCTACTTGAGGCTTAAACAGCTGGTCATACTCGGCCATCCTCTTTCCTGCAACGACACATTGTGCAGTTGATGTTGTCAATTCAGGACAAGGACTGCTGTCACCTTGAGCTCAATCACAGCGTAATCATTTGGGAGAGACTGAAGAAGTGCAATCAGTCTGGCAGGATCTCCCGTTGAGCTCTATTCACTACAGCAGCATCTGCTCCAGCTGCAGCGCTCACTCCAGGGGCTCTCACGGCGGAACTGCATTCCCCTTCTATGCCCGTCTCTCCTCTTGTTCCTGTCAAAACACTGTGTAATTATGTTAAAGGTTTCAATTTCACATAAGAGAGCCATGTTCCTCTCTGTCTTTCAAGTCCCAGCTGCTTTTCAAGTGGCCCGTGGATGTAAATCAGGAACATAAATATTCGTTGAAAAGATGTGAGGTAGTGGCATAAAACATAATTGAGTGTTGCAGACATGCAAGTTTCTGAAGTAATAACACATGTTGTTCTGTCAGTTGCTTTATTTGACATATTAAACATCCATATTAAATCATTTTTGTGTAGTGAGGGCTGCTTTGAATCTTTATAAAAAAGACCTTATCGGACAAAACTACTTTGATTTCGGGAGTTACTATATGTTCTTGGATTAAAATAAATACAATTGTTCATTTTATTTCTTGTGAACATTTGATGCACGTAAAAATTACTTTTATGTGTTTTCCACATATAAAGTGTAAGGACTAGGGATGGAATAGTAATCTTGCAAACCAGGTTCGGTGAGCCTTTGCACATGTATGTACGAATGCAGTTCAAAAACATGTCAGTTTTATTTGACAGGGTTGATCAAATTAAGTCTAAGTGGGCGGCCCTTATGTCAAATAAAGAAGTCTATTACTTCCTTTTTAACAGACAGCAGACAATTTCAAATTGGCACCTACAAACCCCATAGTTCCAGTTGCCAAGACTGTGTAGCGTCAACAGTTTTATTAAAATAATGTCAAATTGCAAGTGTAAGGGAGGTGCTAAGAAATAAGTCAGACAAGTCAAAAAAAAATGTGAAAGAACAATCACATTAATCACTCCATAGAATTTATGAACTTCAAATATAGATACAGAAAGAATAAGATCATAGAAACAAGGGGCCAAAACGAGGTTGCTCTAAATTGTTGATATTTATTTATGTCATGTTATCATTTATGGATGTCATGTAAGCAGAATGTGTTTCATGTATTCTTGTATAGTGGTACTTATGTTCATTTTATTCATGTTATTACTAATTTGATACTCTTTTGATGAATCTGGTGTCACAGATTGACATCATGAAATTTGACATGAAAATAAACCTAAAATAAACGGATGCATTTTAAGAGGCCTCTGGTATTAAATTAAACACTAAAGTATAAAAATGTGAGTGTCAGGAAGGGCCCAGTCAGAACTATTAAGTTCTTCCTGCAACCAGAAGTTATGCAAGACCATGATTAATGTCAGCAAGTGACGGTAAAATAAGAGTGGGTTGTACATTATGTCACGTTAAAAATGCGGCTAGGGTTTTCCATTAGTGTGCTGAGAATGAGAGACCAACATCACATCCAAGTTGCTGCCGTCCTCAGTATGTAATATTTTTCATCGAGATGGTATTTTGATTGCCTCGAGGGAAACAGTATTATTTACCCCAAAATTGCCTTTTTGATCTGCGATGGATGAACAGGAACGTTGCTGCTCTGTTCAGCTGAAGACTCTCTCTCTCTCCCCACGGCAGGGAGAGAAGTTTTACAGCAGATGGAGAGTAACTCAGCCACCCCCTAGGTTGTGTGTCAAAGGGCTGAGTGGAAATACTCGCTCAGCAGGACTTAAAACAGCATGTCTCCTAAAACAGGCTGGGGCTATAAAATGGCAAACGTGTCTGTGGGGAATCATGCTTGACTTTCAGAGCTTATTTTACATACACAAACCTTTGGCTGGTGTGCATAATTTGTTTTCTGATTGGCTTTTGGTGGTAGACGTTGATTCAAAAAGCAGTAAATCAATCCTGTGGGTGTTTAGTGAGGTGATAAAGCATCACTACATTTTGATAAAACGTTTCACTTCCATTGAGAAAATGTAGTCTGTAATATCCAGATAAGATACATCTAATATTAAATGGTAATGCCATAAATATTATGACAATCATCCCACTTATGTAATATTATAAGAAATATTTTCAGGGAACATTTAAGCCTCTATATTCAGAAAATAATATAAGAATGGGATAACAAATAATCTAATAAAAAGGAATGGTGAATGCTAATGTGAATTAGTAGGTAGAAGCCACATACCTTGTATAGCTTTAATTGGTGGTTGCTTGTAGAGAACCTTATAGCAATAGAACACACAGAAAATACATTTTCAAAATGTATTACATGAATATACCATGAACAATTTACTAAAACATGTGAATATCGCTATTGAATTTATTTTCTTACATCAGCTAAGGTTTTTTATATGTTTTGTTTTTTTTGTATTTTTGTCCAAAAGGAGGATAACTGTCAAACCTGGTTACATTAAATTGTTTGCAATATATAAAACTTGCCCGCAAGACACACATTTTGATTATGTAAGCCAGGACAATTAGATGTACGAAAAAAAACCATGAGGTATCACCCTATACCAGAGATTGACTAAATGCCCAAAGGCGACCAAGTGATGCATGACACAGGGACCTGTCATGTCTAGAATATATTCTCTGACAAGGTGGAGGTGAAAGACCAAGAAGCAACTGAGTAGATCTTTTTAGCTGAGACCTCCCATAAATGAGCTGTGGATGTAGCAACACCTGAGGGGGAGTGAGCCTGCAAGCTCGCCATAGGGGTCTGCTGCTTTGTAGGCCAGAGTGATGGCAGCCCTGATTGTGCTGTGAGAGGGACAGGCCACATCTCAGGGGCTGTCACCTGCGCCAAACGAAAAAACCTGCCCATTGGGCTGAATCCCTTCGTTCTCCACAAATAGGAGAAACGTGTCTGTGGGCCCTACTGGCCAAGCAGGCATGAATGGACCAAGGACTGCTTTCCACCAAGAGACATGTGATTCAGGCTAGTGGAGAAATGTATTGCTGGCTCACTGGTAGATGCCACATTGACGGACGCTTTTCTCAATGTGGGACCTGATCCAGGGGCTCAAACTTGGAACATATCAGCAAATATAACTTGCTGAATAAAAGAATGAAAAACACACAAAATAAGCAATAGAAAAACAGAAAGAAGCACGTAAGAGATTTGCAATTGGTTTACTTTCTCTGGGGGAGTGGTGTCAAACTCAATCATACAAAAACATCTACTAATCTAGGGTAAGTAGAATTGTAGATTAGCAAATATAACTTGAGTTTGTGGGTAACAAGTTGGTTGCTTGTAAATACACTGACAATTTATTTAGCTGAAATACTATATTGCCACCTGCTATTCAGCTTTGTTTCTTAGTGGCTTTGAGGCCTTAGATCACATTTTTCAGTTTAATAACTGATTTAAAAGTAAAATAATCTGATAGGAAAATTTGAAGGAGGTAATTGGGATAAATTGAGCCTCCAAGAATGAAAAGATAATATCACACTCCCTTTTACAGTCAATTTGGTAAATCTACAATTCTACTTACCCTAGATTAGTAGATGTTTTTGTATGATTGAGTTTGACACCACTCCCCCAGAGAAAGTAAACCAATTGCAAATCTCTTACGTGCTTCTTTCTGTTTTTCTATTGCTTATTTTGTGTGTTTTTCATTCTTTTATTCTGTACCACCACAAAAAGAAATCCCATGTTGTGTGTACAACACTGACAATGAGCGTTTCTGATTCTTTAAGATGGCTATTAACTTTAATCTTAACTTGAGTTTACATTACAAAGAGTTAAATCACTACTTGCAAAGCATTTCACAGTAATATATTTTAACAAAACAAAAAAAGTTCATGAGTTGAAAGGTTGATAAGATTAGTGCAATTGTAAAAGCCAAACTTGGGCTATAATGAATCATTCACAGAGTTTAAGGGGGCTTGGTTAACAGTATGGGTATGGACATTTTGCATATTGCAGTCATTAAATATGTACATTCAGCTGTCACTGTTCAATTCAATTATCTTCAAACTATTTCACTGAAAATCACGTTTTTATTATCTTATTATTATCAACATCATATTTCATCATAGTTCACATATTACATGCATGTCCGGAAAGGGAAAGCCGGAGAAGCAGAAGCTTAACTAGTCCCGACCCCATTACTCTAAAAATAGTAGTAGTAGTAGTAAAGAAATTAAATCATAGATATATTCAAATCCTAAATCAGCGCTTCATTCACTTTAGTTTAACAGATTATTGTTATGTATGACAATTTCGACATGTTACATGTTACAAAAGTAGATCACAATTTGTCCGGTCAACAGACAGTTATTTAGACAGTCCATTTTGTATATGTTGGATGTTGGATATGTTGATTTTCGCCAAATCTTTTTGGCTATGTCCGCTCGCATCCATTCGACGATCTCGCAAAGTTTGGAGATGTTTGCACGGTTCGGATCTTCCTTGTTTTCAGAAACAGATTGAGAATCCCAAATCCCAGGATGACCATTCCAATTATCATGAACGAGAATATGTAGACATCCTCATCATCCTCCACATCCAGTGAAGCAAGGCACAAGACTTTCCATTCTTCCCAACTGTCCAGGGTGTAGCCAGACATGAAGGTCCCGTCCGAGCATACACGTTCCCCAGAACCCGCACGACGTGTTGAAAACACTTTGTCAATGGCATTCAGTGACCAGTTAAGAAGCTCCATCGTGGACCAGTAGATTGTCTTTAGTTTGTCAATTTTGAGACTGTCACTTCTCACACAGTAGTGTCACAGGCTAATAAGGCCCAGTTTATCTCGACTTTCATGAAACACATAATGTCACATCCTGATACGTACACACTGTCACAGGTTCAATCGGCCACAGCTCATTGTTTTGTTACAAAGTGTTCTTATGTTGTGGTCTCACGCCATCACCATAACATGTACATGTTTGAGTTCATCAACCTTCAAGAATCATTTGGTACCTTCAATGGTAAAATTGATTTTAAAAAATGTTGAAGACCTTTAGTGTAGTGTTGTGTCTTTCGCGAACGATTTGTTCGAAAGAACGAATCTTTTGAGTGAACGTACTGAACCGAATCACTTGTTCCTTTCTCAGTTCAGTTGAACTCACTCTGCCGCGATCGTGCCGGTGGGAGGATTCTATGATGATGATTATCATGATATGATGATGATGATTCTATGATTCTATGACTCGCTGAATCCTCGGCGTCAGCGAACGACGCAGATACTAGTGGGTGCGGGGGGAGGGACTGAGGAGGGAGAGAGGGACTCCGCTACAGAACATTTAGTTTTAAAGGATTTCTTATTTTAATAAATGTTTTTACTTAAACGAGGTCTTTTTAATTTATTGTTGATTGCATTTAAGTTTATATTACATTTTATTATTATTATTATTTTTGTTTTATTTTGACTGAACGAGGATTCTCATCCGGTGATTCTATTCCGGTGATTCTCATCCGGGGATTCTCAAAGAGTCGGTCAGTGAGTGAACAAGGTCTCATCCAGGGATTCTCAAAGATTCGGTCAGTGACTGAACGAAGTCTCATCCGGGGATTCTCGAAAAGAGTCGGTCAGTGAGTAAACGAGGTCTCATCCGGTGATTCTCAAAAGAGTCGGTCAGTGAGTGAACGAGGTCTCATCCGGTGATTCTCAAAAGAGTCGGTCAGTGAGTGAACAAGGTCTCATCCGGTGATTCTCAAAAGAGTCGGTCAGTGAGTGAACAAGGTCTCATCCGGTGATTCTCAAAAGAGTCGGTCTGTGAGTGAACAAGGTCTCATCCGGTGATTCTCAAAAGAGTCGGTCAGTGAGTGAACAAGGTCTCATCCGGTGATTCTCAAAAGAGTCGGTCAGTGAGTGAACAAGGTCTCATCCGGTGATTCTCAAAAGAGTCGGTCAGTGAGTGAACGAGGTGTCTCATCCGGGGATTCTCAAAGATTCGGTCAGTGACTGAACAATGTCTCATCCGGGGATTCCAAAAGATTCGTTCAGTGAAAAGGATTCTCTTCCGGTAATTCGCGCGTCAGGGATTCGGTCAGTGAACGAGGATTCAAGTTCGGCTGTGAACACACCTCAAGATTTTCTCTATTTGCTAATTCCTCGCGAATGTCACTCGTCCTTGTCCGTGAACGCACCGGGTGTGGCTGCGTTCAGGAAGTAGAAGAAATTGCAGTCAGGGCTCCATAAGCACAGAGTTATTGATTTGGTGAATGAACGAACTGAACAAATCTTTTGAACGAATCATTTTAATGAACTGATTCTAGTGATTCAGTACACTCAAAAGAACTGCCGTGCCCATCACTACTTTAGTGTTGCTGATATGATTTGATATATTTTACTAGTTCCTTTCCTTGTTTCACACCTGTGAACGTTATATAGAAAAGGATTTTAAAGTAGTCCGTATCTTTACTCTGAGATTCTGTCCATTCTTTGTCATGAAACATCTTTTGCACGTTACGAGGGAGGTTTTTTGTTTGCGGCCTTGTACATCATTAGTACAGTGCGATAATTTATCATGACATGTAGTTTAAGGATGTTGGATTTGATATATAACTGATTCGCCCTGTAGCTGGCGTAGTGCATAATTCTCAAAGCTTTTTTTTGAAGCAGTAATATCAGTTGTATGGAACCTTGGTATGTATTTCCCCAGGACTCAGCACAGTATTGAAGGTATAGAGAGATTAGTGTGCAGTACAAAATATGGAGTGCTTTTTGATTTACCATTTTCTGGGCCTTCCATAATATGGTTTTGTTTGAGACTCATCTGCATCTTTTCGAGACCCCAATCAAAAATGTTGGTTCACACAGTCTAATCTCTTTGTTAATCAATAGAAATAAGCTTGAAGCATCTGCGCAACATCCCTCCTTCACTGCACTCTAACCCTGCGTATCATAAGTCAATTAATGACTAATATGTGTAAGAAATTGTCTAATTACCCAGAATGCACACTGTCCTCTTTCTGCTTGCTATGAAATCAAGATGATTGAGTCTTAGCAACACACACTGACACAGTACCTGACTGACACTTTAATTACCGGTCTCCCTGCTGCAGACACTCCCCTCATTGATGCATGTTCATGATCTTATATTAATAAGAAATAAATTGTGTGTGTTTTTACTATTTATTAATCTGTAATAGATCTAAGGGATGTTTTTAAAAACACATATACTACTTCAAGCAGTTTAGATTTTTAACAAGAAACATCAATAACATAATTATCCAGTAAACTTTACAAGACCCATGTTCCAAGTACAAATGTTATTTTGATTCCTGTAATGACAATACGAAGAAGTAAATTGGACATTGAATTCATTGGAAGTACAGCAACACACACATTTCAGTGAAGAAAAGATGGGCTGTCAAAACCCAACCCTCCTGACTCACTCACAAATGTTTCAAAAGTCTGAATCATGACAATGTTTTGAAGTTATAAACTACTAGAAACTTATCCACTCTCTGAAATCTCAGCGAACAAGAGGTGAAATTTGTTTATACAACAAGTCTCTTAGACTTCTGAGATTGATTATGCATGCTGACGAAAAACTTTCTTGACCAATCATATTAGAGTGGGTGTGGTTTTGGTAAACCAGCTTTATGTCCAAGTGTTTTCAGTGGACAGGGCTTAAGCACAATTTCTAAAGTAAATATTTCAGTTGAGTTTTACTACAATAGAGGTCCAAGATCAATTTAAGAGACACTCAAATCAACACATTGGTTGCCCTTTAAAGTCATGAAAATCAGAACAGGAAAATGCACTTTTTGGAGTTATTTGTGGTTAAAGGAACGCCTAATGTTCCTGCCTCTAATAACAGAAATAGTCTTACAACAATTCAATTCAATTCAATTCAATTCAATTTTATTTAAAGTGTCGTATCATAACAAAGTTATCTCAAGACACTATACAGTTGAAATAAGACTACAGTTGATTAAGGAAAAATAGATCCCAGCAATTCAACAAAGAGCAAGAAACAAAACACTGTACAGTGAGCAATGGCGAGGAAAAACTTCCTTTTAGATGGCAGAAACCTCGAGCGGAACCCGACTCATTGTTGACGGCCTGTCGCTTTGACCGGCTGGGAGGAAGGATGGGGGGGTAGACAGATGGATAAGGAGAGGAGTGAGGGAGGATATAGTGAGAGAAAAGAGGAGAGTGTAGGAGGGTCCATGGGGGTGCTGGAGAGAACTCGGGATCTGATGACGTGGTGAAGATCCTGGATCAGCAGCAGCTCTGGAGGTGGATCCCTGGGGCTCCGGGAGAGAAATAAAAAGGTGTGGGTTTGGGACAAATGTAGACAATACACAGGTATACAGACTCCGGTGACGGGTGAAGATATATAGAGGGGAGAGGGGGGGGGGGTTGAAATAGCCAGGCCAGAGGGCACATACCTAGCACAGCAGATCCAGACACAGGGGCCCAAGCCGCGGCAGGAACCCGCGGGAGACCAGGACCCGGCAGGCGAGATAACCACCAGAGCCGACCCCAAACACCAGCGAGAAGGCGGACCACCACCGGGGGCGCGAGAGGGCGAGCACAGGCGAGGACGACCGAGGAAGCAGAGAGGGGGAGGCACCAGGCGCAGGCACCGGGGCAGAGGGGCAGCCAGAAGAACCAGTCAGGGGATAGGGCCCCGGGGCCAGGCCGGGCGACGGAGGACCCCCAGACCGTCAGGCCGCCAACAAGTCCATAGCAGGGGACCGAGTCAAGGAGACGGGGACCCACCACAGCAGCGGCGGCGGAACCCCCTCCAATACCCTGCGGACACGGCCAGTAGCCGGGTTGAGTGCCACCGCATGAGCCCGGGGGAGCAATGGCCAGGCACCGGCCCAGGTCCCCCGGGTCACAGGGGGGCCACGGTTGTGCGGGCAGGGCGGGGGCAATGGGGCCGCAGCCGTCCGGGAACGGCCCCCAGTCTTTGAACTGTAGACCGTCCCCAACAGCCGCAGCCCACCTCCCCATGAGGGAAGTTTGGGGGGCCAGCAGTATTCGATGGGCAGTCCACGGTCTCTAAGGTGCCGAGGCCCCGCCCATCACACGTACTGACCCCCAGCCACCGCCCCCACCCACTATGCATCACCCAGGGGGACAGCAGCACTTGCATGGGCGGTACATGGTCACTACGGTAACATGGGTCCGCCCAATGCCTCCGCCGTCCCCCCAATGCGCCCCCCCCCCACCCGGGAAGCCCCCGAAAAGACCGACCAGCCCGGCCACGAACCCCCAGGACCAAGGGCGACAAACCCCCCGACCACGGCACATGCCACACAGGGCGGGTAGAGGACCACAGCCACCGCTGCAGCAGACACCCACCCCAAGACAGGCCCCCCACCACAGACCAGGCGAAGCCATCGGGGCCGGAAGGTCATCCAGAACACCCGGCCAGCCCCAGCCCCACCCCCGACGGCTCACCCGCCGACCCCGTCGGCGGGACCAGCAACCCCCCAGCCCCAGCACCGCCCCCAGCGCAACCCCCCATCCACCACCCCAGCCACCCCCGCCAGCACCCGCCCCCACGCACCATCAAAAACCCCCCGGGAGCGGGCCACCCCCCCGCCGGCGCACAGGGCCATCGCGGCACCAGCGGTGACCACCACCAGGCCCAAGGCACCCACAGGCCCCACCCGCCGGACCCCCACACCCGAACCGGCCAAGCCAGAACGGCCCCGGCGAGAAAAGAAGGATATACAGAGCTCGGTGTCTAAAACTAGAACTAAAACCAGCATTCTCAGCCTATAGCAGCTAAGATAAACAGTTTTGTTAGTTATGACAGCTAGAGATAAACAGTCAAGTTAATTATAGGCTTTATCGAAAAGTAAGGTTTTAAGATTATTTTTAAACATAGAGAGGGTGTCTGCCCTCCGGACAGAAGCCGGTAGTTTGTTCCACAGTAGAGGGGCTTGAAAACTAAAGGCCCTGGCTCCGAATCTACATTTAGAGATTTGTGGTATAACTAGTAGATCAGAGTTCAGGGATCGTAAGGTCCTTGAGGGTTGGTAAGTTTGGATTAAATCTTTAATGTATGTTGGTGCTAGACCATGTAAGGCTTTATAGGTTAGGAGAAGGATTTTAAATTGTATTCTGAATTCTACAGGAAGCCAATGTAGGGAAGACAGTACAGGGGAAATGTGTTCGCGCCTCTTAGTCTTAGTCAGGACACGAGCTGCAGAGTTCTGAATGAGCTGAAGAGTTCTGAGAGACTTTTTAGAACAGCCTGACAGAAGAGAGTTACAATAGTCCAGCCTGGAGGTAACAAAAGCATGGATGAGCTTCTCAGCAGCATCTAAAGGAAGGAAATGCCTAATTTTTTAAATGTTACGAAGGTGGAAATAAGCAGTCCATGAGATTTGTTTTATGTGTGAGTTAAATGATAAGTCCTCGTCAAAGCATACACCCAGATTCTTTACAGTGGTGCTAGTAGCAGGAGCAAGTCCATTTTGTAAAGCTAGATCATTAGTTAATAATTGTCTGAGATGTTGCGGACCAACTAGTAAAACCTCAGTCTTTTCGGAGTTCAGTAGGAGGAAGTTTTTGGTCATCCATGACTTGATATCTGTGATACAGGACTGTAATTGTGTTAGCTGAATTCTTTCATCTGGCTTCATGGACAGGTAAAGTTGTCCAAAGAGTGTCTTCTAATCAAGTCCCCTAGTGGGAGCATATAGATTGTGAATAGTATTGGACCAAGAACAGAACCTTGTGGGACACCATAGCTGACCTTAGTGTGTGTCGATGAGAGGTGGTTGACATGTACATAGTGCGTTCTATCCGACAGGTAAGATTTAAACCAGTTAAGAGCAGTTCCACGAATGCCTAAATGGTTTTCTAGCCTCTGTAGAAGGATTTGGTGGTCGACAGTGTCAAATGCAGCACTGAGATCTAGAAGAACAAGAACTGAAACAATTGAGACACAATGGTTTTGCACCAGCTTCAACATGAATAAAAAATGTACAGCTGTCCATTATTGTTTTTAAATCGAACACATCATGCCATGAACCCTATTACAAAACTATTTTCAGGTCAACATACAAGATTGCCTGCTCTAGAACCAAGAATATAAAACAGGTTGGGGGTCTACCATTTAAAATAGCCTGATTAATGTTTAAAAATTCCAATATTAAGTTAATTATTATGGTTTTAATTGTTTATTCATAACATTGTACATGACTGTTTGCTCAGATATAACTGTTTGCTGACCACACTTCATGTGTTGAACCAAGTGTGCTTGATTAAATGAAAAATGAAAAATAATAAAATAAATATTAACATATGTACACAATATTATTTCTCTCACAATACTTATTTATTGTGAATCATATAAGATGTATTGATGTTTTCCTCAAAGCAGCTTTTCCGGATTTCTGTGCCTCAAGTTCAAAGAGGAATACGATTTTGTCTACAAAGGAAATAAGGACAGAGAAAGAGCGCTACAAGATCAAAGCCCTGTCACATGACAGACAACAATGTTGGGCAACCCTAGGAGGTAGCCGTCAACTGAAAGCTCAAGTTCAAATTTTGTCACGCTATAAGATTGGTAGTCTCCCATTTTAGAGTTGACACCAAGACTAAATCCTGTAAACCTAGCAGGAGTGCTGCTGGGCCATCAATGAGGCATCAAAGTGGTGCTACCAGCTGAGAAACACAGCATTGTCAGCTTGGTCACTGTAGGTGTGAGAAGGTGAAACATTGGGCCAAAAAAATACATAAGCATACTATGTGTATAGATATATAATATATAAGGCTGATTTTGGGGTGTTTATTTTCTTTCTTTTCAAAAGGCAAACACAATAGAACTATGATTCCTATAGTTGTGCGCTGGTAGTGGGAAATGTTTAGGAAAAGAAAATAACATTTTCAGCCAGAAACAGCCAATTTACTATGTTAAGTTTAGCAAGCAAAGCTTAGTGAATATTGTTGCCACCTGTCCCATGAAATCTAGAATTACTCAAAACTGATTTGTACATATTTGCAGAATATGCAAACTGGGTTTTTAAATGTCCAATCATTTTGGAGCCCACAACTGCACCAAACAAGAAGTTTTATATGTAAATTAAAACAGAAGTTTTGAAAATACTATTTAAGTTTGAAAAATAGCCGAATTTCGCTGAAAGGCCTCTCATTCAGTGATTACTCCTGCTTCTACTGCGTTCAAGAGAGCCACAATAGATGCTGATCTTGTTGTGTGTTTGTCTTGCAATACAAACAATGGTAAACTGTCCATTAATTAACAGATTTAAATCAATATTAGTTGTTTGTGGTTGTTTCATCGATCCGTCAGTTCAAGCCGCTGGATTGAAGAAGTACCATCCAGCTTTAATTTTTCTAAAAGCAGTTATGTGAGAATTAAATCGGTTAAATAAACAACTTAGAAACAAACAAAAAAAATCAAAGAGAGCAGCTCTACTCCCAGTCTTTTATGGATGGCTGTGTTACGACTGGCCTATATTTAATGAAGAGCCAAGCAAGAGTGCAGTGAAAACCTATTATGGATGCAGTCCTCTTATTTGGGTCACTAACCAACACTTGTGACCTAGGTTAGGGTCAAAGCATAAATAGACAAAAAACACCACAACAAATCTACCTTTCAATCTCGCTCGGGTTCATCCCTACAATGGTGAACAAGAACTGCAGGTAAGTCCTCTACTAAAAGCAGGATCTCAGCACCGGACAAGATGGCACTCAACCATTTTCAGGCTAAGAACCCTGGACTATGATTTTTAGGTGCTGCTTTCATCCCTGCCGCTTCACACTCGATTGCATACCGATCCTGTAAAGGCTGAAAAGGTTACAGCCCAATACAGCCAACGGCAGTAGCTCTTCAGAACTAAATCAACCTTTCTCTGTTGTTGGACTAGATTGGCTTACTTACTTTATTGTTATGCTTTCTTCAGCTGTATTGCAGCCCTAATGATGTATCACACACAAAATGAACTTGAAAACCCTGAAGATTATACTTCGGACTTGCTCAAGGATTTGTTTCATTTGAATCAGGTCTCTGGAGCTTTTATTGTTGCCAAGAGCTAATGAAAATAACCCAGTCGTTTTAAAGTGTGCTCAATAGCTGCATCTGTATTGCAATCCTCTCAGCTCTCTTATTGTACCTTCTTAAGGTCAGGTCATCTTCTACCAACCATGCCCAGAAAGAGGCTCTAGTGAACTTGGTCACCTTTTCTGGTATGTCCTGTTGAATAGTATTGTTTTTTAACTGCTCTGCAGACAGTCCCTTTGTTTTTCAAACAGAATAAATTATTTCACTAGTACATCAAGAAAGTTTTTCTTTTGCCTCCATTTCACATACAGCCTTGGATACTGAGGAGCTGTCAGCTGCACTCAGGGCTCTGCACAACAGCAGAGGAACTTCATCTGAGTTCTGATGACGTCTGACAGCAGATTCCTCGTTATGGACACTTTCTTTGACATGTGCTGTCCTTATTCGTCAGCCTTGGGAAGGCGAGGCAAGAGAAAAATAAGCAGCTGCCATGGTTGAGAGAAGGACGTTTACTAGTAGGGCCTAAGGCCGTTAAACTTAAACACTGTCGCTACTAGAACAATATCATTTTCAAAAACATAATGTGTAGTAATGTGCTATGTAATGGAATTAATGGTGGATTGTTTGTTGCAGAGGGTTCACGGTACCATAGTGTATATTGCTACGGCCTCACAGTAAGAAGGTTGGAAGTTTGCTGCCATTTTGAATTCACCTGCCACATCTCTTTGTGTAGTTGTATGTTCTCCCCTTTCTTTCATAACCTCCTGCCAACAATCACCAGGTTGGCTCAAGTGGTGAGATGGAAGGGAGTACCATTGCCAGAGTCACTGGAACCATGAACCTTGTTATCGGCGTTACTTTTCAAGGTTTTTTGTAAAGGCGCAGCTGGACCTGGAGTGGCATGATTGACTTCAACTTGACTAATAAAAGTGTCTCAGCTAATGCTATACTGACTAATACTTCACATCTCCTCATTGTTTTCTTTAAGAATGGATGATTTAGATTGATGCAAGTTTTCAGTTTAATACTGGTCTAATCATTTATTCTTCTTGTGCATCCTTTCATCCTCAGTCCCTCGGTCCCACGTTCAGTAGTTCTTTTCAGCTCGGTCTGACAACTTAGCTCGTTCATTAGTTATTCCGGCTACGTCTGATTCCTGATCTTGTTTGAGGTCCATTTGTTTTTTAGACTCACATCAGCCTGAGTCCAAATCTCTTTTTTCTAGTCTCTATCAGTCTACTTTTCTATAGCTAATTTGTTCATCGATCTCAACTTGTAGGTCCATATATGTTGCTTTGTAGAATATATACATTGTCATTCATTTCAATCATGTTGAATTGTGCGTGCCTTTTGAACATCATTTGAACATCGTTACCATGGGATTGAACGCAGTTGTCAGAACGCTTAATAAAGTTTGACTTTAACTGTTTTGTGGACATTCCCTTTAGCACAGCTTTATCTAATGGATGAATAACACAACCTCAGTCAAACGTTTGACTGCAGTATCTTTTATTCTATGCGACTTATTATCCGATGCGCCCTATTTATGAAAACAGTTCTAAAATAGGCCATTCATTGAAGGTGCACCTTATAATCCGGTGCACCTAATAGTGCAGAAAATACGGTATTTAAATATGCCACAAATAATTGCCACATACCTGAATGAACAAATTGACGTGTTAATTGTTCAAAGCATGCAGTGAAGTAAAACGATTGGTTTATTGTGTTATCACTGTACATTATTAAGACTTGCGCCTCCAAACCTGGATTTTACGAGGGGGGAGTACTAACCTGGAGCATCATCATGATGAAGGACTTACTGCATCTTGGAGAAGAAAACTTCATCATTTCAAACAAGTAAGTAAGTCAGGGGAGCTGAATGGATGGATTGTATTACGCTTAATTATTAATGTTAAATCTTTTTTCTCACAATCAAAATAGCAACAATCTGTTTGAAAAATAGATAGGTTGAATGTGATATATTTCTCTTCTTCTTTTTTTTTCAACACACAAATGGATTAACTGCAATTGAATCACCTCGAGTAATTGCAAGCCTTCAAGTGTAATGTGTGTAAATCTTATCATAATTGATGTATTTCTATCGGAGTTACCTTTTAAAGTCAGAGATGCAAAGCCTAGTATGTTTCTATACAAAAAAATACCATTTTATATCATGCCTGTATACATCTACACTATATTTTATTTATTTGATGGAGTTTTGAGTCCTGATTCTTCTACAACAAAATGACTCGTTGGTGGTGAGACTCACAATCTCAGACAAACTAGTAAATACTTTGTCGACATTAGAGGGTTGTATTGGTCCCAGTAGAAACATTCTTTTTTTTGTTAATTGCCAATTCTTCATGATCTCAACAAAAGAACTCCGCCAGACAACATTCTGCTGAATAATTTAATATGGCTCGTCCTGGACCCTGGAGTAACCATCATTCTTAATTATTTCAATCTTCTTTCTCTGAGCTTTGTGTGCAGTTAAGGTTGCCAAATTAGACCAAGAGTGAATTTGAAAAATTCTCCACAACCATTTAATAGCCGATTTTTCATCTCAGGGAAGGGGAAAAGGGGAAAAGGCTTGAAGCTCCTCTCACTTGAGGTTTCCATATACAGAGGTGGTTACTGTTGTTTTTTTGTGTGCACGTTAATTTAGAAAGCTTGTTGCAAAACGGTGAGCTTCAGAAATCACATGGACACATGGCACTTTTCTCGGGATCTATTCAACCAGGACTCACAAGCAATAAAAAGAAAATGTTTTCCATTGGTTCTGAAAATACATTCGTCAATATTGTTTGAAGGATCATTTCTGCAGTAGCCATTGTTGATAAGGGACCAATTTTCAAGACTCACAAAACAATTTGAGTTGTTTGACTCAAAATTCAAATCGGCTCTGGTGATTGCTTGGCAAAATGTTAAAGGACAGTTAAGTTCCTGCTTTCAACACCTGAATGAGTTTATAGAATAGAATAGAATTCAACTTTATTTTCATTGCACATGTCACAAGTGCAAGGTTTTTTAAAGAATTTGGATATTGAATTTACACAGTAGAAGGCGATATGTATGAAGGACAATAAATGAGTATACATAAATGTATAAATGCATAAGAAAATAATAACATAAATAAATGTGTGGATGAATATCAATATGTCAAAATGTTTAAATAAATAAATAACTTCTGAATTAATTATTGTGGAAGAACAGTGCTATTTCTCTCTATATATACATTTAGTCATTTATACATTTTGTCTTTTATTTATTTATGTATTTATACATTTTGTCTTTTAGTTATTTATGCATTTATACATTTCTTTTTCAGTATGCAAATTAAGTTCAGTTCAAGTAGGCGGGTCGATCATCAGTCTAAAGCAGTGATTGGTTACAGCAATGTCATCGGATCAACTACTAGTGCCTTGACGAGCATCATACTTCACAGAGCTTCACCGCTAACTTGGATAATCCTGGAAAGATGGAACATGTACATGCTATTGCTAATGATCTATGATCAGCACTGATATAGATGTGAAATTAGATTAACATTTTCATGAGTTCATGAGTCTCATGCACATGAACACTGGCAACTTAACAAGGTTGGTTTGCTAAGATTTCAGAAAATATTTTTCTACTCTTCGTGCGAGCTCGGATGCTATAGACCAGTTGCTGCTAGTTGTTTGTTTTTCCTGTCTAACCAATCACTGCTTCAGAAAGGAGTTTGAACCGCCTACTTAATTTGCATACTGACAACGAAATGTTAAAATGACAAAATGTATAAATACATGAATAAATAAATAAAACACAAATGTATAAATACAAATACAATTTTTTTTTATTAAAGACTAAATGTATATATACATAGAAATAGCAACGTTCTTCAACAAAATTAAATCAGCAGTCATTTATTTATTTTGACATTTTGACATATTGATAGTTATACACACATTTTTTTATTTACTTATTTATACATCTTGGCATTTATACATTGATTTATACTTTTCATTTACATTTCATTTATCGTCCTTCATAATATGAACATCAATATACAAGCTATTTCCAGACAATGAGCAAGTTTTACATATGGTTATGAATATGAAAAAGCTATACAGACTATAAATATATGTATATGACATATGAGGTTTAGTGAAAGTATTAATAACAGCTTTAGAACTATAATTATTGTATGTGTGTCCCAAAAATGTTGCATAAATAAAGACGTCACTGGGTGTACTATGTGTAACTGTTTCCATTTATAGAAACATTCATAGGAACTAAATACACACTCCCCAAGACACTTTAAAGTCATTCCTCCAGTCACTGTGTAAATTAAAACCAAAAGTGGACTATCTGAAATCCAATGCTACTAAAATAATGTCGATTTCAGGTAATTGGGTGAGTTTAATGTCTTACCTATTCAATAACAGCGGGTCTAATTATGTGTTTATTACTTTTAAAACCAATAATGAACACAAGAAAAGTGTCAGGGGGATTTTAACGTGGACTGTAATCCTGGGGAAAAAAATGTTGTCTGCCTGACCCATAACAGGCATTGCACAGGAACAATTTCCTGGCGTGTTGCGATTTAATAGATAAAGGGTCATCTTTAAACTCAGCTGACTTTCACTGACTGTATCTTATCACCTCTAAAAAGAAGCAGAGTGGACAGTGTGAGAAATAATAAAAGGAATGCCCTTGATCTGTACCACCACCCCAGCCCTCCTCAGGAGTCCACCACAATCTGCTTCTCTCTATCCTGGCTTTGACAGTGTCTGCTTTAGGATACAGATACCATTACATGAGTGTTTGTGTATGAATACCGTCAATCACACTGGTTGTTTCCTTGTGCTTGTGTGCGTATCAAGATAAATGAGAGCACAACGGTGCTGTGGTCTACAGAATGACAAAAGAAAAAAATCTGACATTTATTTGTGGCTACAGTCAGCGAAGATTATTGATGAGTGAGTTTTATCTACAAGATATTGGTGAGAGCTATAGAGGTCAGTGGTCATCACATCCATTTTAGAGGATTGGCTATGATAAAGCTCTAATGTTTCTGGAGCAGACACTTTTTGGATGGATACATATTTAAGACACAGTGATCCTTTAACAAAGTTATGGACAAATAAAAAAATATATATATGAGGATCAACTTTTTCACATTTTTGCTTATAGTGCTCCTTCAAGAACTATTGGGAATAAAGAAGAATTAATCTGAGAGTAAAACGTCAGAGAAGAAGTAAATAAAGGAATGGAATGGCCGGCTAATGAAGATCAATATGGGTGAATTTAAGTATATTTCTGATATCCCCGGCCAATTACGCTTAGAGTGGGAAAACAATTCTGGAGCTAGGGGCCGTTAAAAAGTATCATTGGTGGATATAGTTTGGAGAGTAAAGGTTTTTATTATTATATGTGAGTATTGATGGGTTAATGATGTCTCAGGAGACAGTGGATGATATTTCATTATGAGGTATTGTATATTTGTTTAGCTGAGACAGTGGTGTTCTCTAGATAACAATGATTTGGAGCTTCATTGAATCAATAGATTTGTGTGTTGTTAATGTTAATAATGTTGTATTCTTAAATTATAGTCTGAAACAAACTAAGCTATTCATGTTAAAACCTTTTTTTTAACAATTTCTAACCATTTAACTCGATTTTGCAATGGTTTACATAAAGTGAAAAATTCTAGAACAATTGGGCAGGATGAGATACAATACATCATTTTAATTGTGGCCTTAAATGGATCATCAACATCAGTGTTTCAGTTAAATATTTGTATTTTCTATACCCTGACCCTGCTTTTTTCTGTGCTTAATGTGAGATTTTAATGTGGCTGTGCATGTTGTGTTAGATGTAATATAATCATAATTCCATTTGCGAATTAACTTTAAAAATAAAAGCAGAAAAGCAGTGCATTTTATAAACTTGTGGGCGTCCGATAGCGGGCAGCTTTGCGGGGTCCTAGTCGATTTGAAGACCAACGTGGACCAGAGTTGTCAAATGTCACTCTTTGAGCCATTCTCATGCCACACGCTTATATTTACCAATTTAATACACTGTATTTTTAATGGTAATAAACTTTGGCCAATCACAGAAGGGTTTAACATTTAACAACATTTTAATACAAACGTACTACTCGCTTTACTTCACGGTAAATTCCCCAAAAGTAATTTAGAGGTAGGAAATATGTCAAGATTTTCAAAAAGATTGTGATAAATCAATACTTTCCATGGGTAACGATCATGAACTGACATTGGTCTCTTATTGACTATCCCAAAAACTATCATATCATGTGAATGTCAAATTAAGAGAAATTGACAATTAAATCCTAATATTGTAGCTATGACCCGTATAATAAATGTCAAAGATGATTGGTTTATGATATAAATCATATAATAATGATCCCAAGTTAATATTGAATGGATGCGATACTGGCCTGATGACAGTACGTCTGATGTTGCTCACAGTGGTACACGGGTGCTCAGGGAGATTGTGGGTTTGCTTAGAAGCGTAAAAAATTAGAGGGATATATTATTATATTATATATTATAGCAGTGTTTGTATTTACCTTGCAGCATCCAAAGTATTAACTGGCCAGTATGATAACCCCTTGAAAATAATATTAATTTTAAAACGAGGGGGCGATAAGGAATGTGCAATTCAGGATGAAAGTATTTCAGCGACAGAAGAGCGTACTTAGCCTCGAGACATTAAGTTTAATAAAAGGGAAAAGTTTTGAAAGCAGCTGGCAGATGAGAGTAAGACTTTTAACTCATTAAATCTAAACTTTGAATATTAAAGCGCTCATCCTGCAGGCTGACGTTTAGTGCCCTGAGCAAGTGACCAGTGTTCCTTAAAGACTACGTACATATGAGAATGAAAAGGTCAGTCACTCCCCAAAGATAATCTAGACTGGATAAATGGTGAAAGGGCTCATCACATTGCTGTTTGTGCTGGGAGGGAGAGAGGAAGGACTGTCCCCACCTCCCTATTCACTACCAGACAGACTTTTGGAGTCTTATGAACAAGGGAAGTTTAAAAGAAAAAGGTCATAACAAGTTGTGCTTTAACTGCCTGTCCCCCGGGACACACCAGCAATTGGAAGTTTGAGTTGAGTTTTAATCCCATTTGGCATTTTAAAGGAAATAGTTGGGTGTCACATTAATAATAGAGGTTAATTGAGAAATTGTCCATAGGTATGAGAGTGTGTGTGAATGGTTGTCTGTCTCCCAGACTGGGTGTCAGGGTGTCCCCTGCTGATAGGCTGAAGGTCTTCATGCAACACAAAACCCGCAACATTACATGAGAATTTTGAGACCAGCTCAACATAAGGACAATAGAAGGCCCAACAAGGCAACAAATAAATCAACATATTGGAGAAAAGTGTCACAAAACAATGACTTGAATAATGTTGTCAACAGCAATAAGAATATTGTTTTATTTTATTATTTAAATTCCAGCTGGCATGTGATTTCCTGTTAGTGCTCTGGTACATTATCTTCTCCCTTTGATCGTCAAAGACAGTTTGAGTGTTTCACTATCTCCAACATCGGACCAACTATCAAGTATAACAGCAATTTTTAATATTTTGAAAGTGCAAATTTACTTGGTACCTAGAGCACATGCTATCAAAGAAGTGCTTACACATCTGAGCAGTTGGCCTGACTGTTTGGGGCCAATTCTCTTTTGGGACTTAACCACTAGACATTTCCAGCCCTGCTCGCCTCGACTCAACTCTACTTGACCTAGATGTGTTGCGTTTCCAATAGCCCTAGTACCTCCACGCGGTCGACAGGGCCGTCATGACACAGCAACGCAAAATAGCGTTCATATCACAAAAACTAGAAAACTTGCTGGTCAATCAATGACTTTGTGTCGCTAATAAATTGAGAGAAAAAAATCAAAAACGGCTGCAGGCACCAAGAAAAAATATGCAAGGAATATACACTGAGGTATAGAGCACTATGAGGACGAGAGCAACTGAGCTGCTTACCGAGGATGTATTAGGGTAAGCTGATGGAAGCTAATAATCATGTTCTGTGTTCCATATCATAATGGCTGGTAGTTATAGCTAACTAGTATTACAATTTAAATGCTGCCTGTGATTTTGAAATGGTTCTCACGTCGCAACATTGTCAACGTAATATGTCAGCCCCGCCATATATTTGCAAAAACAAGAAAATGAATGTGGAATTTATACATTGACAGCACAGCAGTCACATGCTTAGGATGAAAATTATGAAATGTATCAGACGCTTGCTGTGGTGGGCTAGTGGGTTGCTAAAGGGCAGTTGGTGATGCCTTTATGGCACAAGAGGAAACCATTGCAGGTGTGCAAGATGGTGAGTGTATAACATGGAAAATGCACACACATCAATCTGACTTCAATGATGTTGTAATTTTAGAGGGGTGATGGTATCGCTTTCAACTTAACAATAATTTGAGGCATAATTGAATTAGTTGATAAAAAGCAAGTGTCATCCATTGGTCTTTAAAAATAAATGTTATCATACTGTATAATTAACCCTTATAAGTCCATCACTACTTAAAAGCCGTTAACATCGTTACCTGTGGAGTTGAACTTGCATCTTTTCCCGTACCTGTTGCAGATACTATGTTGAGTATGACTATTTTTCAAATAAGAATATCTTAAGATGTTTCTTGAAGGAGTCAGTAGACTCTTTCAAACGCAGAGGGAGAGGAAGATCATTCCAAAGCTTAGGAGAAACAGCCTTGAAGGATTTCTCTCCTCTGGTCCGGAAGCGTGTGTGAGGAACCATCAGTAGATTGTGATCCACAGACCTAAGAGCCCGAGCTGGGGTGTAAGGCTGGATCAGATCACTGAAAGGTGATAAGGAGGAGCCTGACCATGAATAGCTCTGGAAGTAAGAACCAGAATTTTAAAGTTCATCCCGTAAGAAACTGGCAGCCAGTGAAGAGTTTTAAGGATCAAGGAAAAATGTGAGTTCTTCTACTAGAGCAGGTCAGAATTTTCACTGTAGAGTTTTGTATTTACAGCAGGCGAAACAGCTTCTTCTTGTTAAGACACGAAATAAACTGTAACAATAGCCTAAAACGAGAAAATACAAATGCATGGATTATGAAAAAAAAAGTACAGAAGACATTAGAAGTTTTTCCTCTTGATTTACTGTTTCTTTTATTAGTTTATCCAAATTCACCTGCCACCTTACATCTTGATTTGCTGAATAACTTTGCAGAGGCGCCAAGTGTTTTCCTCTTAGATAGTGCAGGGACTGATGAGTAGCAATGCTCCACGTAAAATTGTGTTTTAATTTGAGTATTTGCAATGATTGGTTATTTTTTCCCCTTCTAGTCTTTTCTCTAATTAAACAATGAGGGTGTTGCTCAGGACAGTTATATTCATAGAGCACAGGGAGGGCGCTCAGCATCCTAAAAGCCATAAACAAAAGACAAATGTTCATCAGCTGTGAGACAGTGGTAGATCAATCATCGAGTTTCACGGAGGAAACAGATTATTTCCCGTGCAGGAGAGGACTGAGGCAGACGTGGGAATATAAATGACGGAATTCTAATTGTTAAGAATTTCTGAAGTAAAAAATGGGTGATATATGTTGGCTTAATATAATTGGTAGTGTGACTGATCACGATCTGACGCGACTAGAAAATAAATGTTAAAAGTGCAAGAGCCCCATCCAGTGGCGAGGATCTGCAGCGGTTCATAAATCTGAAGAGTATCACAGAGGATTTCAGACTTTGATGTAACAGGCTCCGTTTTTTAAACTGTACAAATCCTTCTGGACAATTGAAAGGCAGCAAGAATAAGTATATAAATCAGCGTTATAGGCTAGTTTGGATTAAAAAAAAACTGTGGTTTATTTATTTCAATTTTGGGAAATATTTTGTCCAAGATATTACCTAATGTATTTATATCAATGTTAGGGTTGCAGTCAATTAACTGTAGACAAACATAACGTGTAAAAAAAAAAGACCTAACAAAAAATAGACATAGGATACAGATAGGATTACATTCATAGAAAAACCTCAGACAGGCACATTATCTAGTACTGTTGTGTTTAGGAAAAAGGCTATGATAGTATTGAATGATGATTTTGAAACTCTTTCCCATATTAATATTTAAGAATTGTATTTAATTTATCTGTCCTGAAAAAGAAAAGGGGTGCATGTTTATGTGTCAGCAACTTAGTTATACATTTAATTCCATAAAACACCCTGTTGTTTTTAATTCACAAGTTGACTTCCTGTCTGTTGAAGCATCCAATATCTTGAATAATTCTCCTCTGGTCATTGAGTGTCTGTGCGGCAACATTTTAAGCCACTACACAGACACTCAGGGGAACCAATATGTTTTCTATGAGATACAGGATCATAACTGGCAGTAAAGCCATACTACCTGAACAACTGAACCATATACCAGATGACTGGAAAGCTATTTTCTTCTGGAAATAACTTGAAACTTTAGGAGCATTTTATTAAATGTTAAAGTGAATTTTCTTATCAAGTTACTCTCTTGGATCAAACGGTTTGCCTTTCATTTACAAAAATGAACAAGAATGGACTCAGTTGATTGTTTCATCTACCAATTACTTGTTGGGCAAAGGAGTGAATGTGATCCTGTTTGTGTTTCTATCACCTAATTTCCCCTCAAGGACATGAAGGTTTTTTCTTCTCTAAATTCGCTACGTTATATCTCACTAAAACATTCAGTTTGAAACTTCTCCCGAGGTATTGATGATCTATTGATAACTGTGACATTGTGTTATTATGATGAAGTAGACTTTGAAATGTCTTATTGATCCAGGAAATGTATATTCAATTTAATAATACAAAAGAGTCCCAATTTTGGTCATGAAGCTCCTTTGAGAAGACAACTTTTCTTTTGTTAATGGAGATTGAGTTGGGGCCATTTTCTGTTACATATATATTAACCAAAGCATTAAATTCACCATCGGGAAGAGGATTAGTGTTAGTTCCTATTGTTTTAGGTAGTCATAAACCGTTAATTATAAAAAATTCCACACAGCGTTATTTGCTAAACCCAAACATGAATATAAGTCCACTTAACCTTTTTTAGAATAAATGAGGGGGATTGTGTTTAAGTGGAACAGGTGACTCACTTTCATATTAGTCCATATGTTTTCACTGGCTAATAGCTGTTCTTTGTCCTAGGGAGTCTCTTTTCTGCAGAAATGTTGTTTTCCAAATAAAGGCAAGTTTATCTTTTCATAAAGAATGGATTTTTTTGTTGCACTCTGTTCAAATTTGGCCTTGAAAACATTTTTATTTGAGAATGACAATGAGGATAAAAATAAAGTGATAAAATATGTTGCAAAATACTATGTAAAACAAAATGATATGCATCAAGAACGTCCTAACACCAGGTGTGAACATAACTATTATTTGAGATGTTTCTATGGTTTGATTTATTTACCTATTTGGAACACAGGGGCTGTTCCTAATGTCTGGTTAAACATTGATGGTGAAGTACCTCTGGAATAATTTAGTTTAAAAAAACACAATGTGTCCAAAGTTATCTTACGTTATATGTGTTACATTTATTCCCTTTTCCATCCTCAGTTTTTTATGTTTAGTAAGTTTAAATATAATTTGTTCATATCCGTATATATCTACAAATATGTAATTAGTCACCTAAATATTCCTTGTATTGCCCCTTTCCTCATGTGTCCAGCATCTACCACAGATACTATTCAGAATAAAAAGAATAGGGTCAGAGACACAACAGAGAGGATAGTGATTCATGATGTATTTCTTCACGTCACACAAAAGATATAAATGCCATTTGTTGATTTTTATGGTTCAATGTAACTATCAGCACCATCGACAATTTCTCATGAAAGCTTTTCTCTGTTTTTGTTTTTCCCGTCACAAGCCAGACATTGACAATTCATCTCATGATGCCTATGATTGTTCTATTGACCTCCTTTTCAGCTGCGAACAGCCATGTAGCCATCTATACCATGTTTCCCGGCCTGAGAGGGAGGAGTTTGTGATTTCCAACAGATGAGCTAATTAGACCATTGTCCTCTTCCCCCTGGGATTCTTCTTTGTTCCGAAGAAGGAGAAATCCCTTCAACCCTGTATTACCTTGTAGTATCGTGCACTGAATGACATTACAATGAAGAACCCTCCACCAACCCATCTTAATTGAATAAACATTTAGGCACCTCCACGGAGTCACCATATTCACCCAACTTGACCTCTATAACATCTACCGTTTTTTGGAATTAAACTCCTCATGGTCACTCTGATCATTTAGTCATGCCAATATGTTTTTAATTGCTTTTAATAATTTTTTTTCATGATTATTGTATCCATGTCTCTTTGAATGACATCATATCTTTTCCAGATCCCATGATGAGCACACCAAAGACGTCTCAATTCTCCCACTGACTCAAGAGAGCATATACCTTTCGTACATCCAGAGAAATGTGAGTCTGGAGTGTGATCTGGAAGTTTTCTTCGGATCAGATCAGGGCTGTGGCAGGACATTTAATGTAAGCAATTAGGCTTGCAAAACACAAAATGAACAAAAAATACATTTTAAACGAGGTAAAGTTTGCATATTGCAAATATGTTTCAAAGGAATTTGAGTAGTTGATAACAGTCAGTCAAACGGTTTACTGTACTTTACCGTTACTTTCTGACTTGTGCTTCAAGTCACACTGTGCACTAGTAATTTATTTATGTTGTAGTTTTTATTTGAATTTTGACTAATGTCTAATGTCATCACCATAAGAGGAAACAATTAAGTAGTGCTCCTTCCTTCTTTGCTTAAATCAGCCTCTTCAATCTTAACTCGGACATAATCCTTCCTTATAGTTTTTTTTTAACCATCAATTTCATCTCTGACAGCATCCATAAATGTTGTGTGTCCTGTCAGTGGTGTTTTATCATCATAGCGACTTCTAAACAACAACATATTAATTACAAAAATAGTCATTATATTATTGTTGATTTTAAAAGATGTGGTTTATTGATCAATCCCATTATGCGCAAGAGAGAAAATAGGATTTTCTAAATTTACAGCATAACCACTCATCGCTTTCCCTCGAATGACATGTAAATATTATTAGATCAAGATAGCTTCACTGCCTTAAAAACAACTGCTTGACTTTCAGTAAAAAACAACAGCTGATAGAATTTTAATCCCATTAAAAATGAGCAATTCAAATAATTATTTTGGTGTGTTGCGATGGCGTCTACTATTAACAGCCCTCTGTTCAATAACACAACAAATGAGTCCATGCTCATTAGTATGACTGCTGCTCCTTCTGTGCTGTGGACCGATTCTACCGGGAACTTACTTTTTTACTCCATTTGAATAAAACATGCAATTACCATTACTAAGAATCAGTATTAGAGTTACATCTAATCTTGAGCCTTAAGCTACCAGCAAAATTGCAACTGGTGTTGAAAAAGTCTAGACAGATACTGTATGTATTACAAACCAAGATATGATGCGTATGAGAAAGAATATTTGATAGTATGAATAAAGAATATAATAAAATATTCAATATAATAAACAATAAAGTTAATATGTCATGAAGAATCAATTCATCAATAGATCCAAAAGTGGGTATACTTACTTGACTCTTGTGACACTGGTCTTGAAAGGTGCTTTACAAATAATTATTACTATTACTTACTTTTACTTACTTACTTCTTTACTTCTTACTTACTGTCACTATATATATATATATATATATATATATATATATATATAGTCACAGTTGATTCATAGACATTCAATGATGAATGAATGCAGGACTAGTAAGTTGGTCACCCTATCATGGCAGTAAATGGTTGCATTGGTTTGTGTGGAAGTTTTAATAACTAATAACTTTTAATTTTTAATAACTGAGAAAATATTGTGAATGACAGATCCACCTTTGAGTATATATCTTCTTTGTGCTCTGTTGTCCTTTTTCTCTTTGCCTAATATAAGTTTCGAGTGGATTTTCAATGTTCAATAATTATAGTATTTGCTCACTTGTTTAAATGAATATAAATTGCATCTTTAAATCACTAACACACGGCAAATGTACTTCATGCAAAAACCTACGTGAGCATTCTCTGTCGTCTCGTTTTGGGGGACGTTTTTGCAGTGAGCACACACCACTCACTTCCTGATGGAGGAGTCGCAATAAAGTCCATCACACTCTGCCAGACGAGCAGAAAAGTTATGCCGGACTATGATATCAACATTTTTTAAGGAATCGGCAGAACTTATCCGTAAATGAAACCTCCCGGGACAAGAGAGCCGCCGCCGATGACGAGTCAACTGCGGAGGGTTGAGTTAAGCTAACAAGATAAGGTAGCTACCTGGAGAGCTAATGTTTTAGGCCTCAAGTCGCGTCTAATTCCGTTGTGTATTTATGGTTGTGACGTGTGTACACACACACACCCTTGACGTGGGCTTATCTTTAACGGTATGTGATCCATTTCTATGTTAATATCACTTTCGGTGACACTTTTATGAACGCCGAGAGTACGGCTGCTGTGCTACGCGGCTAACGACTTACTTGACCATAACAGTTGGCAGCAGGCTAATGTTTTAATGTTGACATTTTAAACCAACGCTTTTTTGGTCATTCATAGTGTTTTCTACATATGTTTCGACATGTTTGTGTTCTGTAACTTCTACGTGTCATAACCTGGAACGAGAGACAAATAAACAGTTTTATGACTTGTGTTTTTCATGTGTTTCTTTTGCTGAAGCTGGTGGCTGAGCAAACAGTAATGTCCTTGCCTTTACCATCCACTGAGATGATTGAAACACCTCCTGGATATCCATTCGAAGAGATCAACTATGAAGACATTGAAGTTGAGGAGGTACATACCCAACATGTATACTATGAAACGCAGATTGCAAGCTCTCCACAGAGCTCACGATCATTGTCAAGAATTGGGTATCATCCCTCATCATTTGCTATGATCGTCTGTATTTCAGGTGGTGGGAAGAGGAGCTTTCGGAGTAGTTTGCAAAGCCAAATGGAGGGGAAAAGATGTTGCGATTAAGACAATCGAGAGTGAATCAGAGAGAAAGGCCTTCATTGTAGAGGTATTGTTTCATTTTATCTTTTAGTTTTACTCCAAAGCGGAATTAGTGTTTATATTTATAGATTCAATTGAATATAATGCTGTTTGCTTATAAATAAATGGTGCATGACATGCATTTTTAAGTCAACTCTAGTGTGATGACAGCCAACACTAAATAGTTGCAGATGAAGCGATTATTTTCCAACACTGTCAAGGCAGGTACCACAGCATCTTTGGATGTCACATGTCATCTAAGTAGTAGCCAGTAAGGCAAAGGTGGGCAATAACGTTTCCCAAGGGGTCACATTGTATACTGTGACTGCTGTGGGCGGTTACCAAGCCAAATGAAAGAAGGGGAAAAAGTGGGATAAAAAATATTTTATTTAGACATACACAACACACGCATATGCATTTCAACACATATATTTATATGAACATGTTAAGTTTTTTTAACCAGATATTTTTAGATAAAGATAGAAATTTTCTTTCTACATGTTCAGCTTTAAGGTTTTACTCTGTCTTCACGAGGGCCACATAAATACACTCATAGGGACACATGTGTTTAGAGAGCTTTCATTCAATATTACCTTCATAAATACACACACTGGTCTGAAATTAATTTAAATGGAAGTTTAACAGGTTCTTTAACATATAACCGATTGTAGATCCTTAGTTTATATTCTCAGGTCAAAGGTGCATTTTTTTGGGAAACTTTTCTCTATTTAAAATTCAAGTATGTTTGATGAAGCTTTTTCTGTTTGATTTAGGTTCTTAATTAAATAGATCTTTTATGTCCTCAGTTACGACAACTTTCCCGTGTGAATCATCCCAACATTGTCAAGCTCTATGGCTCCTGCAACAGCCCAGTAAGTGAATGATGTTATAGTAATAAATATTATGTTACAGCTTTCTCCTTCTTTAAATTATCAGTTTATGTAGCAACCTGGTTTTATTCTTTATCTGTTCAGGTTTGCCTTGTGATGGAATATGCTGAAGGCGGGTCACTGTACAATGGTAAGATGGCACATCATTAAGTTTTGATTAAGCCAAGGCCAATGTTGTTTTGTTCTTGTTTGATTCTGTCCGACTGTTGACAAAAAAATAAAATGAACCGATTTCAGAACTGTGTTCAGAACGACATGCGTTTTGTAAAGGGGAGTTTCAATCTGATACTTCAATTATACTTCATCAAATTTTATATATATATATATATATATAAATATAAATACTCGCATAATCAAACTTTTAATGTCGCATCAAAATCCTTGATCGCCATTATTACTTCAGTAAAAATGCTTTTTTTTTTCCTCATTACCTCGATCTATGAATGGACAACTAGTTAATTTTACGGGCTCAGAGGATTAATATAAATTGAACTGTTTTTCTGCCATATTTAAAAAACGCTAGATAAATTACTACTTACTACTACTAGCATGATTTACCTGGAATTAGCAACACTTTACTCTTAAATGTTTAATTGTTTTAAATTGTACGAGTTAATCTGTAACACTTATTTCAATTAGCAGTTTTCATGTTTGGTATCCTCTGTTTTATGGTTGTACCCTCTTTATAATTAAGGTGTTCAGTGTGTTCTCCTGTCCACAGTGCTGCATGGTGCTGAACCCCTTCCGTGTTACACTGCTTCCCATGCTGTGAGCTGGTGTTTACAGTGCTCCCAGGGTGTAGCCTATCTCCATGGCATGAAACCAAAGGCTCTTATTCACAGAGACCTGAAGCCACCTAAGTAAGCCCATCCTCACCTTACGCTCATGTCTCAACAGTATTGTTTCTTCAGTTTATGTGACCACATGCTTCCCTTTTGAATTGTAAACACATTTCTTTGATGCCTTCTTAACTGGATACTTTCCTTACATTTTTAAACACACATTAAGCATCTCACCATATTTGCAGTTTGTTGCTGGTGGCGGGCGGCACGGTGCTGAAGATATGTGACTTTGGAACTGCATGTGACATACAGACTCACATGACCAACAACAAAGGAAGTGCAGCGTGGATGGCCCCGGAGGTATTTGAAGGCAAGTGTCCAACTGCAGCTGATTGCAACACATCATTGTAATGACATGTATTGCACAACTTAAATATCTTCTTTTTTTTTTTAGAAAAGCTAACACTCTTTTTCAAGAAGCTTCACCAAGAAAAATGATAAACACATTAGGTCTGATTTTCTAGATTGACATGATTTTTAGTTGTCCTTTTATTTACAATGCTGTTGGAAATTGATTTTATTCTAGTTTGAAGGATTATTCGGTTAAATTGCTTCACATTTTGAGTGTGTGAAGCGGTGTCAATGAGAGTGTGAGAAACTCAGTCCCTATAATGACTGGAACATGGCAGAAATTGTGTGTGAACCAGAGAAACATTTATTTAAGCAAAGAGAGTATGTTGCATCAAAAACATGTTTCCTCCAACCAGAATTTGGAATTTATGTCCCCCGGAAACACTATTTCCTGCATTTAGATGGATATTTTTTTAAGATACCTTCCTCATTGACCTCCTTATTTAGAAAATGAAATCTATATCAATAATGCATATATATTCAAGTTTTCATTACATTTCTAATCAGTTTAAGCAACTTTAAGTAAGTGTTCTCCTCTGGACTCGTTTTGGTCAACATCAATAAATACATTTTTGTGGAGATTTTATTTTTTGAATAGGGGCAGAGAGCATAATTTCGATAACCCATGCACATTAAAAGACATATTACATTACATTACATTGGGTATGACAAAATCTAGAACAAAGTGTGGATTGACAAGCTTCACTAGATAAAAAAAATTGTGGGAAGGGTGCATGGGATCTGATTTACAACATTTGTAAATTAAATTTTTTCTACGTAAAATGGACTAAAGGCAAGATTCAGCTTTATTGAAATGTTGCTTTTTTATGTGCTGAATTGAAGGGAACCAAATAATCGATGAAAGCTAGATCAATTAGCCATGAGAAAATTCAAGATCTTTTTTAAGTACTCCTAGCATGTTGTTTAAAGTTTCATGGGTTTTGCTGTTTAATAATTTATCCGTGGCCTTTCTGTGAACTCCTTCCTTTTGAACTTATCAGCAGGAGAACGCCACAGCAGAGCCATTTTAAATCTGCAACTCCACACTGCAATAACAGCGCAAGTAATTAAGCAACACAGGAGCTATTTGTTAGTATAATTGCTCCCAAATACTCTACTTACTTTCCTCTAATAACAAATATGAGAAAAGGGCTGTGCTGCTTTCTCAGGCATTTCATCATTCTAATGTGCCTCCGATCGCTCTAATGTCAAACTGTTATCTCTCTCCAATTGTGGGCCTAAGTGTTGTTGTTTCCCTGGACCTACAGGCAGCAATTACAGTGAGAAGTGTGATGTGTTCAGCTGGGGGATCATTCTTTGGGAGGTCATCACCCGCCGTAAGCCGTTTGACGAGATTGGAGGACCAGCTTTCCGCATCATGTGGGCCGTGCACAATGGTGGGTCCAACACAACGTGTATCCGTCCACCCTGCAGCTTACCATCCATGTTCATGTTACATTGTCTTCTTTGAGCGCAAACAAGTCAATATTTTATCTTTCCCTGCACAGGAACACGCCCACCTTTAATAACAAATCTGCCCAAGCCTATCGAGAGCCTGATGACTCGTTGCTGGTCCAAAGACCCTTCTCAACGACCCTCCATGGAGGAGATCGTTAAGATCATGACTCATCTAATGAGGGTAAATCATTGTTCAGTTATTACTCAGTGTAGAGGGAATGGGAATTGAGGTCCCAGGTAGATGTGTATTTTTAGTCTTTTAAATAAGGTATTTAAACGGTCATTAAGTTAAAAAAAATTAATAAGAAAAACAATTATTTATGGTGTACTCCTATGTTGTAGTGTTACTTTCAAGGAGGGAGAAACCAGTAAATCTGTTAGCAACCTCTCACTGAAGTAAATTGTGTCACAGTTATTTCAAATAGTGATAACTGGTCCTCAGATAAAAGTCAGAAAACGTGTCTTTTTTGTTGTAGCCATTTGATTTGATTCATGCTGTATGACAGATCAGCTAGAGTACATAATAGCTAGTTGGAATTCGATGATTATTTCTGTTTACAAAGAAGATACATTTTGAGAAATACAACACTCGCACTCAATTGTGTGTGCACAAATGATTGGAAATTCCTGTTGTTTTTCTTTGCATATCCATATTCTGACAAAGATTACTTTAAGTGTAGATGGTTGAAAAAAACTACAAGATCGACCACCACTTTGGTATACATGTCTACCTTTAAACTATAGCATGTTTGAATTTACTGATGCTGTAGCTGGGTTTATGTGATATGATACAATGTATAGTTTTGGAAAGGCCACTAGATGGCACTCTCTGCTTAATCTTTGGCTCTGATCTACTAATGCAATGAAACCATACATCATTTTTAAACTGGGTGCCATCTATTGACCTTTTCAACTGAATCATGAAACAGCCGCAGCTGCCTCATGAGGCCTTATCAACCCATCACTACTGATTACCCTGATATAGATGGATAGATTGACTTTGGTAATCCTACATCAAACAGCTCCACTAATATAGTTCTTCGTTTGCAGTACTTTCCTGGGTCTGAAGAGCCTCTGCAATACCCATACCAGTATTCTGATGATGGACAGAGCAACTCGGCAACTAGTACAGGTATGAGAATTCCAAAATTATATATATTTTTTATCTTTTTCGTGTTTGTAATGCGTTTCCTAACATGACATGTTATAACTTTCCCATGACTTACCATCTTTGTGGTGCCAGTTTTCAACATCCTAATAGGAATCTATTTAGAAATGGAAAGAGTAGTACATTGTAAATAAACGAAAGTCCTCGCTAACTACAGTATTATCTGCAAATTATAGATTGTATCACTATGACAAGCTATAATTATCTTCAAATCGCACAACAATTATTATTATTTATTTTTTTTAACATCTTTTTATTGAATTTTCAAAATATAAACACACATGTTTTAAACGAATGACAAGCAAACATACATCAAATCAAACCCTTCCCCCTCCCCCCTCCCCCGTGGTACATGTCTTCCCAAAATACAGTTAACATTTTTGCACATCTACAAATATATTTAAAAAAACAAATAAAAAAAAACATACATCACTTCTATCAAACATGAATCAGAAGGTGGTAAAAAGAAAGACAAAGCAAATCAGTACTTGGTCATGAAAAACAAACAAACAGAGCAATTACAATGAGAAACCAAGAAAAATGTAAATGGTTGTTAATCGGGTACTGCGTCAAATGAGATTTCTTGAGTGTGTTCTATGAAGGGATTCCACATTGCCTCAAATTTCTGGGCGGCTCCCGATAATGTTAGCCTCAGTTTTTCGAGTTTCAAGTGGTACAAAACATCACTGATCCAGTGCAACTGTCTCGGCGGTGAAGAAGATTTCCATTTTAAAAGAATAAGTCTTCTTGCAAGTAAAGTGGAAAAGGCAATGATGTTCTTCTTCATTGTAGAAAGGTTGACATTTGATGGTGTTATTCCAAAGAGGGCAGACCAAGGATTGGGAGATATGTTACAGTCCAAGATATTAGTGAGAAACTCAAATATGTCTCTCCAATATTTCTCCAGAGAAGGACAGAGCCAAAACATAAGAATGTAGTTTGCTGGGTGTTGTTTGCATCGTTCACACACGTCAGAGACACCATCATACATTTTAGCCAGGCGAACCTTTGTATAATGAACCCTGTGTAGGATTTTGCATTGAATAAAACCATGTCTGGCACATATTGAGGATTTGTGGACCCTTTCCAAGATCTCTGCCCAGCGAACATTTGTGATCTGCTCACCAAGATCTATTTCCCACATATGTTTGACTGTATGAGTGGAGTCGGCATCAATTTCAGAGATGTTTGAATAAATGGCAGAGATGGCTCCTTTCATAGAAGGGCGTGGTTCTAAAAACACTTTTAAGCTAGTTTCTGCTGGACAAAGAGGAAAATGAGAAAAAGAATTACAAACAAAGTTGCAGACCTGGAGGTATCTAAAAAAGTGACTCTTGGCTAGGGAGAATTTATTACTGAGCTCTTGAAATGTTGCAAATACGCCATTTGAATACAAATCCTTCACCATTCGTAGCCCTAGACCAGCCCATAAGGTAAATGTACCATCAGCCAGAGATGATACAAAAAGATGGTTAGAAGCCAAAGGTGCACTTGTGGCCATTGACTGAAACCCAAAGTGTCGCCTAAATTGCTTCCAAACTTTATAAGAGTCAGCCACTACACCACTTTATATAAGAAGAAGTTGTGGAGAGCAGTGGTGCATGAAGGACAGCAACTACCGATGTGGGGCGAACTGAGTTGGCTTCCATTTTTAACCAGGCAGGTGGTGTCTCTTGGTCTTTATTAGTGATCCAAAAATTTAGATTCCTGATATTTGTATTATTATTATTATTAGTAGTACAACATATTTGGGAGAGCCATACCCCCGGACAGTTTAGGCATCTGTAGAATTTTTTTTCCCAATCTTGGGGGTTTTACACAACAATTTTTTTTAATCATTATGAATGGAAGTGCATTGTCCATATCTTTTGGTTTTTGACAAAAGAACTAGTTTTATTGTCTATTACCAAATAAAGAAGTATTTGGTGCACCAAAGGTTATGGCGATTTACAAAAGGAAGTAAAACATTTTCTTTTAAAGGCCTTGGATTTATCGAAATAAAATGCTTTAGAACATTGACAGGAATAAAAGTTCAGAATCCACTAACCTTGTGAATTTGACAGCAGTTCATTTGCATTTGATGAAACACTCAGTTTCCTGCTCAAAATCAATCCCATTCCTCTACATTCCCAATAGGTTTTTTTTGTATACAGTACATTTGTTTTTGTGAAAATGTGTGGTTTAAGCTTTGTTATTTATTTAAATAAAATTCAGTTTCCACACTATTAGAGTGCTCCTAAACGGAAAGTCAGTTTACAGTTGCTTAATCCAAAAGACGTCAAAACCGCAACTAAATAAATATTAAGATATGAAAATCGTCTTGATTCTGAGTCTTCTGCTCAGAAGACATTAATCTGAATTCGCAAATATAATTACAAATATTACTAACATGCTTTTCCATCAAGGTTCTTTCCTGGACTTCACCAATACAAGCAACAAAAGTGATGCCAACATGGAGCACAGTGATTCCCAAGGAAGCAATGACACCATAAAGACTACACCACAGTTGGCACTTCAGTTCAAACAAAAGGCAAAACCTGTTTTATTTTTATTTTGCTCCAGCTCATCAATAATAAGGTACTATGAAATGTATCTCTAAACCTGATGCTGAACTTCCAGGTTGACCCACTGAGGACACTGCCTCTCTCTAGAGGAGGGAGCTTTGAGAGTCTTCCAGCCCGGACGCAGGGTTCTGTGTCATCAGAAAGTAAAAGAATGAGTGCTGATCTGTCAGAACTGGAACCCAAGATCCAATTCGCCCCAGGTAATTTAAGATGCAAGAAAAGAGGTAGAAAAATGGCTTGAGAAAATGACATGGTAGTTATTATAAAGTGTACATTATCAATTTGCCTCAAAGCAGGTTAATGCTTAATGAACATGTTGAATTATATTTAAATTATTTAATTTAAGAAGATTTACAAAGGTCTGTGTATTTTTTATTACTTTCCTAGTCATTTAAGGGCTGAATTACAGCCAACTTTTTAAAATAAATGCAAAAGAGATTTTTATGTTTGCTACAGTGAATATTCAATTTTAGGGGTTTTCACTTGTTGCTTCATCTTCAGGTGGCAATAAATGCAAATGAAGTAATTTAGCCTGCAAAATGTGATTGGGTATAAAAACTGTCTGTTTTTTAGCATGTTCTAATATACGCTTAAACCAGATGTAATGTTACTTTAATTTAACTTTTTTCTTTTAACATTAAACTACGTCAAAATACATTTAAAAATGATAATGATATATTTTACAATTGTTTAGCAGTTTTACTTATTTTAACCACATTGAGTATCTTAGCTTAGGTGATCCAAAAGAAATGTTAGATGTATGGTTTTCCTGCCTCTCATTGCGACACGCTACCCTCTCTCTAAAAAAAATGGTTTAATTTTTGCATTAAATCATCCATTATCCATGGTTCAATTCCCACACAAAAGTATATCAGCAATAAATGCCAACAGTGAAGGAGCCATCCTTGACATTGGCAAATAAAATACATTTTAGAAAAATTAATTGAATTTGAAATGCATAGCAATAAATTAGACAAGCAATATATAATAATAATGTATAATATTACTGATCAGTAAATCTCATCAATAAAACATTATAATTTCTGATATATTTTAGTATTTGGCCAATTTACAGTGGAAATTCAACAGTTATTTAGGTTAAGGACTTATTTAATTGTGTATTCATTTTGAGCAGAGCCAGAAAATAATAAAATGGTAGTCTAAATTTTATTTTTCCAGGACATAATCCATCACCGCTTTCACAGTCCACAGTTAATTTCTCGTAATTGTTCAGTTGTTTTGTTGAATCAACGAAGTAGCTGCTGCTGCAAATTCTAATTAGGTTGGTTTATTAAACAAGCGGCGCTGCACACACATCAATTGTTTACAACAACCTTGCATAATTGGTACACAGCTTGGTCCTAATGACATTCTGATGCAATAACACTTGTACACTGTACATTAATATGGCTTTGTTTTAGAACGCATTGGTTTTAATTTGTGAACAATATAGACAGGAAACTTGTTATACCTTTTTTTTTGTGATATACTACAAAGGTGTAAGGTCTTGGAACATACTGTATGTAACTTTGAAGTTGGAACGATGTATATCCAGAAGCTACCATTTATTATAGTGTGTGATTGTGGCTCTTAAACTTAAGTATTTAAGTGTCACTACTAACAACTTTTTTGTTTATAGATTCTTCAATTTACATATAAAACTCTATACATCTGCTACTGCATTTTCTCATAATGTTGCACAGTGCGGCTGAATCTAGAAACAGGGTGCATGTTGCCCTTGCACGCATTAAACTGGATGCTATGCATGTGTGATGTTTCCATGTCGAGTGCAGGTGTGGGGGCCCCCAATTCTATCGTAGTCTGCATGCCTGCTATGTTCGTTGCTGGATGTGTGTATATATTTTTGCAGCACGGCCACAATTTAAACGAGGCCACCGTAAAACGGCATCGCACGGCACCATTCTGGATGTTCCAAAGATCATCGTCACAGGTATCTCTCGACCCCTGGGCCTCCTGGTGACAAGGGAGAGTTGGTTTGGTTGCGGCTGTCAGTTGTTGCTCTGATCAGGGATGCTCCTCTGCTGTGTGCTGCTCCAGGTGTCGCTGCTTATCTCAGACACAATCTCGAAGATCAGAGCCTGGCTTTCCTCTTCTGGAGCTGCACACTTCAGAGCCTCATGCCACTTTGTGATTTGTCTTTGTTCACACAGAGCATGTGCTTTCATAAGAGACATCTCCTCTGAAATCAGTTGGCTCTCAAATTGTTGTTCTTTCTTTTTCATGTCCAACTAAACTGTCTGATGGGTTAACGATTCATCCAATTTATATTGAAAAAAAAAATGAAATGAGAGATTAAAGAAACGGGTGTCAGATGAGATAAGACTCTTTCTCTCGTGATTCTGCCCGCCCTGTTGTCCCTCTGTCTCGGCAGCATCACACCTTGGATCACAAACTAAATCGGGCCTTGTTTTTCATGCATAAAGAACTCACAGAGAGCTACTAGCTCACACTCTAACCCCATTAGTCACCTGCTCCTAACTTGTGATGAGTTTTCTCACATATTCTGAAGAAAGAAAGGGAAACCTCAATGAGTCAGACGTGCTAAAGCTTTATTTAATTCACTTCCTAAACTATCATTGTTACATGATTACACTTGCAGATTGGAAAAATTCTCCATGTTATCACGCTTTCCCCGAGATGTGATTTTCTTTTTCCTTTTTTTTTTTCTTTAGACATCCCGCTGTATTGCACATTGGTGCTGTAATGTAGTATATATTTGTTTGTTTTTTCTTTGGGGGGGTTGTTTTGTCTAAATGAGAAATGTTATTGACATCTCTAATCTTGACCGTGTGTCAGTTTTTGTGATTGCTCTTACTTTCTTACTTACTTATCTATGCTCTGGTCTTTGTAGCTGGAAGCATAGAATGACAGGAAAAGGGTTAGGATTTGAGGTTAAATAGAAATCTGTAGGATTGTGGAGCGATGCAGCTGCATGTACTGTATAATGTGATTAATTATCATCTTTAGGTACCGGATTCATGGTAATGGGCAACAAAGGAGAAATCGAAGTTATGGTCATGCTCTGCTGTATTTTTTTGGCTATTCAATGTACGTAGCTTAGTTTGTGCCTACAATGTGTGTAACTTCTGAATGTATTTCCTGTGTGATTATTGGGTGTTCTGTTTGAAGATGTGAGTCCCCTTGAGTTCAATCTGTGTGTAATCAATTCTGTGTGATTTGGTGGCTAGCTCAGTGTTATTGACACAGTTATGACTCTTACTGATTCTCTCTCTGTCTTGTCCAGCCACCTGTGATCCTCAGAGACGTCGGTCAGTCCAGGATCTGCCGGGCATCTGCTCAGAGTCCAGCCAGGTAAGAGGATGTTCAAGCACAGTGAATTAAACAATGCCTGAAATGTGTAATTTAAACATTTTATAATAGCTTGGCTCAATCACAATAAAGAAACATTTGTTACGGAGGTCAAAAAACATAAAGTCGACATGGTTAAAAGTGAGCTTAACGCTCGCAGCATGACTGATGTATACATGCAACATTTGTACTTTATTTATATGGCCCTCAGGAGGTTAAAACATCTTGTAGAAAGTTTTTTCTAAATTCTATATTTTATTTAAAGTCTCTGAATGTGATATATATGTATTACAAGTTGTTATTTTAGATCTTTGTCCTCTGCACTTCGCACCTTGGTGAGTATGTATTGTCCCATTAAAAAGAGTGATTTTAATAATTAAATCGATTCGATACCAGCTAATCTTTACTCCCCTACATTTGTCGCCCTTTAAGACATGCATTATGCAAAAACAGCCAGTGATTTTCTGAAATCACAAACTTATAAAGGACGTAGAACAGATAGTGTTTTACAAAAAAGAGTATGACAACAAATATCCCTTTGCACTATTGATGATAATAATTCCTTTATTCATCCCATTATTGTGGCTTTTCTTACAAATTAATTTCATAGTCATGTTACATTAAAAACACTGAGATTTTTATTGTAGTTCATCGGATTTTCAGAACACATATTTAATAAATATCTGAAAAAGTGCTTGTCAAAAGACATTTTTGCTGAAAATGTTAAATGCCATTTCTGCAGGCAGTTTATGCTAAATCTGTATAATACTACTGAAACAGACTGTATGTTCTAAACATGATGTCTCGTGACAATTTTCTTAGTTACGACTTTTTTAAGACTTTTTGGAGGTCTTGAATGAAAGGGGCCGAAATGTGGTACTTTATGTTCATGTGGCCCTGTAAAGGTCAGAGTAAAACCACAATATCATACCAATTTTTTTTTTCTTTTCTTGAAAAGCAAGTTCAACTCTGAATATATATTTTTAAGAATCTCATTTTCTCCTTGTCTTCTTAACTTTTTCTCTTCTTTTGTATTTCTAGAATCCCCCAAATTTTTGAAAGAAATAATTAATTTCATACATTAGTTTCATGTGTTTCCCTCAGTTTTTTTTAAAGAGTTGTATTCAATTAACATTTATATTTTAAAAAAATCTTTGGATTGGCCGTTATTATGACCTTACTGTCAGAGTTTGCTGAATAATTTCCCATAGCATTTCCCAGCTGCATGTGAGCAACTGTGTTAAATGGCAGCAGTGACAGAATAAAGATTCCAGAATGTTGGAGCATATTGTTTTTAATGGCTTTACAAGGATCAGTGAAAGTTTATCTATGGCGTAAGTGTAGGTTTGATTATTGGAAAAAGCATGAATGTGCCGAGGAAATGATGGAGTTTGGTGTGGTATATAAGAATGTTGGTTTTGGAATATGGAGGTTCACATTTAAAAGCCAGATTATCCATAGTGTCTATCTTTTTTTGGAATTAGTTTATTCATTGAAGTGCTTCAGGGTTCAGACTATATTGACTGTTTTTATGTTTTCTGCTCTTGTTATTCTGCTTTCATGAAGGATGAGAACTCCTTTGAGACACAGCCAGGGAACGGAATATGTGTTTGATATGTCAGCTGTTGGAACGTCACCCAACCCCACTACTCTGAAGTTCAAACATGCCTGTGCTCCATGCTCCTCTCTGGCTTTTTCAAACACACCAACTCTCAAAAGCCACCAGTTCATTCAGAGTTCAACATGAAGATTACACACTGATCCGCACTTCTTGAGTCCTCAACTCTTTTCTGACACTGTCTGAAAGTGACAACCCTTAACTCTACCTCAAAGTTTTCATTACATTGATGTAAAATATCTAACGTCTCTGAATCATATTGGATCATTGTTTGTTTTTGAACTTCACAGTTGCCAACAACTAAGACGAGATACAGTATATTGAATGTTTAGACTCTGTGTCGTGTATTCACATTTGTGTAATTTTATATAGGTAACAAAGAATAAAGACAGAGTGAAATTCCAGAACACAAGCATTTTATTAATTGAATATTTTGGGTACTGTATTGAATACATAGAAAATACAACATCTTAAGCACAATATAAGGAAACTAAAATGTGTTAAAATCAAAATGATGTGTTAATATTTCAATAATCCATAATAAAAAAGCAAACTGTTGCCAAAGGGGAGCAAAATAAATGAGCTGAACAGTTTAAAGTTTAAAAAAGAAGGTGTGAGATAAAGATTAATACAAATCAAAATAATGATGAGTAAAGCGTAATAAAAACGGTTTTGGCATATGTCTATATAGATTGGTGACACACGGAGCCAGTTTAGTTCTGAATACCTTTGCACTATTTGACTCCAGGGAAGCAGAAACAGCAGCCGCTCGTCCAGTCCCAGTGTGAGGATGATGCCTACAGATATAAGTGGCAACAGAAGCTACTTTTCCCAAGAAGATCCCACAGGTACCAAGGCAAATGTTGTTTACATAAATGTGGTAATATTGTGTAGAAATTAAGTAAAATCACTACAATTGATTTGAAATAAGTGGATTATTTGGGAAGACAGACTTGGTTCCTATAATTTGTTATTAGAACATCATTTTTAAACCTAATTCTTTGTGAATGAGCTGCCTTTGATCACTGACATCAAGTTCAGCTCCATAAGATTCTATTTTAATTAATATGTTTTGAAAATTGATAAACTTTCCTGCATTATAGACACCAATGGCTCTGACAACTCTATTCCCATGGCTTATCTGACCCTGGACCACCAGCTGCAGGTACGACTGGCTTTAATTCTACATGTTGATGACAATCGAGTAGAAAAGAAACGTTAAAAAAAATGACTTGATTAACCCTGAAGTTCAGAATCGTCGATGTTTTTTACCTACATTTTTTGTGTTTATTATAAAAACTAGCAAACCTTAAATTGTGAAATCAACGTACTGATGCGACAAAATAAAGAGACTTGTCTGCCTGCAGCCTCTTGCTCCGTGTCCCAACTCCAAAGAGTCCATGGCAGTTTTCGAGCAGCACTGCAAGATGGCACAAGAATACCTGAAGGTCCAGACAGAGATCGCCCTGCTGATCCAGAGAAAGTAAGTTCAGTCCCTTCGTTCTTCATGCCAACTAAAGCCACACCACAACTTAATTAATACAATAATATATATATATTTTTATCATCATAAAAAAAGTATAATAATTGTACCCTTTTACGCTCGTTTTTTTAACTTGTACTTGTTGCTCTTTTATTTTTTGTGTGAACCGCCACTATATTAAAAGTTGCCCCTGAGCGTATTAAGTGCCTACCGAAATATTTTATGTAAAATAAAAAACTTTTCTTTTCATCATTTTTATTAATACTTGAAATGCATACCTACGTATTTCAAACGTTAGAATTGAGGTTCAGGGTGCACATTTAAAGACATAAGCAGATAAAGAAAATATCTGTATAAGAAATATTTGCTGATGAAGGGTCAATTTCTAAAGTACATTTCAGTCTGACACTTTAGTGCCGTCAATGGATCACGTGGTTTTCATGTTGAAGGGAAATAGTTTTACCTTGTTTACTAAAAGATTTTGGTCCCTTGTATCACCGAGTTTACACCCCTTTTTCACAGCTACACATCCAAAGATCTAGACTGTGCTATTTATTGTTTGTTTGTTTTCTCTGCTGTTTTTTTCAGGTAAGAAAGATAAGTGTTTAACCTTGTTGTTTTTTTCTAATTATATATAATTCTAGTAATTTTTCTTAACTTTTCTTGACTTTAGCCGTTGTTTATTTATCTGTTATAGATTTGACAGGGAAAGTATTAGTACAAAGCACCAGGAAGCTTTATGAATAGTTGCGTCTAGTTCAGCAACGTGAACTTGGCCTGTCTGACTTTCATTGTAGACTAGAAGACATGGCCCCCAGGCCTTGAGTTGGACAGATGTTTTATAGGATATGATATGTAGGATCTAATCGTGTCATTGTGGCTGAAGGATATCTTAATTCCCGAGGTTTGATAGTTCTTGTCTCTCTTCTCCACACAGGAAGGAGCTCATTGCCGAGCTGGACCAGGACGAGAAGGACCAGCAGAACACATCCCGCTTGGTGCAAGAGCACAAGAAACTCCTGGAGGAGAACAAGAGTCTTTCAACATACTACCAGAAATGCAAAAAGCAGCTGGAGCTGATCCGAGTGCAGCAACAGAAGAGGCAGGGAGCGTCCTGATGAGTGTCGCCGCCACACACACAAACTTCCTCGTCTCCCTCCTCCAGTGGCACACTACACACACACACACACCCACACCCCCACACACACACACACACACACACACACACACACCACTCCCAGCATTGGACAGAGACCCGCACTCTACTGTGTCCACCTGCATGTTACAAAGTTACGCCAATTGTTCTGTCCAGCTCGCGGTCTGCTCCATCTCCTACTTTATTCACACATGTTTCTAGCGTGTTCTGTGAGCGAAGACCAGTCAATCAGTGCACCCAGACTTAAGCTACTGCTCCTCGTGAGTGTGAGGGCTCTCAGGACCCGAGGCTGCCCCGTCTGCCTGCACGCGTGTGCCTCTCTTCAGTTGCACCGTCACTCAGAATGTGAAACACTTAACAAGGATGCATTGAAGCGCACATGGATATACTTCGTTATGCAAAACTCATGCCCTTAAACGAAATAGCCAGCTTTGAAGCCGTGGAGTCCTGATTTCTGAAGACTCTGAACGCATCACATGGAGAGCGGAAGGATGCCGGGATTTTCACACGCAACACCTTATACTTTTCCCCCCCTTTCACTTCATCATTTTGTGTGTTTGTGTCTTTTCTATTGACTAGTGGATGCTAGTGCCAATGGGACGTGTTCAGGTGCAGCGCATGTCAGTAGAAGTTTCCCATTTTAGTTCACACGTTGCCTTAGAATACGTTTGCATTTTAAGTGCTTGACTTATTCTACTTGTGTTTTAGTGGGAACTATATATATATATAAATATATATATATATATATGTCACACTATATATGTGTTATGAATGTTGGACGTGATGAGAACATGACTGACGGACATGTCTGTCAGTAAGCTGTAACGCCAAAAAAGGAAATTTTCATTTATAATTTTGGTGTTTTGTTCAACATCGCCTCACAATATATCGGTTTCTTTCGGCTTGATCTGTCATCTAAGCGGGTGTGATTTTGAAAGAGTTCCTTTGCCGTAATGAATGTTGACACTTGTGTTCAGCTGAAGTCAGACACACTCTGGAATGTGAGCTCGAAACACGACAGCGGCCTGAATAAAGTTATGAGCCGGTGCACGGGAATGTTTTCAAGTCGGTCTCATGTTCTGTCATTTCTTGTCTTTTTTTGGGATGAAGGTGACGGTTCTTTTTTTGTGACGATTTACCTACAAAAGAAAATAAATGTACCATTCGCGCCTCATATCAGAAATAACATCTATATTTGTTCATGAAGCGCTGCAGCTAGTGAGGATAGTCGACGCCTGTCTGTTCTTTGAACACAGAATCAGTGTTTAGCTGAAAAGCATGCTGTCTTTGTACTTGTACCACGACTGGTCACTCTGACTCATCCGTTCAGCAAAGAGATGGATGCTACAGTAAACGTCTGGAAAATACTCAACCGATTTTAAATGGTTCAGTTGAAGATCTGTATCATATGAATATGAATTCCGACCTCAAACACCCGGTTGTATAAAAATAATTGAAATTAATCAATTGTTTACTCTAGAAATGTAGCCACATAAATCACTGTTTTGTTCAACTTTACTAACAGTAAATGTATATTGGTTTTACTATAATTATATTAATAGTCAGACTGTGGCAAACTGAATAAGAAAAAAAAAGTATATTGTATATTACTTTGACTGATTTTAATGGCGATGACAGTGAAAAGAGGATGCCATATTATGAGAATTGTATGAGAAAAAAATATCACATTTAAGTGGCATAAACGTCAAATAATTAATAACTACATTAAAAAATATCCGTGATCCGGACAGCAGACCTGTTCTTCCTGAGAACAAGTTATAATTGAACTTAAATTGCAACACAAAATTGATCTTATAGATTCCTTAAATTTTGAATCGGACTATATTCTCTGGCTGACCGCCTCTGTTCGTTTATGGATTTAAAAACTATGATAATTCAATAAAATAATGATGCTACAGTATTTTGGGCACATTTGACGGCAGAATGTTGAATCTAGGTCAGAACATTTTTATTTCTTTTTACTCTTAAGTCTAAGAATTGCGTGCCTTGCTGTAACTGGATTCGACAGTGGGGGGCGCTACAGACTCGACTAAGGAAGGGGACGTTTACCCACCAAAGAACTTCTGAATCCCGGATCTTTGATCAAGGAATTCTTTGTGCGTCACGTGACCCCGCGGAGGCCATACAGGTTCAGTCTCTCAGCTCGTCCTCTGACGACTGTTTGACAGCTACCGCTACAATGACGCATTTCACCGTGCGATGATGTCACCCGCCTCTCAAGGTGGCGTGCGTGTGCGCGCGTGAAGGTACGAATTTTGCCCTCGCTGAACTTCAAGACGCGAGGAAGACTATGGACGGCTGCCAGCTTTGTCCTTTTGTTCTCCGAGGGATGCGAATGGATCGGCCCTCCGCCTCGTGTGTGTGTGTGTAGGTGTCCCCCTAAAACACTGTCCCAATAAATCTGCGCATATTTTCCAGACAAAGACGTGGTTTGAGGTCAAGAAACTCCAGCTGATGCTCAACAACACAGTGGGAAATCTTCCGGAAGACTTCTAGGGATGTAGAAAAGTTCTTCTGAGAATATAATTACTTGTTTAAACATTTAATATTTTATCATCTTAAAGGTAATCTGAAGGGAAAATAATAGATTTTTAAAAACATTCTTGGAGGTTGATTTCATCCGATTTTGAATCAAGATATTAATAATTAAGAAATATTTGCGTCGTCGTCTCCTTTTTTTTTCTTTGTTCCACAATCCGTTAGCTTCGTGTCAGAAAAGTTGATGTTGCACTTGAAACCCTGTGCGCTTTGGATTTTATCTATGCCATGGTCGCCATGGAAACTGGATGACATAAATAGGCTAGCTCTGGCGGTGAGAGATGTGGTACTTTTTAATAATGAACAGTATTTGGGTCATAATATCTCGTCTGTCGGTCTATAAATTGCACAGGGTGCCAGTTGGGACTCGGCTAATCTGCGTGAACCCCAGTTGGTCATCCAAGAGCCCGGGGTGAAGCCTCCAAGACTGGTGTTTGGATCACATCAGAGGCGATGCAGACTCTTCTTCATGCATTATGTAATGGCAGTGTGTTCTAGCCCAAGAGTGGCAACGGGAATCTTGAAGTTGTTCAGCATTCCAACTCTAAAACATTAGCAGTTTTCTTTCTTTGGCAGATTAGGTCCACTCTTGTGCCTCCATCAAACCATCAGCATATCTAGTCCTCTGACAGTGTAGAACATCTTAGACCTGGAAAGGTAGCAGCTGTATAAACATATAAACCTGTTCTCATTCCCAAAAGATATTTTTCAAATTACGAAGCATCAGAGCACATGACTCAATCTTCTACAGTTTTTAGGGGTCAAAAAAGGGGTCGGAAAATTAACTTTTTGTCTTTAACAACTGAGTCAGAGCTGAAAAAATAAAATTGAAAAACATATTTAATTGGATCCGCCAGTTACCAGTTAATACAGCTGATTTGGCATTTCAAAGATGGCTAGATTGAACTAATGAAATGCGGTGGAGATGGGAAAGGAGGCTGTCATCATGGAGGGATCAGTTGAAGTACAGTCATGAATTAATGTCTGTGAACGCTTCCGTCCGTCCGTCTATCTATCCATCTATCTATCCATCTATCTATATAACAATGGCTGAGTGAAAACACTTTGCAGCTAAATGTGGACAAAACGGAAACTCTGGTGATTGCTCCTGATGATAAGGTTCCAGGGTTGAGTCAGTACTTGGGTGACTTAGGTCAGTCTGTCAAACTGAGCCTGAGAAACCTGGGTGTTGTATTTGACAAAGACATGTCTGTAGTTCAACTCTGCAGAAAACTGACCAGAAACTGTTTCCTTCAACTGAGAAAAATCTCTAAACTTAGGAAAATGTTGTCACAACATGATCTGGAGCTTGTAAACCATCTGTCTTCTCGCCTGGACTATTGCAACAGTTTGTTTTCATGTCTTAACAAGAAGGATCTGTCTCGCCTGCAGTTAATACAAAACTCTGCAGCGAGAATTCTGACCAGCTCTAGTAGAAGAACTCACATTTCTTCGATCCTTAAATCTCTTCACTGGCTACCAGTTTCTTTCGGGATCAATTTAAAATGTTAGTTCTTACTTTCAGAGCTTTTCACGGTTCAGGACCAGAGGAGAGAAATCCTTCCAGGCTGTTGCTCCTAAGCTTTGGAACGATCTTCCTCTCTCTTTGTGTTTGATGGATCTACTGACGTCTTCAAGAAACATCTGAAGACATTTTTATTCGTGCAGGCTTTTCCTTGATTCTCTGAGACTCCTGTATTTGTCTCCTGGTGTCTTTACCTTTTAAGTATATATATATATATTTTTTTTTTTATTGATTGTTTAAGTGCTTAGTGACCCTGGTCTAGAAAAGCTCTGTACAAATACAAATACACTGCCTCTCCCCCAATGTAGCCGCGATAGCCTACAGCATGAATAAAAATGGTCCGTGGTGCAAAAAACTGAATCTGCCTTTTCATTAACCATGTTGTGAAGCATGATCCTTTACATCTTATCATAGTGTACAAAGGAGAATGAACAAAATGACAACCTTAAACACAAAACATCTAGCGTTAGCTTTACAAATATTGTAACAAATTTACAATTTAAATTTGTTTCAGGGTATTGTTATTTTGTTTTACAATTTGTCAACTTTTAGGCACTTCTGGTCCAATATAGCCAAGACTAATACTTAGACACACATTTACACGTTAATCTTGGTCCACTGCAGACCATCGAAATGCATTTTGATGAAAGTAAATCTGACCTGATTCAAATATAAATGACGAAGGAAGGAGAGAGAAGCCACCATTTAATGATGGAAGCCAGGTGAGCAGAGGGCCACATGACACGTCTAAGTTAGTGAAGACTCATACATGCTGTGTGTGCAGCACTGAGGAGCAGGAACGACTCAACATCTCCCCTAAAGGCTTTCAGGTTTGTGTGTGGGAAGCAATGAGAGTTTGAGAAAACCTGCATCAGCATTCTCCTCACGAGCGTGTCACCAAAAGGCTCGTCTCGGAAGCCGCGGCAGAACAACAGCTAGCCTGTGTAGCACAAGATGTTTCCGACGGATGCTGCATGTGTGAGCTTGATAATCACTCTGAGAGAACCGAGTGACTAAATGTGAGAAGATGTTTTGTTAACTCTGGTCTAACTAAATGTTCCCAGCCTGGTCTTATGGGATGTAATCCTGCATGAGTTTCAAGAGGAGATCTGCATTCAGTGAACCAACACACCTGAAATTAAATATGTTACAGGTGAAGTATCGCACAGGGCGCCCCAACTTTTGTGTAATTGCAAGCTACTTGCACCATGTGACCTTTTTGATTTTTTTCCACCAAGATTAGCATCCGTTAGACCAGAGAAATTAATTAATATTGAGAATTAAAGCGATTTATGTCCGTAAAATTGTTTTTATTTGCTACTAACTCACTCTACGCATTTATTTAAAATCCCTTATTTCTTGCCTGAACCTTTCAACATTGATGCCACAACAGTTCAATTGGAATCAATCATATTTTAACAGAAAAAAATGTGAATAAAAAAGAACAACAATATTTTATATAATGATATATGCTTTGTTGCAATATTTATCTATAGTTTCTGACTGAGATTTGCACTAGTTAGGCCAGAAGAGTGAAATTCAATTTGATCAAATTCTGTTCATTTCCAGCTTTTTTTTCCCCCAATAATATAGTTTTTGTCTAATTTTCACAAGATTACATAGTTTGTTTGAAGTAGGAGACAGGTTTTACTGAAGAGGAAATATGACAATTTCTCAAAACAAAACATTTTAGATAGTAATAATTAAAAAAACAGGGATTATCTAAATTGATTTTTATTTCACACGTGCCTCGTATCAAATCCCTCACGGACTGGTCCCGGATACAGGGTTTCGGTCAATAAAATTAAGTTTTATCTTTTTAATGTAGCCATCAGATCAAGCTTCAAGATTTGCTACTCTTGATGGTTCAAAATCGAAGAGGAAGACATCTCAGTTCGATTTGAAAAGAAGACATGTGTGGTTTAATCAAAAGTTTCTCTTTCATCTGCAAGATTTCTTGCTGCATCCAGATTAGAATTGAGGTGACCACGGATGTAGATTTGATTCTTTATTATTCAATCAAAATAAATGTTTTCAGATATAAAAAAGTAGTTTTAACAAAGATTTTTTTTTTTTTAAATTTTTTTTATTGAAGGCTATTTTTATTCACATATATATTTATTTTTTTAATTGCAACTCTTATTATTATTAAATATTTTCTTTACTGAATAAAAAAAATATGAATCTATCTTCATGGACTAAAAAGTATTATTTCCTGAGACCTTACAACACATTGTTCTCTGGACATTGACTGATTCTTCAATCTTCAAGAAAAATTTGAAGAATTGGATAAAAATATCAATTGTAAAAAAAATGTTTTTAATTTTCTATCCGTGAAATTCTTGATTTACATTTTGAGTAAGAAGCTAAAAATAGAATTATTTATTTTTGTGCGTCAATGTTTAGTGTTTCTTATTTAGTCAGAGACAGAGGCTGGGAGATGAAAAAAAACTAAAAAACATCATAGTAAGCAACTTAAGCAAAAAATGTGTACACACGTGGGTGTGGGTGTGTGTGTGTGTACGTGTGTGTGTGTATGTGTGTGTGGGACGGTCCAACAGCCTGTTATTACCGCCTCTCTGAGTGACAGCATGTGGGCGAGAAGGTAATTGCTGAAGTCTGCCTGCGGTGTCCAGGGCCTTCAGGGGAGCGGATGTAGAGCAGACTGAGGCACGCAGAGCCCAGAACCATGACTCATCTCTGCGCTCACTCTTGTTTATTTACTCCGCTTGTCTCCTGTTGCAGCCGGCCGCCGCACCGACAGACAAGGAACTGTCAACCAGTCAATGCTTGTCTTAAAGGATTTCAACTGTTTAGTCTTTACTAGACAAGCTGCTTAGCCAGTGTCCCGCGTAAACAGCCTCCAGACCTGCCGGACTGTCACTTGTGTTTACTGGACACAAGTGGACGAGAGTTCACCGGCTGCTCAAACTTAAACTTATTGTTTGAAGATTACACCGACGCTAAGACAATACAGATACGATGTGAATGAGCTTCAGATCCCAAATTTATTTTTTTCTATTTTTCTGTTAATGATGTATTGACAGTTTGTATCGTAAACTATACATTTACATACAAACCTCACGGTAGCATAGGAGTTATTTGTTATGCACTAAGTTGCTAAATATTTAACTAAGAATATGCTCCAACTGGAAAATAAAACTTCTATTTACCAATAGAATGCACAGTTTGACAAAGCATTTTTAAATGTGTTTTTTTTGGTCCATTTAAAGTGATTTAATGGTGATACATTACTCATAATAAACTGCAATTCATACCTTTCTGCTTACAGTATCTTCACTACTAAACAAAGCTATACAAGAATTTAAACCAAAGGGATGACATTTTTGAGCTACCTACATATAGTACCTATAGTGTCAACAAGGACTTGGACTGGTTGAACCCAAAACTGTGATACAGATTTTAAAAGAAAAGAAACTCACCCGGCATGTTGGTCATCAGCTCTTACAGGCGGTGGTTGAGTGAAGACGAAACTCTGATGCAACTGATAATGAACTAATTTAATATAATCAAGTTTAAGAACAAAGGGTCCTTTCATGCAATATCATTTTTTTCAAAAATTATAGGAATTATAATTGTGGGTTTGTGTTCGCGCATACAAGCGTGTGTGTTGTACGTGTGTGTGTTTATCAGATGGAACTTGAAGCCGGAAGAGGGGGTTGACCCAGTTGAACCTTTCACTCAAGAAGCTATAGAATTTGGCAAAAACTCTTCCTCCTATTCCAGCAATGCCATGAATCACGAATAGAAACACGAAGCCGTTCAGTCCGCCTGCTCAAATCAATATTGGAAGACTCACACAATGAGAGAAATGATTGTCAATGTTTCATTCATGCTCCTAAATTGAAACGTGAAGAACAGCACAATGACTCAGGAGTGCTTCACACAGAACACTGCAGGACCTGATGTGACCCGGTCAAACGCTCGCTCCTCTTTCAACGCTGAGAGACCAGACGCTCAACCCTAGCATTACGCTATAATAGTTACCTATAATCAGTTTGCTTTATTTGACTTATTCCACAGGCTCCAGAGGGAAAAACAACTAATTCTTCCATTTATTTACACATGAGTTTAGAATAAGAGTGGATGGAACTGGTCCCGCAGAAGTTCATGCCCCTACTCAATAACTGCCTACCCTGCTGGACAATGCCATTGAACTTTGAGAATCCAGACTTTACATATGTCCTTAACTATGTTGTGTATGGAATCGGAACCCTTGAATTCTATATTTGGGTCTGTGGTAACTCAGGATTTTCTTAAGTAGGAAATAATTGCGTATTCAAGATCGAAACAGAATTCAAAAAGCAGTGGTTGGGTCGCAGGGGCAGCAGCCATAAGAAATAGGCGTAGCGGATTAAGACCACAAAGTTTCCTGGAACTGCCCTGAGGTCTCTATCTAGTTAAACACCCTAAATACCTCCTGATTTCAAATATGTCCATAAACCTTTTGGGCCATCAGCAGTTTTACCATTAGTTTTCACCAAATGATCCTCACTTTATCCATAAGGGAGTGTCTTAGCCTGGAAAACTAATTTTGGCCACTTGTTCTTTTGGCCAGAACCTAAAGTTCATCTGATCTAGCTGACATTCAGAGTCGTCAATCAATTGTTTGCTTAGTTCTTTCTTTCACTCAGGTGACAAGGTTCTTCAAAGGGCAGACCTTAGTCCGGATTGGTACTGAGACCAGGTCTCATTCAGCGGAATAAATATAAATGTCATAGATTGTCACGCTGCTCCGGTTATGGTCACTTAGGTTGCTGCCATGGATGTTGATATTTTATTTCTTTCTTGAAATGAGCAACTTCATTTTCTTATTAACTTATAAGGTAGGCATTCGATTCCTGTGTTGTTTTGGGGCAAATGTTTGATAGCATTTGATTTTTACAGTTTTTTTGCAGCCATCAAAAACTGAAAAAATTATTTAGCAGTTAACTGGATATTACACTTGTTGATGTTCCTTTATTTAAATGTGAAAGGTGTTTTATGGAAGGTATTCCTTATGTCATGGTCCACTTCCTGAGACTTTTATTTTTGTCACTTCCTGTTCCCTTCTCCTGCACTGTGATTCTATACTGACAGTATGCGAGGGGCAGTCCCCGAGCGAGACCACAGCTGCCGACAATTGGCCAAACTAGCTCTGCAGCTTAAACTGGGAATGCGGGCCTTTTGTCATCGTCAGTACGTTGCATCTCTTCTGACTCCTGCTTGCCTCAATCATTCATTCGTAGAGACTGTATCCTGAATCCTGACTGCTTTTCTGTCAGCACTTTTCGTTCCTCCTTTTTTTGGCGAATTTTTCTCTAGTTCTAATTTTCGCCTTTTTGTTTTCTAGCGAATCTCGCCTCCAGTTCCTCCTTGTCGCCTCCTATTTGTTTTTCCTTCCTTTTTTTTTTCTATAGACTATTATTTCGTTATGCACTGAGGAAGTGGACTCCTTGTTATTTATCCCCCTCATATGGACATTTTTTTGGTTTTGTTTTTTATGCTTGTATTTCTTAAATTATATTTGTATTTTATTCAACCTTGGCTTGTGTTACTTTGGTACAATCTGCTTCTGTGTCACCTTGTTAGTAAATTTGTCACACCTTAATGTGGATGAATGATAAGCTACATTAAGGGTACAGTTGTGTCTTTTAAAAAACTTTCATTGGGATTGAGAGTCTTTGAACAATGCATGTAATGTGGTTCTGGAGCAGTACTGCCACTTACTTTGCCATTGACTTTGTTTCTATCCAATGCAAAATTGCAAAGTTAAAATCTTTTTGTAATTTTTTTTTTATTGTATTCAAATATACAGATACAATTAGGAAAACATATGAAATGGGCAGCATGTAGTTTCATAGGGGCATTAAAAAACCACAGACCAATGAGCAAACCGTAACCAAATGTTTGTTGTATATTTTACAGTGAATCTTAAACACAATTTTCACCCGTGCATAGGTTTATATAAACATTACTCAGATCAGCGAGCCTACTGGTCTAAGGTTTGACTGTGTTGAAACATTTCATCATCTGTGATTTAGAAATTCAGCTGACAGCAAGCTTCATAAGAAGTGAGTCAACTTGTGAAATCACCAAAGTGCCCCATTTGAGAGCCACTGCATTATTTAGCATCTCCGCATTAGTAACCAACAGCAGCTGTGCGACTGCCTAACTGCACCTTTATCCTGTCAAGAAGCGACTGCCTGTGCATTGATGTGACTGCTACCTTTTACAATGTTGTTGTATTGATCTTTATCATTTCTCCACTGCTGAGAAACGCACATTTTAATGGCTTGATGATCAACACCTAGTAGAGCATCTACAGACAGGTGGCGCTCCGAACCTATTGACATCTTTGTTGACCCTAAATTGGCAAAATAACATTCAAGTTATTGGTGTTAAATGGAATCAAGGAATAGATAATGGTGGTGCTCAGGATGAGTATTCCATCTAGCTGATGCTGTAATGCCAGCCAAATCTGTTGTGTTAAAATGTGTGTTACTGGCTCCCTTCAGTGTCGTAATACTGTAACTGTAATGTCGTAAATTCTCTGTTTCACTGCCAATTATCCGTGTCTGTTTACTAAAAGAGAGAAAGGCACTTGTTGTGTCAGTTTCTTTTTTTATGTTATCATCCTGAAGACTTCTCTCAGTGCCACCTCGACTAACCCCCCTCAAGGCCAATAAGTAAGTAAGTAAGTAAGTAATATTTATTTATATAGCGCTTTTCGAGACCAGGGTCACAAAGCGCTTAGACAATCAAAACAATACTCAAAAAAAAAGTACATACTTTAAAGATCAAGATAATACTGAGAACAACACAGGAGTTCGAGAAATTCAAGGAAAAGCATGAACAAATAGAAACGTCTTAAGGTGTTTCTTAAAGGAGTCAGTAGACTCCATCAAGCACAAAGAGAGAGGAAGATCGTTCCAAAGCTTAGGAGCAACAGCCTGAAAAGGTTTCTCTCCTCTGGTCCTGAGCCGTGTGTGTGGAACCATAAGTAGATTCTGATCCACAGACCTCAGAGCCCGAGCTGGGGTGTAAGGCTGGATCAGATCACAGATGTAAGCCGATGCTCTACTCCGTGCCTCTCCGGATGATCGTGCTTCTTACCCCATCTGTACGGTAGAGTCCAGCCATCCTGCGAAAAAAAGCTTATTTTGGCCGTTTGTACTGTGTGATCTTGTTCTCTTGGTCACTACCCACATTCATGACCATAGGAGAAGGCTAGGGAAATGGTTCAATTTAATCATACAACATAATGTGTCACGATAAATCAGCTGCAACTAATGTAGAAAACAGAGAATGTGAGACATGCAGCTCGCATTACAAATGGCTTAGCAGCAAACACTGTCATAAACAATCACCCGACTGGTCCCCAACACTCGCAGTACCTGATGTCATCAAAAGAAAATCCGGCCGATACTGACTGCATTTACATTCTGCCCAAACTTGCAGCTCTTCTTATCCAGCAAATGTCTGCAAGTCTTCCTGGACTGTTAGTGCTGTCTTGTTAACCGCAAACTTCCATGAATCACTGAGCCATGACTCATCCTCGCTCTCAAACTGATGACTCTTGTGTCTCACTCAGTGCGCATGCTTTTTTTTCTCATACTCTGGATTTGCTTTGAACATTTTTCCGATGAGTCATTACTTGGAGCAGATGCAGGATGATACATGTGCTGGCGCAGCAGCTCTGCTTTCAACCCTGAACTTGTCTGATGTACCATGGCATTCCTCCTGAAATTGTGAAATAAAACGAAAAGTGGTGAGGTTGTATGTGTTAGACTTTTTTTTTTTTAATTTTCACATGATGTCATCAGAAGAACAACGACTTATATTTGCTTTAACTCTATCTGCGGTGGGGCGGAGCCTCAGAAAGATAGACCAATAGCTGAGCCTGTTAGAGAACAAAACATATATTGTTCTACGTTTCTTTTACCCCATCTAAACAGTTCATGCATCACAGCGGGATGAGGATACGAGATTAGGGGAATATAACTGTTTATTCTATAAATTTCACCATTTAAATCTTCAGCTTTAACTGAATCCATTCAGAGCCCATGGTTACCCACCTGATCCAGCACCCCACGCACTGCAAAAACTAAGGAAAGGTTCCGCCATCAACAACACAGGCGACAGGCGAGGCACATGTCATGACACCCCACCCCTGCTCTCCTCCTAAACCGGGCAACTGTCCACCCATGCAGAGGCCCATCCTGCAGGTCACACAGGGCCACATTATTCTGGGTGATATATTGCCAATAAACAGACAAAATTATGTTGGCCGCTCGAGATTCTATCTAGCTGTTGGGGTTATTGATTTTGAAATTAATTTATGTGATGTGAAAAAGCATAAGGGCACATGTTGCAGTGGATATATATATAATCTATTAATATACAGATAAATCCCTTCATATAATTTCATTATTTTATTTCGTACTGACACCACAAAAAAATTCCATGTCATGTGTACAACACGCAATAAAAGTTTCTGATTCTGATTCTGGTTAAAGAGGGGTAATGTTCTTGCTGATGGTTCGTTTGAAAAATGTTTTGAACAAATAGTTGTTATAAATGGACTAAATGAGTCCATTTATACACTTCTATCTGGAATCAGGAAGGTTTTCTGCAATTCACTCACCATCGCTGCTCACATATGATCAAAGATATTGAGAGCCTAAAAGAATGATTAATAAAACTTTATATCACGGTCTAATGCATTATCAAAACATTAACAAGACCTTATAATACATTTATAATCAAGTTTGACAACATATAACAATGTTTATGAAATGTATTATAAATCCAGTCAAACATTATAAATACAGTATTGAAACTATAATATTGTTTTAGGAATCAAAGAACAACTCTAACATACATTAAAGTTTTGGTTTAATTTAGTTTTATAAATAAAATAAAATAATGCCACAATAATGGGTGTCTTTAAGGGCTTTTAAGGTGAAAACCCGACTCTCTTGACTCACTCGTTAGCTTGTGACGATGCAGTAAGCCCCTCATCATAGATAGATAGATGGATGGATGGATGGATGGATGGATGGATGGATGGATGGATGGATGGATGGATGGATGGATGGATGGATGGATGGATGGATGGATGGATGGATGATGGACGGACGGATAGATAGATAGATAGATAGATAGATAGATAGATAGATAGATAGATAGATAGATAGATAGATAGATAGATAGATAGATAGATAGATAGATAGATAGATAGATAGATAGATAGATAGATAGATAGATAGATAGATAGATAGATAGACTTCTGCTCCAGCCAGCTGTAATCATGCCCCACTTTGTTTATACAATGATTCCCTTAGAGGTGGAGACTTCCTTGATTGATGACGCTGTGCTGACAGATATTGATACATGACCAATCACAGCAGAGTGGGTGTGGTTATGGTAAACAAGATTTCATCTCCAGAAACGTGTTTTCAGTGGGCGGGTCTTAAGCACATTTTCTAATGTCAATATTTCAATTAAAACAGTTTGGTACAAACTGACACATACTGATGAGAACAATAGAGGTCCAAGATCAAGAGAAATTCAAATCAACACATTAGTTACCCTTCAGTAGTGTGTCAATGCTCTATCATTGTCTTTAGTCAATAACACATGATTTAAAATGTTTACGTATTTCAGAATACATTTCTTTGTAATAACATAAGACAGTAACAAAATATCCCACGTCTTTGACTCATATAACATCATAAATTGTGTTATAAGTTGCCATATTTGATTACAAACTGTCATAACATCTTCTATAAAACCATACAAATGCTTCATAATGTCTTTTTAATTTGCTCATATTTTATTTTACAAAATAACTGCATAGAAATGTTACTGAATGGGAAATAAAACTCAAGATCTACACTAAAGCATACACTGCAAATATTTTTAAGGAATAAATATATAAAAATATTTAAATATATGGTAGATAATTTAATTGAAAAGAGTTTATGTATGAGCCAACCTAATTAATTTATAACAAGATGTTTTAATTCATTGATGCTCGTTTTTAAGAAGTTGTTTACAATGAGTTCCTTGACATAAATAGGTGCTTTTGGTCAAAGAGGTGTCTTGAGGGATTTCATATATTTGTTTAGCCTTTATTTAACCAGGTTTGTCAGTTAGAACCAGTTCTTGTGTATAATGACAGCCTTGCTGAGAGGTAGCATAAATATCAGACACAAAACAAACAGGAACATAACCATAAAGCTAATAAGATGGTTAAATAGGGGCTCTTTATTTAATATGGAGGACAAACGGTTTCCTCCTCTAGTTGACCTTTGAGAGAATGGCGAGGTATGAACTTGAATAAACAATCAGGCTCTAAAGTGTCTTTTCAGTGTGTCGCTACCAGTACAATAAATATTTATTTCTCAGTCTTTTATTGATTAGTTCAGTATTATTTTTATTGATAACTATTTTCAGTTGGCATTACACTAGTATGTTGGCCTGCATTCAGTTCCAGAGGTCTGCAGGTTCCCATGCTGCTTTTATTAAGGCTAATTAGACTTCCTGAAATGAAAGGACTGTGTTGGTCCACAGAGCCGGCTCGTCGTGGCTGGAAGGTTATGTCTAAAGCCCAGCGCTCCCTCCCTCCCTCACACACACACACCATCACCCAATTCATCCCCCACACCTTCCCCTCTCTTTTCCCGCCGCCTAACATCATTTGGCCGCCTTTCTTAGAGTGGCCTCAGAGAGAAGGTCATGGAGTGCAGGAATGCCACAACACAACTCACAGCCAAATGCTTATGCATTCGTCTTCTAATGTAACGATCTTCATGCAATGGAAGCAACATGTTCATGATGAAAAATACTAAAAACTACAGAGAAAAGCCACTAAGGTCCACAGCTCTGCTATTTCTGACACATTGAAGACCACTCTGGAACTCCCCCCACCTAACATAGCTAAGACGACGCTCCATTTCTTGAAACACCTTCATTAATCTGCGGGATTAGCGGTTGGATATGTCAAAAGTGTCTTGCATCGTTTCCCACCAAAAAGTACAACTTACGGCAGTTCTCCTTAGATTCAACTCTTCTTTTGGCATTTAGCTTCTTATCTAAAAGCCTCTTTGCTTCTCTGTCCCATATTGGATTTTAAAATTAGGACTCATGCATATACATGTGTCACATGTCAGACTAAAATCTTCTCAAATCATCAGAGATTTGTGAAGTTCACTGACTACTAACCTAAATACATGAACATACACACTGGATCCGATGCAAAGTTGGTGGCAAGATGAAGCCAGTTTAAAGTAAAAGTTCCATTAAAATGATCAAATTGCTTCATATTTTTGAGTTGGAGGGAGCAATGATGAGAGTTACTGCTAAAGCTCAGGGTCATATAAACCAGGTGTCTTGTTGAAGTAACCTTATATGTTCACAGACTTTATATAACAGCTCAAGATTTTATGTTGTATTTTAGTTCGGTCGTAATGCAATGCCTATAATCCCAAAGAACAGTCATTCTGCGACTTAGAATATGCTCGTCCACAGTCCCCCAAGACTTCAATGGCAAATTTTGACAAAATTGAACTTGGTAACAAAAATGTTAAAAGGAAGGTTCCTTATGAAAGAAGCAAGTATGCGAAAACAAACACATTTGTTTTCAGCCCTTCGGGTCACCCTGACCCTGAGATAACACAATGGTTAAGGAGAAATCAAGATTCTTCGAATGACAGTTTAACAGCTTTTTCAGGGTTTAAAATAAGATTTAAAAAAAAAGCAAAAATATCCAGAATTCTGTGTTTATATACTACAGAAGACAAGTTACACAAACATTTACAATTATTCATACACATTAATTTATTTATACTCCAAGATGAAAAAATGACTTTTCTTTCGGAATTAATATCAAATCTTGATTTGTATCCAAACATTCTGTGAAAATGTTTGTTTTAAGGTAACACCCTTAATTACGGACATCCTTCGTCTTTAATTACCTTTATAATAGTGTAATTATGTTGTGCTTGGACAGTCGAAGTTTCAAAGTGAGCCAAATAATAGTATTTTTTTTATAAACTCCTGCACACTGCGATAATGATATAATTATTGTATATACTGTATTTAACAATAATAATCATCATCATGACATAAGTTGAGGTGCCCAGTCATTCAGGAGAGACTCAAAGTAGAACTACTTATCCTTCACATGAAGGCTGGTTTTAGGTGGATCAAGTCTTTTAAGTGTCTCCTGGTGTTTCTCGGGTGGTGTTTTTGGAAATGTCCAACTAGTGGGAGACCCAGGGCACGTTGCAGAGACCATAGAGCAGTAGTGGGCGGTACATACACGAGCCAAAATAGGAGAAAGCAATTCAGACAAGAAAAAAAAAAGATGGACATAAAATAAACCTGAACATTTAAATAGAAATAGAAGTCCTTTTTTCGTTAATGTGACCTCAATATTTATTCAAATTATTTCGAGGCATACATTAACAAAAAGGAAGGCAGTTTCATTTCGAGGTAATACAATCATAAATAAATAAATAAAACCGTTTGCTGTTCTACTCTGACTACATTCATGGGGCCGCATGTGGCCCCCTCTAGAAGTTGTGTTCTTTTTCTTTCACATTTTAGAACCAAATTGCGTTAAAATTTGGAGTTTTAAGTTTTCGGGATATATGTATTATTTACTATATAATTGCGTTGGTTTTTCATATTGTTTCAAATACTAAACAAGAAACACGTGGGTTTGAATACTCCGAATTAAAAACCGTACAAATGCCTTGTGTCATGTTTTACTGATCACAACAGGGGAGGGCGGGGTGGAGCGTCGAGCTAGTGCGATTCTCCAAGCCTCTCTGCGCCATTTATCCTGCGTGCGCCCTCGCTTCCCGCCAGCCGCCACGCAAAAGCGACGCTGCTGCGCCGCCGATGTTGTGAATGAGCGGAGCGGGTGACGTCAGCGCCCGAATGTCAACAATGTAGCAGCGGATAGTGGGCGGTCCAGTCGAGTGGAACAAACAACGGAGACGGGAGCCGCACACACACACACACACGTACACGCGCGCTAAGACTCGCCCACGCACCCACGCACACACACGACGGAGCGTAGAATCCCAGACGCGTTGTTTTCTTCTGTCAAGAGTGGAGAGAAGAAGAAGAAGTGAGGCCGGAAGCGAGCCATCATGTGAGAGAACTTATGTCGGATCGGGACAAAAGGACTGTGGAATACTCGCGGAAGGGAAAGTGAAAGGTGAGCACGCTTGTTTTCTTCCTCTCCTCCGCGCGCGTGTGTGTGTGTCACTGTTTGTGTGCACGAGTTGTAAACTCGCCGCCTCGGACCGTCCGCTCCTCGAGACCCCCCCTCTGGTAAAAAAAAAAAAAAAGTCCCGAGACACTCGTGGAACCGAAAGTGTTTTGGGCGTGATCGTGGGGTTCTGGAGTGGAACATAACTCTGGACCACATCCTGTTTGTGTCGCTCCATGGATGATCTGAGGAGGAAAAATATCATTCCATCCCAAAATGCATGGTCATGAGTCGACCCCTCGGGTGGTTCTCCTGCGTTGTTGACGTAGTAGTAGTAGTAGTAGTAATACTACTCTACTTAATCCCGGCATAATGGGAATATATATGTTGTGCAAGAAAGTGCTGCGTTGGCATTAGTTCCTCTGTCCATGGATCCATCAATATGATGGTCTTGGATCAACCGTCGGCGCGCGCCTGCATTGTCATGCGAGTGGATGTTGCAGATCCTGAGTCAGTCCCAGTCACTCTTTCTTTTTCTGCAGGAGTCACCGACATGTACAGTGAGCTGCCTTTTAAATGACTGGGGCACTTGCGCCATTTATTTTTCCACATTGCGCAATGATCTCATCTTTTTTTTATTTTCAAGCAGATTTTATCCACACAAAGGATACTCTTATATCTTCAATCTATCTTCTCGTTTTTTTGGTGGCTCGTCAATGGAAGGTTGATAACAATAGCCGTGAGCCACGTGCGTGCGCGAGGCTCGCGATGATGCTTCACTTTGACATCCACCGCAGCCTCTTTGTCTGCTGATGCTGCACAGCGGCACTGGAGGGGAGGGCGATATATGGGGGTTCGCAGCATCCCACCTACCCTTCCTTTTAACCTCGACCGCTGGAGATTCAAAGCGAGTTTTTATTTTTATTTTAATTTTTATAGTTCCGAACGAAAGTAATGACGTCGTAAAACACCTTGTTTTTTTTTGTACTCCGTAGCACAAAAAAACTGCTGCCATACACGTGTGTGGCGCCAGTGCGCATGCGCAGATTTGTGTCAAGCCTTTTGTTCTGTACAGTACATCCCCACAACACCTTTCTCTCCCCCCCCCCACATCCATCCATGTCAAAATTCCGCTATGTAGGATTCGGGGTGCCCTTGATCGTCGACCCCCCGATTAGATCTGGTGACGTCATCAAATGTCTTAGAATCCGTGGCTAGTATTGTTGTTGTCAGTGTACTCTTTGTCCTCCGTTATATATTTAGAAACGTGGGATGGCGCAAGTGAAATCGTCATCGCTACACACACACACACGTGCCATCTCTGAACTGAAAAACAATATTACATCTTATTTCTACCGCACTTTATTCTCATCATGACCAAACGATTCCCCGTTACCATTTTTGTGGATGCATTGCCTCTATGTTGCGTCACTTTTTTTTTTTTACGTCCGATTCAGTCATGCTTAAATAACATATTTCTGCACATATTATTTCTGTCGATTTTAGCTTTTAATTGAAAAATCAAATCATTTTGAACTAAAAGCTATGATATTTTATATATTCAATTGAGATTCTGACAATAGAATATGAAAACATCTTTAATATGACATCAGTCAACATATGACACTCTCTTTTTAGTTTTATTACATTTCCATTTAAAGGAAAATCAAGTTAATGCTGAACAAAGAGTGTACATCTCTGGATGAGTCTTCTCTGGTTGTGCAACAGCAGAGCCTGTTTCCAAGGCAACGGCTTCTTTTCTGTACGGCGACATCATTCGGACAAACGTGCTGCAGATCAGAACTTATACAACAATGTAAAGAATATTATTAAAACAAATTACACAGGAATACAAATAATTATAATATACTTGACTTAATCCTTATAAGATTGTCAATAGTTAACATTTTGTGATTGACTTTAAATTTTAAAAAATGATCAAAAAATGTAAGTGGTTACTTACTACTTAAACGATATTTGGACTTTGTCTAACCCTGCTCTCTTAAATTGTCCTGGGAACTTTCCTGTCAAAGATGGAAGAGATCCTCCTTTAATGAGTCCCTTTGGGATTCGAACCCTTAAGGTCCCACTTTGGGCCAACATCCCATAGAAGGAGCCGGCTGCATATTCAGAACTGGACTGTTAGGTTCACACAGATTCAACCAGAACTGACACAGTGACACAAAGCAAGTCTTCTTAATGTCAGTGATGATGGAGATGAAGGGGTCCAACCCTGAGTCACGAACATTCAATCTTATAACGATTACATTTAACGTATAACATTTTTGAGGTTTGATGTCGAATGTGTCAAATATATCAATTACATCATGTAATGAGAAATATCGTCAAGATATTTGTGTTCAATTTATCCATCAAAATATTAAACAATATCATTAGATAAATGTTGAATATCAATGATTAAAAAAAATCCATTGTTGAAATTCCAGCGATAACGATGGTATTGACCACAATAAGCAGTACATAGTAGAAACAGACACATTTTAAAAACACCAATAAATATTAATTACAATCTTCAGGAGCTTGAAAAGTGGTATCAGCAATTATATTAGGTAAAATTCTATGAATAAAAAAAAAATGATATACTGTTTTTGATGCGTCATATTACTTATAATATTACTTCAGAGATAAATATTTTTTTTTTAGAACAAAACACATTTAGGAAAAAAACAAATCAAAGAACAAAAATAATTTTAAACTTTTTTCTTTCTTTGTGTTCCGGTAACACATTTGAGAGCTCAGAAGTTGGTTGACTCACCCACTATGACTCTGAATTCATCATATCTTCCAGTGTTGGCACAGCTTGCTTTGTATTAAGGTGGAGCAAACAAAACTAAAACGTTCTATCCAACAATAGACAACAGTTTTCAGCCATGATATAGTACATACAATCTTAGGTACGTGATACATCTGGCTCCTTGAACAATGTTTTAAAAGGGGTGAGAGACATCAACACTCTCTCACCCTCGATCAGAATCAGAACATGTTTATTGCCAGTTTTGTTAAAAAAAAACCTATATAAAATAAAGATGAATGAGATAAAATACCATATAAATGATGAATGAAATTAGTTAAGTGAACCGTAAACGAAAGTAGGCTAAAGTGAAAGTGCTAATAGATTTTTTTTAATATGAATTTAAATTAAGTTCCATTAAATGAGATGAAATAAATAAGATGAGTGTCTGGTCATCTAGTAAAAGTGGGCTTAAGGGAAACATTAAGGTTCTAATTTGAACAATAACAATAAAACGCTTTCTTTTTCAGCTGGTTATGTGAATTATTTCTTTAATAAAGAATCATGCAAAAATAATAACAATTAAGTAGTTCGGACGTTGAAAAACTTTTGTTCAGAGCTAAGGACAATTCACTTAAAGTTACAAATTCACGTGATTATTGATCTCCTGACATGAAGTTTCAAATTTGAATAAGCAACAGTGTGAGTGAAATATTGCCATGACAACACATGAACAAGTTATGAGAAGCAGGTTAAAGAAGTTTGTTCTTAACAGAGAAGAAAGAAAAATATGCAAGTTATCTCGTCTACGTCAGTCCTTGGGAGCCGCGGTCAGCACCAGCGTGAGGTGCAGCAGCAGCAGTGACAGAAACACATTCACACACAGTGGTTTTCACTTGTGTGTTTTGATCTCTTCCTCCCCATCACGTCAGGACTGCTCAGTCTCTGTTGGTGGAGGGCAGCAAAGTGCAACAGTGTTGTGTCTGTCTGGATGAAATCATGTTGAGTAACGAAGCAGAGGCAACATATATCACTCAGTCGGAGTGTCGACACGCGTGCCAAGAAGCCTTCACAGCCCTGCTGCCATGGGCACATTCTTGAATTTTCTGTTTTGGGTTTGTCTCGGAGATGGTTGCCAGCGACAAATTGCCAAGACACGTAAATCGTTCTGTGTTTTTGACAAGTCAAACTCACGCTCCATCCTTAACTTTAAACCCAAACCTTGTCTCCGTTCTCCATTTGGCTTGTAGTGAAACTCCCAGCCTGTAAACAACCTTTAATCCCCCCCCCCCCCTAAACACACACACACACACAACGTCACAGTCATAAAAGATCTGTAAAGCAGATGAATGTTTATAAAAAACTTCCGGTTTACGTCCGTCTCTCCATCACCAAAAAAACTCCCTTCACTATGTTCAAAACCAGTATGAGGACATTGGCTGTTGAATGTCATTCATCCATGCCTTGTGTTAGTTTGTCAATGAGTGACACTTGTTTTTTTCTCCCTTGCTCTCTCATTCTAAGGGAACCGAGTGAGTTAAGAGACCCATTGAGTGCCTTCCTTCCCCTAGGTTACTGTAACAGTGCCATTAGCACTGAGAAGGATCCTCTCCGAACTCTCATCTCTTTATCCACACTATTTATACTGTAGTCAACTCTCTAAATCCTGCCCGAACATCCAACCACCACCATGCAATAATGTGCACCTTATCAAGTTAGAGCACTCTGCTGCTGGAACCTGATGGTATTAACTCGATTTCTGAGCTTCTGTGACTTGCCGTCTGAGAACTCAGGTTAGCAGGTCATGATGCTCAACACAGCTTGTTTTCGCTTTATCACAACATTCAAAAGATTTTCACTACTATTGAAGGGTCATTCTTGTGTAACGTTTTCTGTTAACTCGTAAATTTCACCTCAACCACACAGCGGTTGTAAACAATGTAACTTGTCAGTATCATTGTTTTTATACACATTAAAACATGCCTTGATGTTTATGGTTCCTTGTTTCGACTTCAGTTGAACTGCAGGAAACGTCATCTCACTTGAGTTGTTATTACCAACCATAATTATTTAAACCACGAGGACCATTTTTGATTGTTGTTAGTATACAGTTATCAAGTCACTCAAGTGTGAAACAGTTGGTGGTTTTGCTACAAGGTGCAGCTTGAAAGAAGTTGGGAGGGGGAGGGGGGCATCCTGTTAGACAGCGCAGGTGGTGAGGAGGGTTGGTGTGATGGTGGGAGGGCAGACTTGTGTTGATCGTGGGCGTGGAGATGTAACCACTTCCTCTCCCGTCACCATTAAACTCACAACCAGATATTCAGGAATTTGTGGCAGCGACATCTTGCCTCATCCCAACACAGGTGGAGGTTCTGTCTCCAAGTCGTGTGTCTGTGTCTGTGCCAAGAACAGCATATTGAACGTTTCAGACGCTTCTGTAATATTGATTTTTAAATATATATTAATACATACGTAAAAAATAAAATAAAATGTAGATAATTAAAAAACAAGATGTACATCGTTGTTTCTATTCACTTTTATTTTAGCACCACAAGAAAGGGAAGACATTGAATTTGACAATTTTTTAGTAAAAATATCATTTTGTTTTATTTCATCTTGAAAAAATGAGTCAGTACTTGTTCACTTTAGCAACACTTTTAAAAATCTATGTTCAACGTCAGTACCATTATAGAATTATTGTGCTTTATATATAAGTAAAATGCTTTCATTCCCTCCCTCAAATATATTTTGTTTTGTATTAATTGCTCTCAAGATTGTTAATTGTTAGAAATGACAGGATCAATGAGATTTTATGATTTTTTTCCACCCCTATTTCCTAATGTGATTTTTAATTTAATATATAACATTTGTATCTATTTATTATTTAATTTTCCTATATATATTTAATTTTCATATCACACTGGTATACACAAGAAATTATTTGTATGGATTTATGTTTATTTATTTAAACTACGAAAGAAGTTTTTATTCTTAAAAAGCTATATTATAGGAGTTATACTTATGTATAAGTCTTGTAATGCCAATGTAGCATTTAGAAGTAAACATTAACTAAAGACAGAACCTTTTGTTTCATCCTTCAAACAAATCTATGACTATAATAATATACCAAAAATTGTATTCTAGAGCCAAAATGTGTTTTGTTCATGTTCACGTATAAATGTGATCCTGAAAGTCTCATGAGTGACTCACTATAAATCTTTTACATAACCGGTCAAAGTAAAACAACAGCTTTGTTTTTTTTCTTCGATTCCATGTAAAATGATGTGACCTCAGACAGGCGACATCACATGTGAGATCACAGTGTTCTGAGTCCAGTTGGAGAGACAGAGCTGTAAAAGGCTGAGCAGATAAGATTAAAAAGAAGAGGAATAGTTCTAAATGGAGAGCTTGAGGACTTCATATGCCTCATTGTGCCGTGTCTTCACACAAGTGTCATCAGGGAACTCGCTGATGCTCCTCGTGATCACCATTATTGACCATTAAATATTTCCCCAAATCCCTTAAGTAACATGCTGAAAAGTTATAATATTAAAAAATAAATATTAATATATATATATATATATATATATTTATATATACAAGAAGAAAAAGGGTTGACTTTTTGTCACTCATAATTACATATGCAGTTCACCTTGACTCAGAGACAAAACAAGGGTTAAAACAAACACATTGTTATCAGATCAAACAACATCGAAATACATTTGTGTGGTTTTCTACGATTTTGTCATTTCTTGTGTTGTGTATTTATTCAATTATGAGTTTGTGTATTTGTGCATGACTTGTTGAAGATTGTTGAAGTTTCTTACACTGAAAAACACACAAGTCACCTGTCAATCACCTCTCTGACACGCGTCTCTCTCACTCTTAGTGATGTAGTCAGTGCGTCGGGCTGCTCGGGATAAATGATCACTAACCACAATCAAGAAATGAAGCACAAGTCTGTAAGTAAAACTCTTTCTTTCGTTTTTTTTGAACCAGCATGATGTGTGTGTCAACAGGAAGATGCTGATGCTTGTCCTGTCGTGGTTTGTCATGTAGGGACGAGCACGGACAACAAATATACATGATATTCAATTTGACTAAACAAAAGATGGACCAAAACATTAAGAAGATGATCCCAATTATACCTTTTCATCACATTTTTAAATAAACAAACGATAAGAGGAAGCAGCAGATTCTGGTGAAGTGGATACTAGCCGCTCTCAAATGGAGCTCAAGGGTTTACAGAGTCAGAACTCTTGTCCCCTGTTTCCTTAACGCCATAGACAAAACACAATTGGCCTCTTTGTCCCGAAGCTGCTAGTCTCATGGTCAGAGTTGAAGGCTTTGTGAAAGTAGTTGATGTTGTAGGAGGAGATGCTTGCTGAGTTCCAGTCCCACCACGTGGGCCCAGGAATCTCTGTCACACCCTCCAAATATGTAACTGCACATTCCACCCAAATGCGTTCAGACAGAATGACATCAATAATGAGAGTTATATCGTCCAAATGACTTTTTTCCAAGATTCTTTTGCGATCAATGTTGTGTTGTGTGGATTGTCAGTTTGTGTTGTTGAGTTTTGTGTGGTTTCCTTCTGCTTTGAACTACATTGTTTGCCAATGTAATTTGTCAAGTTTTTAAGAATCTCCTGAAACTACATTTTTGAAGAAGAATAGTTGAATATATTGAATAAGATAATGATAATATTTTCACAATATTCCAAAATTATATTACAAACTTCAATTCACCAAAACCCTACAAAAAAACAATTCCGAAAAAAGAACGAAAAACATTAACAAATAGTAAATCCGTTTAACTTGACAATCACTAAAACACAAGCAAGACATTATAGCTTTTAGCATTTATGTTTTAACTTCTTAGACGTTGTTGTTGATGTTTAGTTGTGGTAAAAAAAAAAATTATTCTTCTATTCTGGACTACTTTAGGAGCTTTACTCGAATTTAAAACAATTACTACAATGAATACTTTCATTCAGCTGATTCGGCTGATGTTATTGTTTCATTTTGTTGTGTTGTCTTAAAACAAGTCAGTGTTTCTACTTACCTTAAGCTCTTAAAGTCCATCACTTACAACACTTAATTTGTCTGGATGTGCTTATAACATATTGTACACATGACCTTCTAAGAAAATGTTGGCAAAAATGCAAAAAACACGAAACTTAAATGGTAGAGAACAACAAACTGGAGAGGGTTGTCACAAGGTGTGTTGTTACACATTGAAGCATCAACTGAATTTATCGTTTTTGTCTACAAAATAATGAATACCTCGTTGAAATATCGATTTTTAAATGATTGTCAGGAGAGTTGAAAAATATCAAAAGATATTATATACAGATATACAATGTACTTCAACAGGAAAATACTATTATATGTTATATTATATGTTTCATTTTAGGTTTCATTATAGTATATTATGATATTCAGAACACTGAAAAAAGCTTAAAAATACTTCATGGAGGACAAAGTAGAAATGTACATTTCAGCCTAATCCTTGACCTAACCGAAGAAAATGTATAATTTGTTTTTGGCATTTATTCAATGTTTTCAACATTAATGATCAGATGATCTTTTAATTGTCAACATTATTGTCTCATGTTGTCAAGAGCTAAAATCATCATCACAAGCACATGGTTGTGCAAACACAAGGCTGTTCATTACCTTGGCAATCCAGCAGGTATGTCAGTTTAACATGTCATGTAGTAAATACCTGACTGTAGTAATTGAGACTTGAGTATTAGAGTTGAAGTTAGTACACAGTCCATTTTATAGAAAGTTCCATAACTGAGGACTTCCTTTATGTACTCCTGGAATTTAGTTTCTTCTCGTCTCTCAACTCCTGTTTGATTAAATAATCTATATGTAAAACTCCCACACAATCATGCGTAGAAACTGAAGATTCTTTGCTTGTGGCCTGGGTTTGTGTGAGGCCATCTAAAGTGTCCACTGTACATCTGCTTCCCATGATAACACCCCCATCTTCGATCGGGCTATGGTGCTGAAAGAACCCATTGTTCCTGTCACTCTAAGGCATGTGGCATGGACTTCTGACATAGAGCCTGAGAAAGTCTTCTCAGTCTAGCCCATGGAATGTATGGAAAGAAATACGCCTGATACAATATGTTCGGTTAAGATTAATCTGTAATTTAAAGGCTTTATGATATCATTTACAGAAATATATTTTCAAACAAAACATCCCTGAACATCGGGTTAGTCGGACAGACATGTAATAATAATAATAATAATAATGTCTATTTATATAGCGCCTTTCTAGACCAGGGTGTGTGGAATATCTGTCATTATACATTAATTGAAATGAAATAAGATATAACAGAAGCTTGGAGTTGATGTATGTCGAGTGAACTTGACCTAAAAACCACATCATCCAAGACCAAGACCCTTCCAACAGACCAGAACAAAGAAAGACAGCGTAAAGACCAAGTTTAAGCCTCTTTTCCATTATAGGCAACACATGTAAGCAAAACATTTTTTCTTATCTAACCTCATCACAATTCTAAATATACACATTATTGCTTTTGGTCGCAATGTGTTGGTGGTAATTATTTGTAGTATTTATTTTACACCATACTGTTAATAAGATGTGGTGTAATTGTGTTTCTGGAGTTTAAATAATCCCTTTGTCTTGTTGTTTCTAAACTAATTAAGTTGCATAGTTGTTTTTACAACATTTACAGTATAGTAGAATAGTTCATATAATATAATATAATATAATATAACATAATATAATATAATATAATATAATATAATATAATATAATATAATATAACATATGATATATGATATATGATATATGAGCAGAATTTAAGTAAGACATGATAAATGATAATATAGGCATATAACCCAAAATCAGCTGTAATTACTTTCCAACATCATGATGGTGAGTGGCATAACTGATTCAATGAACGCTGAAAATGAAAAGCTGTAAACTACATTCGGGGAAAGAAGACATCCTCCCGCTCCCTTTGTGAATGTTTCCAGCATGATGTAATGTTTTGATGGTCCAGTCTAGTAAACCATTTGTAGTGACATCAAATCAAAAGCCCCACTCCCCCTTTGGAACAAAGGTAGATGTCTTTGTACTCCCCAGCGGATCATTTATGCTTCACATACCACACAGCTCTTTGAATCCCAAAAATGGGACCTTCTCCGCTCTGCGTGAGAATGTTGGACCGGGTGTGTTCTCAGGTTGCAGGCGCTCGAAAAATCTTAAAGAAGCAAGACTTCCTGATCCACTTTCCATTTCCAAATTCTTTTGTTCCTTCGCCGGGCTGCAGTCATTCACCTCAGGAGTCGGAATCATGAAGCGTACGCCTTTTTCCGTCAGCAGAAGTAATAAAACCCGGCTCTGTCCGTCAGCGTCGAGGCTATTTTTAACTATGCTGTATCACGTATCACCTCTCGCCGTTTTGTTCTTTTGTTTGTGTGAGATAGGGATATTTCGGGACACTCTCGGGTAGCCTTGGAGACAAGGTCAGGTCAAAGCGCCGCCGACAACCGATCTTCATTCTGTTATTCCTGTGGGAGGCCAAGTCTGCCGCTAACCTGTTGCAGGTGTTGGAACTGAACTCATCTCATTCATTAGGTCAGCCTCGCTGTGCTGCTTTCTCAGCATCTGCGTTCGCCTGTTCTGATGGGGTCCAGATGGAAGCCTGGAACACCGGAGCCGACGTATGCGAATCACATGTGGCACATAGTAAAGGAAATATTTGAAGGAGCCTCACAGCAGCTCATTGGAAATTCAGAAAACAGAAGTTGAGGAATTATCACTTAATCTTTGGTAAACAGGCTCATTAGTGGCAGTATTGTGCCCCGGATCAACGACCATTCCTAGAACCCAATTATGCGCCCGGCATGTTGCTATGAATTCAAGGTGCGGGGAGAAGGAGTTTTATCATTTCTTTCTTAAATGCTACAATTGAAATTAAATATGCTCTTAATGGCACATGGAGGTAGTCAAATATATATATAAATATATTATTCAACCTTTAATTATTAAAACCTGGTGAGAATCTTTTGATAGCAGTAGGATATTCATTTATGCTTTATTTTCACCATTATTAACCTGAAAAAAGTTTCAAATGGGTAAAACTAGAGGAGTAAAATGTGTGTTTCTTTCAGTCTTTCTTATTAGCTATAAAATATATTACGCACAACTATAGCAATTATTTATAAAAGTACTGTCACCTTTCTGCTACATGGCTTAAATTCCTTTACAAAATTGATATGTATGTTTTAATAAAGTGTTTCAATGTTTGTATTATAAAACAAGTGTTCAAATCAAAACGTTATGAATATATTTGGATTTGGGGGTGTGGATCTCAATACCTGTGAACTTTAATAGTTTAATGTTAAAACATATTCAAAAACATATGCTTCACTAGTTCAGTGCTTTACTTAAAAAGTTTGTTTCAAATCAACTATTTAAAGTCGAACGGTAAAAAGCATAGTAAAAAAAATATTATTCATTATCTACTTTCTGATGAAATTTCTAATGAATTTCTCTAAAAATAAAAACGTTTTGTAAAAAATGCTGTTTTGTGAAAATACTGCTTCTCTCATGGTCACTCAAAAGCTCACACACCTTCGGTAAAAAAGAAAGGGATGCCTGTTATGTGACTCCCAATTTCAGTTCTGCCAAAAACCAACAGTGAGAAGTTATCTATTTGATACAAATAAGATGTGTTTTTTTCAGTCCATTTTCTTGTTTGTTAGTATTGAATTGGTACAGAAATGTAGGTAATTTTTTTCAGAAATATAACATTTGGAGATTATTGAAAGCAAAACGATTAGATCTTCAACTCAGAGGCCAGCTCCATTATTACCCCAACAACCTGAGGAGTAACTTGTAGTTTTGTTCATGGGTGACGTCAGGATGAAGCATCAGATCAATTGTATTGGTTTTCTCCTATTGAATGAAGTTAAAGGTCTCCTTGTACTAAGCAAGCCATGTTTCTTCCATGCATGTCCACAAGCTGCTTGAGTGACCCATAAAACATTGTGGGAGATTTCTTGTCGAGATCAGAACCTCTTTGTTTAAACTGATGCCACAGCCACGTCCTGGTTAAATGTTTATTTTTCTTTTGTGTTTTTTGTGTAGATGTGAGACTTTCAGTGTAATGTCCACCTTTATTTTCTATTTTGACAGTTAATGAAGATGTTCAATGTCAGGAATAAAGAAAGCTGATTTCACACCATTGTACATTGAATATACATGGAATCTAGTAGTATACGGGACAAAGTTCAGCTCCAGCGTAGGGTTTACTCTAGCTTTCTCGTGTTAATGAGAGTGGATTGCTCGTCTCTCTGTACCCTGGGGAAGTTCATCGACTTGCTCAATACTGACCAGGCTACTCAGCCTGAGAATGTACTGAGGGCACCCACAGTGGGAGTGCAGGAATTCCCACCAGCTTGGCTCACTTTCCCTTGTTGATCCACCTTGCACACATGGAAATAGAGAAGGTTTTGTGCGGGTTGCAGCGTAAGGCCGCCGCAGACATTGTTATCATTGACTTATGGCTCGGATCCTGTCAAGTAGCAGTTAAAGTTGCCTGGTGATGTCACTCCAGTCCTCAGGTTTCGTTGAGTCATACAAGATGATGTACACAGAGAGTGGAGGGAGGTCAGGGCAGCAGGGAGGGACGAGAGGGGGGGGGGGGCTCACTAGCCAGCAGACAGTCCAGCTCGCCTTGTATAAGGTAATGTCTTGAGAGAACGCCGGGGTGGGTGCACTGATTTATTTTAATACACCAGTGGTCCCGGCAGTGGGGGGAGGATCCACACCCTGATCCTGCCAGCTCATCCCAGGAACACTGTAGCACTATTACACACACAAACACAACACTGGGACAAACCACCAGCAGGCAAAAAAAAAAAAAAAGAGGCAAGTTTGTTTCTGACCTTTTCCTCTGCATGATCTGCCTGGTTTGTTTTGCACTTATTTGTGTTCGCCCTGCAGACGTCTCAGTTTGGCAAGTAGTTTGGTATTTAGCGGCACAGTAGTGTAGTTGTCAGCAAACTGCATTCATATGTTGGGGTCACTCACAATGCAAACAAATAAGCTTCTACGTTTAAGAATCGTTATGTTGAGGAAGTTTGTTTTTGTGACTCAGTAAATTAATTTTCCACACACTTGAATAAACATTTATGTGTGCATGAATATAAATAAGTGGATGGTGGTGATATAAAATGTGAGACATCCAAGATCCTCATTTGGCTGCCTGAAATCAGAGTGAGAGAGAAAATTGTTTTCATCAATCATGTTTAGCATTTTTCCCCTTGTGCCTGATTTTTTTTTCCAAACAGGTCTTACTAGACTTGGGCATTAGAGAGCCATTATATCTAAAAATGTTGATGCAAAGCGACGATTACAGTTTAGTGGTGTGTATTGGCAAGAATCGTATCATGAAAAAAAGGGGCAATATTGCAACATTGTGATACTGTAAGAACAAGGATATATTTGTAGAACTGCCCAAGAACTTCACTGGCTTTGCAGAATTTACAGACTGTGTAACTCTCAACAAAGTCCTAAGCAAAATATGTCCAAACATCAGCTTTCAAAGTGGCTGGTTTAAACTGTATCCTCTCGTTCTCAGTCGTCGCCGGGATCTGTCTGGATTTTATTGTTCCTTTAGCTGCAGAGGATGTAATTATTGCTGTCATCTAGAAGCCTGAAGTTTAATTTCAAAGTAAAAATGAACAAACAATCGATACAGCCCTGTTGAATATTTAGTATTGTGAAAAAAATATTGAGACATATTGGTGTATCGACAATATCTGACACCCCTAAGAAGTTATTTGAGAATATTAGCAAAAACCCAGGACAGATGGGATTATTAAAAGTAAAAATGAACTCTAAGAAGGTGTCATTGTAAGCAGAATTCTCAGTATGATCAGTAGCCATAAGCAAAAAAAAACAGGGAATTTAACAGCAGGTGAGAATTCTTACTGTGATGACGCAGCAGGATGACAAGCCAGACTGTGCTCTAACAAGCCTGGCTGGCGGACCTTCACTCTTTAAAGGACATCCAAAGGCTTCATGATTTTTATGGCCCATAAAAGTTGCAGTGATGCTCTCATTGGACATTAATAAGTAAAACCATTTTTTTTAACTGGGTATTTTCAAGCTCACAGATGAGAAGCTGATAGAAGTCCCGGACTGAACCACAAAGGTCATACAAGAGTTAATGATCGAGTAGCTTTAATGAGTGGTTCTTGGATTCTACTATAGGCTGTGATAGCACTTCAGTTAGAGCAGCCAGAAGGTCGTAGATCAATTGTCTGATGAACACTATGTATCCAAGCTGCCCTTAAGAAAGACTCCCTCAGATGTTAAATACAACTGCAGATAAAAAACAATGAATCAGTCATTACTCAGTGTTTAGATTTGGATGACAATAATAAAGTTTACTTTAAATTATGTAATGGATGATCCATGACCAATTTATAAAATAAAAAAAATGTATTGACAATAATTGCAAGTACTTTCAGAAATGAGAGTAGTTTAAAAGGGTGAATTGACAACAAATCTGTTATAAGAAATGGACCCCATCTTAATTTAGGGATCCATAATTAAACTGATCCATAATGTAAAAAAATAACCTCCAAGATTGAGTCATTTTGATAATAAAAGTGTTTATAAACAGGTTAAATAAAACCTCTTTATTCAATTAACCTCTCTAGATAGTTTTCAGTGATAAGGTGAGACCATGTTTACCTCTCAAAACTAAATGGAAAGATCAAAATTCACTAACATTTCAGTTAGTTGTCACAACCATAATCCTTCCACTTGATATTAAGAGCTTTGTTTTTTTCCAAGCAATTACGTTTTTAAACCTCGATGTTTGTCAGCAATTAGAATCTGCATGTGTATGACAAAGACTTCCGGAAGTTTGAAACAAAAGCAGTTTTCCTGGGACTGTGGAGGGAAAATCAAACATGTGATCTCGCTTGAGTTTTCTCTAAAAGTTGGGTCATTGTTTATTTCTCTACTGCAGCTCTAGACCCCTAGAACACATCGCCATAGCAACCATTATGCGGTGCAATTGGCGGCTAAGGACTTTGGAAATCTCCTTGGAATACATTAGTAGTGCTAAAACCGCAAAGGCCCCTCCCCAACCGTCACCTTCAACCTCTCATTGTCTCTGGGTGAGTTTTCTCCTCAGGACTTCAGACCCTGGAATGTTCTCAACAAGACAGAGCCACAACCCAGGCTGGAAATGTCAAGCTTTCTCAAAAGTGACTGTTACCAAGACTTCATGTTGACATTTAAGACCAATGTGCATCCATTTAACGGCAAACAAGCATCAGAAAACATATTCAAGGTCTTGTAAAATCTGGATATCGATATGTACATTTTTTTAGAAATCCAGATAAAAAAAAAAAGATCTGTGATCTCTTAAGTGTTAAGCTAGAGATTGTTCTTTATTAACAAGCCAACAAGACCACGACAGTTCAATCAAGACAATTGTATATCTGGCAGTAAAACTATATTTGATTCTGGATAAGCAATTGAAGTTGAAGTTGAATGAAATATTGTAATCCACTGAAGGCCACGTCTCAAAAACTAGAGACAAAATAAAATAAAAAGTGACTTCCGAGTGGTTTGAAAAGTAGGCCAGCTTTAAAGTTGATACGATATTGGAATATTTGCATGTACATGCAAATAATCTGATATTATATGCCCGTTCTTCCTGTCAGGCAAAACATGACAATCTAGTTTAGAGCTGATTCACTGAGACTGCAATTTGCTGCATCAGGACACACAATTGTCAATCTTGTATGTGAAAAACCCTGTCTTTTGATATGATTTTCTTTGTCTATTATTACATGTTTGTCTTTCTCACTAGTTCCCTGTGGCCCTTTTGCCAATATTATACAGGAAGAGCTCAGCAGTCCATCAGAAGGGAATCCTCAAAGGCATTCGGAATAATTTCACTCTGGTGTTCATGGTCTGATGCGGCATATTTTTAATGGGCAGGAAAACAAGCGTCCTAAAGATCACCCATCTGGCTGAGGATATTAGCAAAAGCCGTTGCAGATGGCAGCAGGGCCAGATTTTGCTTCAGGATCAAATTCATCTGTGTATGGCTATAGAAACATTTTTTTCCTTTTTCTTTGTACTGATTGAATTTACTGTGTGAGAGTATTTTCTCCGGCAGCTTGTGAGGTTTTTTCGGCTGGGATTGGCTCATTTACGGCGGCAAACTGTTTGACTGTGACCCTGAGGATGTTGTTGTTAGAGGAGGACAGGGGGAGGGATAGTGAGCAGACTGAGGCCTCTTCATCTGCAGCAAACACTAAAGAATAAATGAGGCACACACACACACACAGTCTCTCTCTCTCTCTCTATCCTGGCAGCACAGTCTGGAAATGTTGACACACGGGGTAGAGAACAGCCCCAGAAACCCTTGGAATCCCCTGAGAAGGCATTGGGCGGGGAAGGGGGCGCGGGGGGCAGGCGGATGAGGTGGAGCCTTGGAATGCACTCAGAGGAGTCAGTCACTTATTTACTAGTTGAACTCATTGAACCCTCCATGAGTCAGCCACTTCCACCCCACCAAACCTCCCTCCTGCTTTTTGCACTGTTTGGCCCTTCGACCGACCCGTTCACTCTCCCCTCCCTCGTCCACATCAGAAACTCATTGGCTGCCGGTCTCCACCGCGGTTGGCCTTGATCACCCCGTGGCTCCTAGTCATGATGACTAATAAGACAAATGTCACGATGTGCCGCCAGTGCACATCTCGATCCTCTCCTAACAAATACTCTGAGGTGACCCTTATCCTGACGAGGCCACTTCAAACCACTCTTTTTATTAATAAGCATTTCGAGAAGAAATGTCAAAAGTTCTTCAGAAGTTCTTTAAAATACTATATGCGTGTATTCCTCTATCAAACTTAGGCGTTTCATCTGGTGCATTCCAGGTTTTGTCTTTGGTCCTGTACTGTTGAACAACTTTGCTTGTTATAGTTGTTGCAGTAAATTATATATAATTATACCAAAGCTGTTTCTATTTTGATATGCTTCAATATATAACATTGTGATGTAGGCGAGTGTAATTCAATGCCTCTGAGCATGAATGAGTGCAGTGGAGTGGAGGAAGTTATAGAGGAAGAAGTGACAAAGCAGGGTGGAATGATGCTAAGGACTGTGGCTTTATTTATTTGAACTCTTTTGTTGATTCTGTCTTGTTAGAGGAAGAAGTGTCTGAGTCTGATTTTGTTTGACGCTAAACATAAATATCCAATTCTAAACTCTTCAGATAGGCCAAAAGCCCTAAATATACCGAAATGTTTATTTATAAAAAGTGATTATCTTCTTTGAAACTGGCTTCACTGATGTTTTCAAAATGGTTTTGATCTTTTGGGAATGAGAACAGGCTTGTACATACACAGAAGCAATTGGAACACTTTGAAACATGTCATTAATTCTCTTTATTTATTCAACTAATATTTTTTAATATAACATCAAACAACAACATAAGACAAACTGAAGATGGTGATTGAGAATGCAACAATGTTAGGTCAGAGACATTTATTGTATGTTTGCTGAGGCTTATTGGTTGAAGATTGCAATGTATATTTTCAGTGGAACTGTCAATTCAAACCACCTATGGGGGTGAGGGGGCCTTGCCAAGAATGCCTTTTTGTTATCTTTTGTTTTGACTCTCCACAATAGTGTTGAAAGTAGGTCACGGGCAAACAGGGGTGAAGTGTGAGGTGAAGTGTGAGGGAGTTTGTTAGTCCAGCAGATATCATCTTCAGGAAGCTCACAGTCAGTGTTTCATACCAGTGCTGTTTTTTATCTGTTTCTTCCAGCAAAACCACATAAGCCTTATACACTCTTGTCTATTCCATCTCAAACTTCTCGCTCAGGTCGTCAGTTAAACCGCTCCATGACCTCTTCCACTCTTAGGTTCCTAGAAACACATCTGTCAGTTATTGACCTTGAGAAAACGTTCAAGTCATGTCGGTGCACATGCTGCAGACCCGTGGGCTGAAAATCATTAACCAGGTGTGACAAAGCTACCAGATGTTTGTTTTTCAATGACTGAAATGCTAACGTGGGATTGGGGGACTGCGTTCTTCCTTCCGGCTCTTATGGAGGGTAAATTTGTTTTTCCATTCTCAAATAAACTATTGTATACCTTTCTGTTCACTCCTGAGGCTTCCCTCTGTGTTTACACACACACACACACACACACACGTATTTTTAGCACTGAGAGATACTGTGACAGATACTACAGACTCAATTATCCTTCTACTACACCTTGCTTCACGTGAAACTTAAGATCGGGCGAACCGAGCGATGATGTCAGAAGCGGAGAAATGCAACACGAGAGTGATTCCAGACAGATAGCCAGGAGGAGAAGTCAGAAGCCTTCTAGCAGAGTCACTGCTGGGTACACATCCCATCTAGAATATAGATATGCTGATATATGAAGTATCACCTCAGGATTGTACTATGCAAGGGCCCATGACTCATTTAAGACGATTTCTGCATGTTGTGAAATTATGTAAATGACAAAGTGAGCTGTTATGTTGACAGTGTTGTGAAAGGACAAGGGTGTATTTAAAGAGAAGGGCGTTCTGGCTGGTGTGTGTCTTTTCACAGTTTGGAAAAATCAGTTTGATCGTTAAAATGTTCATTAATATTTTTCCAGGGATACAGATTTATTTGTAGTTAATAAATGGCAACAGATTGAGCTCCAGCAATTGAACCTACGTATCATTGTTTTCACAGTTGTGTTCACTTTTAAACCACTATTTACTAGGGGTGTGTATTGGCAATAATCTGGCGATACCCTACCTGTCATTACCGCGGCAACTATACTAAAACTGTAAAACAAAGATGTATTTGTAGTATGGTCAGAGTACTTGACTCTGGCAGAATTTACAGACCTCGTAACGCTTGACGAAGTCTCTAAGATGTCTAAACAAAAGCTTTAAAAGTTGCTGGAGTCTAATGTATCCCCTGGTCCTCAGTCATCGTGGGGATCTTGCTGCATTTTACTGTCCATATATCTGCGAAGGACCTAATGACTGATGCCATCTAGTGACTAGAAGTTTAATTTCAATATAAAATTGTAAAAAAAATAAAAATCAAAAATGAAAAAAAAACGAATTATTTTATTTTATACACAATTTATTAAAATATAAATCATAAATGTTTTAATAAAACAAAAAAAATACGATTTGAAATAGTACACTATTTCAAATCTTGTTTTTTAAATAGTTCTTTTTTTTGTTATATAGCATTGTATCGATGTTATCCCCCCCAGTATATATAGCAGAACACTGTTCTTTTTTATTATTATTATTGATTTTACTGTGATTATGAAAGGGCTCATGAAAACATGCTGATCATAAGCTATTATTTCCTTTTGAATTTTCATTCTTTTAAGGGTAACTTCAGAATGTGTTTCACTTTAATTCTGTTTCCTATTAAATTGACACTTTCTCTTCCTCTCACTTTCCGTAATGTGTGTGAGTCACTTCCCAGAATTAACGAGGCAAAGTTCATAGCATCATGGTGAGATCATTTTAATGAATAATGTAAAGTCTTCTTCATATCAGACACAACATTATGCTGCTCATTCATCATCCACACACCAATAAATGAATTAAATATAGGAAGTAATTGATAAATCACTGGCACTATCATGGTGGTTAAATACCCAGCACTTGCTCACCATACATGACTGGGTGGAGAATTGCTTCGTGACATCAGCTTACATTTTTGTCACCAAGCTGTTGTAAGAGAGCGTAAAAATAAATCTACAGTACGCCGCAAATATGAGTGTCACCAGTAAAATTTGAATGAGACACTTCGCTAAGAATCCCCCGCCCACCTTCCATTCCAAAATTTAAATCGTCTTTATCAGAGGAGAACCTGAGATGATAGTTTCAGCTTTGAAGTGAAACAGGCTCCTCTCAGCTTCTGAATTCTGCACTTAGCACCGAACAATGCACCATTCTTTCATCTGCACAGCCAATTAATGTGTGACGGTGAGTGGAATTTCAAAGAACTTGAGCTGAAGAAAAAGCCGCAAGAGCGATTTTCACTTCAAATAGGCATCGTGTATGTTCCTGAAGTGGAAAAGCTGAAGCTCTCTCCAGAGGTGGTCCGCAGACACGGCATCATCCACCGACTCCACCTTCTCGCCGGCATTGGTTATTTATTTGATGAGAGACAAACACTGAGCATCTTCTCTATAGCTTTTAGTCTGGAACCTTTTCTGACTCATTGCTTCCTCCGTATTATGACTAAGAGTTGTAGCTTTCTTGTGTGTGTGTGTGTGTGTGTGTGTGTGTGTGTGTGTGTGTGTGTGTGTGTGTGTGTGTGTGTGTGTGTCTGTGTGTGTGTGTGTGTGTGTGTGTGTGTGTTTCTCACAACACTAAGACTCGGAATTTATTGGTATCAGAGCATGACTCATTTGATAACATCAAGTAACTCTGCAGTAGTTACAATCCTGACAAGGCAATCGCATTTGCACTGCATTTCCCACCGCCCCCTTCTCAAGGATGTAGTCAACAACATTTTTCTTTCCTCATCCATGTCTCAAATATTCATGTTAAACTGACACCAATAATGGGATATAACTTACAGATAATGGATATCAGTTGAAGCATGAATTGCTTTTCATTTCTCTGTAACAAACTACAATTTTTCGGTACACCAGGGTGAGCTGAAATCTTTATTACTATCCCTTGGCAGACTTTTTTTTGGTTTTATGACCACAAGATATCACTCTACATGATGTGCTGCTGTTGGCTTCTTCAAGAGTCTTAGTTCTCGCCAAAAGGCAAAGCTCTTGATGTACTGAATATTGGGTGGTGACTGAAAGAACAAAATACAAGAGGCCAAAATGTTTTTCTCACTGGGTGTCTCATTTTTGTATGCCTTCTGGATGCTTCTGTCTGCAGGTGTTTCAGGCATATCCAACTGGGACTAGACCTCAGAGTAGAACAAGCACATGTTGAAGCGAGAACTGTATATCCCTGCTCGAAAACACCTCTGCACTCTCAAGAAGAAATACAAGAGGCTCAAGGAGATAGCTTAAGTCAAAGCAACATTGCACTCTCCGTGACCCAATCTTACATAAACTGTAGAAGATGGTTGCACGGATATACCTATGGGTGAATGGAGGTCTCATTCTGTCAATGTTTGGGTTTAGAGGGCACATAATCTTCCTTTGAGAAAAGTTATTTTCAATGTGCAATGTAAAACCTTTCTTTGTCAGTAATGTATGAAGGCAACCAAAGGCAACCAACTCTCTCCATTAAAAAAAATAATGTGGATTGGCTAATACACAAACTTGTTAAGTTGATCAAGAAAATCCTTCATATAACATCTCTAATATAAGTAACACACAACCTCTCTTTAACTCTTTTTTTTTACTTTCTTACTCAATTATCCGCACTTTCTAGACATTCTATACAAAATGTTTTTCTTGGTTTCTACAATCAGTGATGTCATTTGATTAAAAAGGTTTATTATTTGTGTATTTATGTTTATTTCTGTAACATATACCTAATCCCTCAAATAACATTAATTTATAAAAACTCAGCGAGAGTTGGAACAAATGCTCACGGTGCAGCTTAAAAGTGTTTAAAAATGCGTAACATGAACAGAGGAGGTTTCTGTCAGGAGCTAAGAGGTCTGACAAGAGTGTGTGTGGCCTCTGCTGCTCTATTTCTGTGGGAATGAGGAAGTGAAAGGGTCTAAATGTCCCCCCCGCCACCCACCTCCTCTTGTGTGTCTGTGTAAGTGTGTGTGTGGGTGTGTGTGTGTGTGTGTGTGTGTGTGTGTGTGTGTGTGTGTGTGTGTGTGTGTGTGTGTGTGTGTGTGTGTGTGTGTGTGTGTGTGTGTGTGTGTGTGTGTGTGTGTGTGTGTGTGTGTGTGTGCATGAATGGGAGGGGATGCATGTCCTGCGGCAACCCCAGCTAAGGGCGCGCTGTTTACGAGTCTCCTCTGAAACCCTTTCACTGCGAGGCCCCGCCCCTGCCGGCCCTCCCCCTGCCCCCTCGGCCCATCACCTTGCCCGAGGAGAGTTTGTTATGACGAGCCAGAGCAACTGTTTGAAATCAGATTACTGCGGGATGTGGAAGAGTTCAGAATAAGTCGCTTAAACGCTCACATGATCTCTTGTCAGCCATTACGAGTGTGACACAATTATATGTGTGAAGGTCAATGGATGTGGATGATAAGGGGACCCCCTTAAATAGACCCTCTGGCCCTTCTGATTTCGTAAACTAAAACTTCTTGCGTGGGATTCAAATATATTGTTTTCTTGAAAATTCAATGTGTTTTCGTGTGCCCAATGTTGTTGAAAGCCACGTTGTCGCTTGAGTGCAGTACTATTGAGCCCATCAGTCGATTTCCTTTACATTAGAGCATATTGAGCAGCAGGCCAGGCTGTGTATAGAGAAGTAGGACATGGTTAGCATGAATGGAGCAGCCATGGGCTTGAAACTTCACCTCAGACATAAATCATCAGCTGGCACATCAATTAACCGGAGAAAGTCGCTTTCCCCGTCACTGGGCACAGAAGATCTGCCATCGAACGAGAGTTCAACCCACAGCTGTTCATCGCTGGTGTCCAGAAAATGTTGAAATAAACATGTATTTCCAGAATGATCTCCTGTTCTCTTAGAATCACCAAGTGTAAAAAGAAAAATCAAAAAAGTTATCATAATCAAAGTATCCAGAGACCAGGTCGGTAAACCGCGATTGATTCATCCATAAGTAAAACAAAAATGCTAATGATTTTCCGTGGTGGTTTATAGCATTACAATAACAAGACATCACCCATAAATCCACATTCCTGCTCCAGTCCATCACCGTTGATTGGTGGTTTGATCAGTCTGGACCATTATAAAACCATCGAAGGATTAGGCGGAGCAAAATAGCCTCTTACGTTTAGTAAGAGGCTATAACATTTAGTCCTTAGCCTGGACCATAAAAAAGCAACTCATACTAAAAGGAAGACATCACTAACGAAAGAGAAAAGGTGACGGAAGAGTAAGGAAGCAATATTTTTGAATCAGTATCACATTTTTTCACTCTGATTGTGATATTTATCACATATTACTGTGATTAATATCACAAAATAACGTGAAAATTTGCACGTAATAACAAGATAAAATCATGAAATAACAAGTTCCAACAAAATTACGTGATAATAACATTTAAAAAAAAATGATAATATCATGAAATCATATAAAAAGCATCACAATATAGTTGATTAATATCATGAAATAACCAACAATTCAAATGTTTTCATCCCTTGTGTTGCTCCTGCGTTTAGGTAAACTACCTCCCTGGCTTCCAGAAATACATATGCAGTGGTGGAAGTCGTTTACCTTGACCCAGAGACGCACAAGGGATACAACAATTACAAAAACATTATTTGTTTACGGGCCTTGGGTTTACCTTGACCCTGAGATAAAACAAGGGTAAATGTTTTTTTTTATTATTATATCATGGATTTATGTAATTTGCGAAAATGTGATAATATCATGAAATAAAATGATAACTATCAATAAATAACTTAATAACATTATCAAATAACATGTTAAATATCACTATATGACATGATAATATCATGAAATAGATGAGCAGCAGCTCTGGCTTCCGTTCAACTGCAAAGTGAATATCAAAATAAAACAATTGGAAAATAAAAAAAGACACACTATAATACAAAAGCAAAGTAACACACTGCCATAATTTAATGAAGTAACACGGTGTGACAGATAAGACTTAAAAGAGTGAGTGATTTTATTTTTAGGCCTCTTCATGATTTATTCATGTTAACTTAAAAGGCAGAGTGTAATAATTCCAGATAGTAGAAATGGATCAAAATATAACACACATCTAGTTCCATCATTTCCATGAGTCTGAATACGTTCATTCTCAGTCAGTCACAGCAAAGAATAAACCTGTTACCTGGTGACAATTATTAAAACACAAACTATTTATTACCAAATTTAAGTTTCATATAAATGTTTCTAAATCACAAACTCGCTCACACATTGGCATAAAGTCTACAAAAGCAAGGGCGACACACTCATACAGAACAACATTGCTCAATACAATGACATTTTTTTGCCTGCAAAAGCTGTAAAGTGTTAGTTTGTCTAACAGGAAACAATATTAAGCATGCAGCGAGGAAGTTGATTACAGAGATAAACAAGAAGTGCATCGTCAGCATCAATGACTCTGGTGTTTACCACCGACATAGTGGTTTTACTCACACAGCAGGTAATAGCAGCCTCTCTAACCGCTGCCCTTCTTTCTCACTCACCGTTGCTTCTATAACTATCTCTGTAATAAAGCCATGTACGTATGCACTTGATCTGATTTCCTTCACTCCGTGTTGTGTGCCAGCGTATGACAGTATTGCCATCATGATTACAATCCTAGAACACTGTGATGTGTTTCCTCCAGACTGAACACCTACAACTGACTGGGTTATACCTAAGCTCTCCCCATTTATGCTCCTCCTTTATGACCCTTGTCATTATTTCCAGCGACAATCTACATAATTGAATCTGCCACTTCTATCTCCCATGGCCGGTCTAACTACTGTCCTAAAGATCTTTCGCTCAAGCTGCTACTTTTCATTCTTACTCTTTATCAAATAGTCCCCATTTCTCTCTTCTTTACCTGTTCAAACCTGCCACTGCTTCCTACTTAGACTTTTTCCGTCGCTCTGAGCCCCAAATTATGTCTGTTTTCACCACCTCAACTTTCTCTCAACTTTCTCCCACACTTCTTTTCCTACTTATTCACTTCATTTTCCAGTCTCCTATTTTTATAGAATAACAAAATTAAATTATTATGATTAACATTCAAGTCGTTTGAAGATTTTAAAAACAATTTGCAGTTCAATATTTTGAGAAATATTTTGAAACTACTAACCCTAATTTCTAAAAGCCTTGTTGTTAATGAACAATACTTCTGGTTTGGTCTTGGTTGACAAACAAATGTCTCAATGATAAAAGTGCAGGCTCTAGATGTGAGGAGAAAATACAAGACAGAATCAGAGCATCACTGATGTGTCCTGCTCGAATCATCCTTAGATATTGTGTGTATGTGTTCCTGTTGGGTGTGTATTAAAGGCAGTCGCATCATGGCAGGGCGTCTTTCATCCTCCTCTCAGCTTCCACTCCTCTGATCTCAGCTGGAGATGCTTTCCAGCGCCGGGGCTTGAGCGTGAACACATGTTGCCTCACGCTGGACTTGGATATCGTTGAATTTGAGCAGCTCGTTGACGGCGTGAACAAATAGCTGTGATTCAGCTTCAACCTGCAACCTTCCGCTCACACATGTGCACCCACACATGCATGAGGCTGTCGATGTGGGTGAGAACTAGTTCCTGTTCACACATTTTCCACTCGTGGACTTTCCATGACTCTGACTGAAGTGATTTTTTTTTTCTGATCATTGATTTTATCATCATTGACAGTTATCACTAATTTAGTCAGTGTTTTCCATTACTCTTTAACTTATACTGGCCTGGGTTTACATTTATAATGTCATTCATATCAAATTCATTAATGATTCCAACATTTTAAAACCATTTTGAGTTCATTTTCTTAAAAAAAAAACAGAACATACAGTATATACCGCATTTTCATTTTACTTAGCAAATAGCCATAGTGGTAAAATATCGACCTGAAAAATGTGTTTGAATTTATTGCTAGACAATAGCCAGACAATTTTAGAATTGAATGAATTCACTGCGATGGATATTTTATTTTCCATTTGCTCAAAGGTACGATTTTTTTCTCGTTCTGTGGTTGTGGTGAAAGTTGTGCGTCCTTTTAATAATAATTTAATAATTCTACCTGGTTTCCCTTTCCTTGTATGTTTTTAACCTTCAGCCAAAAAGAGTCTTTGGTTGTCTTAATATCTCAGAAATATATATAGATATTTCTCCTTTTTTTTAATTTTTTTTTGCCACATGTATGGTTTGGGAATTAAATTTATTTCATCGTAAATATTCAAATGATTTAAAATACATATTATTCATATTATATGCATAATTTATAATACATAAAAAATCTTCTTATCCTCAAATATACATTTTATTCTTGTATATCTGTTCATTTATGTATTTGTTGTCACACTTAAATCAGAGTGCATTCATCCTCACACTGCTCCTCGCATTTAATATTTATTCATATTTGTGTTCCTCAAATCATTTTGTTGTTAGAATTTGAGGTCCTGGTTGAAGCAGCTCTGATGTTGGACAATAGCAGTCCAACATCCCAGTGGGAAGGAAACAGATTTGGCGGAGAAGCAAACGCAGCTTTAGACATCTGAAGTCTATAGATAACTCAGTGTTTCGATCACATGTGCAGCGTGTTACCATATAAGACAGCAATTTGACTCACCCTGCGCACTGACCTACTATGTGGGAAGTCATGATTCATGCAAGCTGCATTTAAGCAGCTCGAGCCCAAAATACACCAGCATGCCAACACACACACACACACACACACACACACACACACACACACATTCACACACATATCTGAGTTGCTCAGTCATACCCACCACCCACAGGCGGTGATTGGATTGTTGGTTACACAGTGCGAGAAATTAGAAAGTTGTCAGAGACTTGAATAACAAGATGACTGGATCTGAGCTGATGCCCTTCTGAGGTAATGCGTATGCGTAATAACTTTTTCTCTAACCCTGTTTTGAAACACATATGGTTGCTCTGGAGTGTAAACATTAAAGTTCACGAAGCTCTGGAGCTAGACAGGCGCTTTTTTCCTCGACAGCAAACACGATCAGATTATCTTAAAAATAGCCGGTTTGACTTGTGCACCTTAAAGGTCTGTTGCATATCGCTGTACTGCGGATGTGACAGAATTGAATGTGACAGGTGTGTGCTACATACACATCCTCCTGCTGTAAAGAAAGTTTGCACTTGAAGAGTGGATCCACTGAACACTAAGAAACTGTTCATGGAAGCAGACACGGCGGTGCTACTATTGGAGATGTTTCACAGAGTCGTTCCTGCAATAGAATCCCAACACACGTCGCTGTGAAGAGTGCTTTTTGAAATGTGAAGTGTTGGATTCAGATTCGGCCCGGGAACATTTAATATCTAAACCTGCATCAAGTATTTTGATTGGGGTGATTGTTGAACATGTCTCCTAGAAGCTTTTGAGTTTGGTTTCAATCGATGAGCCCTACTTGCTGATTTATTAAAATTAAAAAAGTGCAATATTGATTTCAAGTCCCAGTTAGTACCTTTGTTCATTGTGTACTGGAGGGAATACTTGTTAGATTACTTGTGGTCAAGCATCGTAGTGCATCAGTTTAGAGATTGAATCAGAGAGAGAGACTTTGCAACAATGAAAGAATTGTTTAAAGATTTTCTGCAAATTACTTCATCCTTGGGAGACCAATTTTAATATTTTCTCTATACACCATATTGATAATGTCACTGTGTTTAACTATGTCTTAATCTGAAATTTCAGTTTCAGACTTGTATGTCAATCTGGTATGTTGCTGGTAAAACAGATGGATGCTTCCATGATGAATCCATCATCATCCATCATGAAGCATCCATCATGAAGCATCCATGAGTCTGCAGCTTGAACTCTCCCTCTGTGAAGAAGTGTGTGTTGGTCGAATGGCTTTTGTCTCTCTGACGTTGCATACAATTGCATTTTTTTTTTCCTAAATATTTTTTTAATTTAGTAGTGAAAATATGGATATTTCATGGTATATTAAGCATTCTCAAATCACACAAAATGAATCACCTACAAAATAAATCTGTTACCTCTCTGACACCCTCCATTTTGTATGGCATTTAAACACCTGCAGCTTCTGCTTGAGACCCTGCTCTCGCTCCACCAACCTGATGCCATGCATCCTGATGTGTGCTTCTGGGATAATGGTCCATCAGAATGTAATCCAGCCTTTTGTGGGGATTCACACTTGGGTAATTGTTTGTTCTAAATACGAAACCTATGCAGCAGTTTGGGTATTGATTCACATTGTGAAGGTCACAGTCCTGGACCTTTTCACTGAAGCCTGATGGATCTGTTCTGCTGTTTATTATCTTAAATGCTCTCTGTGTTTGTCTATTCTATGACTCTGCATTTATATTAGTAAATGCCAGCATCTGCAGGAATTAATGAATGTGTAACACATCCCACTCATGATACAGGTTAATCAAGTCATGCAATATAATCGGTTTATTATTACTGACTCAGCTGTAATTTCTAAATAACATTAAAAACAACATTTAGGGTACATGTATCACTTTTTGAGCAATGTAAGTTATTAATGTTAATGTGTGTTGAATACAAAAACAGGTAATTATTGCTGCTGATATGGATTTTCAGTTTAACTATAAACGCTATATTTTGCATTACAAGCCACTCCACTACCACACAGAACCACTGATGTTGGGACACTTCCTCAGTTTGCATTCATTAAGATGGCAACACAACTTGCACATGTGTGGAGGACTCTCTCTAAAGTTGAACACAAGTGCAAGTTGTTATTACTTACTTAGGAAGCTTACAAGAAACCAACAAAGGTGTCTTTCACCGTGGCTCTACAGTTATTGCAGCCATGTGCACAAATACACATTCATACTGAATGCACCTACATCTTAAATGTTCACCCAGAACATTATAGTCATTCTGCTAAATGGGCCATACATATGCATACATTCAGTAAATGAATCCAAATCTCTAAGAATGTAGGTCTTTCTTAACTCTCGTCTTCATGTATTGTCTTGACTAATGAGTATTTATTCAACATTCAACTTGTGTAGACTAGTTCATCAGACAATGTTTTGTTAATTGCGTGACTTTTATAAAAATATGATCACAGCAGGGGTTCATAGCCACACAGTGACCTAATACTGAGCTGCCACCAACAAACCGCCCATCCTTGTCTGCAGCTCCAAAGAATGAGCAAGTCCGGTTCCCATATACCAGCAGATTCCTGACTCGTACTCGCTTTCATTTTGCAGAATGGTCATTTTTACAAACATGACCACACTTGACTTGATGACTGCTGACGCAGTCACACTTGGTCAGACTCCAGATTGCCATCCTCCTCGAGTCACACAATCTCCACATCAGCATTCTGGTGGGATTATTAATGCAGCCGGGTTTTTTTTTCACTTCCCTGATGGAAGCAGGAGAGACATTATTGATCTTCTCCAGTCGTGGGGAAAATTTGATCCGGCTGGTCTTGACTTTAGCTAACCTGAACCAGCTCCATGACCACTTTTACCTTGAACCTCCGGCAACCACATAACTTGAAACACCATAACCTGACCTGTGTGAGAACTGATACTGCACAGTCGTGGATGTTTAGTTTTCAAACAAAGAGCCTCATTCTTATTTGGTGTCCATGTGTAGAAGCTAGCCCAGTCAGCACCGGCAGCATGACGTACACTCCTGCATCTATTATCACAGGATCAATAACAACAACCCCATGACCTTGTGTGGGGTTGTTTATCTTCTCAGTGCTGAGGTTAGTCCAAGGCGTCTTTCACGGATGTTAACACATTTCCTGTGATCTTTCTGAGAAAACCTTTGTCAACGCTGAAATCAGGCAGATGCGTTTGGGGTGACGGCCTTGTGAGTTTCCATAGGTACGCTGTACATCCTGGAGTCAGCCAAGGCTAAATGTAGCAAGACTGTGATTCCACTGCGTTTTGTTTAGGAGCGTTGGTGACAATTGCGACCTTTTACAGTACAAAACTTGCCATCACCAGACAAAGTTTTGGATGTAATATTAGAACCTCAAGAGTTATTTTAGGCATCTGAAGATTAAAATCAGCATCATGAGAAGGTTCACCTGCTGCCTTCACCAAATCCTCTTCTGGGGGTCATAATAAATCATAAAGATGGAAGCAACGATGTCAGCAGTGTTTTTTGTTTATGCGTGTGCGATTAAAATCATCATAGTGCACCAATTATCAACCCATGATTACCAAAGTCATTACAAGCATTTGATCTTGTTGACCAGTCGTTTCATATTAACACGTGGAAGTCTTCATCATTATCCCTGTAGGTGTACTTGTTTTTTAATAAACTGTATTTTAAGTCATCATAAGTCTGTAAGCTTTCACATAATCAATTATTATCACCATAATCTGTGAATCCTTAGAAGAGATTGACACAAACGTTCTGTATTCTCCATCGTGCTTCTATAGCAGTATCATAAACTTTGTAGTACATACATGTGATTATTAGGTGATGATATACACCAAATCATCACACTTGTCAGACTTACCTTTATTTTTTCATCTACTATATGTTGCTTATTGAGTAACTTCATCCTTTTCTGTAAAATGGTGCCATCAGATTCTTCTATTGACCTGTTGCACCATTGTCTCATCATGTGTAAACAAGACTCCAAGATATGTTAACATCCCCACCTAGGGGAAGGACTTGTTTCAGGCCTGGAGATGGAAATCATCAATCCTTTTCCTCCTGAGCAGATCAATTTAGAGGTTCTGATTCTTATTCCAGTCGCTTCACACAGGTTAGTGAATCTATCCAGTGGAGGTCACAAGCTGATAAGGCCAACAGGATCACATCAGCAGCAAAGAACAGTGATGAAGTCTGGCCACAAAACTTAAAAGGGCACCTTGAGATCCTGTCCATGAAAAGCAAAAACAGGTTTGGTGACAAGGCATATCACTGATGATGACCAACCCTCACAGGAAACACGAATACACTCGAACGGAAATCAAAGTCATCAATTTCTGAAACACTCCTCAGCGAGTGGAATCAGAATCAGATTCACATGAGATCAAAATCAGAGGCAACATGACCACATCTGGAATTAAATGAAACTCAAGTCACAATGATTTCTTCAGCTTCTATTTCTATCACAGTTGTTAGCTCATCTATTATTCACTGTGATGCAACATACTGCCTCAGACTAGTTTTCAATCTGTCTTTGGCTCGTAAATTTCATTCATTTCTGCTGGTTTAAAATAAGTAGCTGCTGCCTCTACACTTCTGCTGTGTTGATGTTACGAGCTGTTCCTCTGTGCCAGATTGCTGTCTCTGTTGGATCGGATCAATTTGTTACGACTCACCATTTTCATCGATTGTCTCTTTGCCACAACAAGCATGTGTTGCACCGCTAATTATTGTGTTATTGTGTTATATGTGAGTTATCTAGCACCATATTATTCATTCATCAGATCCTTGAAAAGAACACTGACGGCACCTCAACAATTTAGCATATCTTGTTTTGTCACAATAATACATTTAAACTGAAATTGAGGGATTGTCTCAGCATTTATTTAAACAAGAAACGTGCATCAATTGATTAGATGTCTCAATTATTTAATCTCTTCACATCACTAGTTATTTCATATAATAGCAGTCAGATCTAACCCGTGCCACTGCAGTGTAGCCTTTGAGCGGACAGAGCTGCAGCCACATTAGCCTGCATCAACCTCAGATTGGCAACTCAGCCGACCGTCACTTCAGTGATCTCATCTCCACCACGCTGTGCGTTTGATCAACATAGGAATTTTAGCAGTTTGGCAGCAGCAGTCGATTAAAAAAGCAGCTGTCGACAAATGACCCCGCAAGTGAAAGAAGAATTGTTGTTTTTTCATTTTTCTTGTTCATCAGCAGTTCTAATCTGAATCTTGCCACAACCTGCTAGTTTGTGGTGTGTGGATGTGTGTGAGTGTGTGTGAATATGCTTACACTGCTTTGTGCTACATTTGTGTCTTCCACATCAACCAGACTGAGGCATTCTTGGTGAAAATAACATGTTGCAAGTCTCTAAATCTTCTAACCAGACTGTTTAACCCTGGAACATTGACCTCACACTCTGTGACACCACAATACTTGAGGATATTTTTACTCATATCAAATATCCAACGAAGACTTGATTTTCATTTGTTTGTCACGGTACATGACACATAAAACATACCAATGATTTAAGTTTTCTTGGATGACTTGTAGAAAGAAAGCAAAATAGTGAGTAAGTGTGTTGAAAATAGGTGTCTTCATCAACATGACGTTGTGCTTTTAGCCCAGACTGAGTAAGCTTGTGTTGCATCATGGATACGACAGCAGCAACCGACCGGGGCTTATGTCAGCCCTCCGGTATGTGTCCATTGGGCTGGGCTGAAAGCTGACCCCCCTATGTTTTGCTTCTATTTCCAGGGCGTGAGCGGAATGTCCGTGGATGAGAAGCCTGAAGCCCCAATGTACGTGTATGAGTCGACGGTTCATTGTACCAATATCCTTCTCTGCCTCAACGACCAGCGGAAGCAGGATATCCTGTGCGATGTGACCGTCCTGGTGGAGGGCAAAGAGTTCCGTGGGCACCGGTCTGTTCTGGCTGCCTGCAGTGAGTACTTCCTCCAGGTGTTGGTCGGCCAAGCGGAGAATGGTCTGGTGGTCAGCCTTCCCGAAGAGGTACGTCCACCGTCAACTATTACTTTGCTGAAGCTGTAACTTTTTTGTTACAGGACTTGAAGTGGCTGCTGACATTCAAACTAAAGAAGTAGGACTTACACTCTTTAAAAAAAAGAATGACTAGAGAAGGGCTGGCCAATTGAATTACCTTTGGGGCCATTTTATACTCTGACCGTTGTGAGGGACTCGTGATGAGAACAGAACCTAGATTAAATAAAACCTAATCAAGTAGGGAAATAAAAAGAGAACATGATAAACTGGCAGTAGTTGATACAAATAAAAAAAGTACATCAAATAAGGGGGATACAAGGACGAAATTGTGTCCTCAAAAAAGCATTTAGATGTTGAACTAGTAATACAAATGACAATAAAATAGTACAAAATAAAGTTAGTTAGCTGTCAGACACACGTAAGTTAATAAGTAAGTAATTATTATTGGTAAAGCGCCTTTCTCAGACCAGTGTCACAAAGCGCTTAAACAATTAAAAACAATCCGCAGTTAAAATATATGTTTTAATAGGACAAGACAACATGGAGACAAACACTGCACCCCCAAGAAAATTAAGAAAAAGCCAACACAAACTTGAGATACTTCTTGAAGGAGTCAGTAGATCCATCAAACCCAGAGAGAGGAAGATCGTTCCAAAGCTAATGAGCAATCGCCTGGAAGGATTTCCCTCCTCTGGTCCGGATGCGTGTGCATCAGCAGATTATGATCCACAGACCTCAGAGCCCGAGCTGGGGTGTAAGTCTGGATCAGATCATTGATGTAAGGTGGAGCCTTGACCATGAATAGCTCTGAAAATAAGAACCAACATTTTAAAATTGATCCTGAAAGAAACTGGCAGCCAATGCAGAGTTTTAGGGATCGGGGAAATGTTAGTTCTCATACTAGAGCGGGTCAGAATTTTCGCTGCAGATCAATAACAAATTATAAATGACATAATTTGCCCCTGGGCTGTGCTTTGTACAGGTACATGTCGCTACACCTATACTAAAAGTCTTCTCAAATCAGCAGTCATAGATTTATTATATTTCCTTAAAGATCTAAACAAAAAATATATACATAATTTAAAACTTTAACACAAGTGTGGATAATGATTGTTAAATAGAAGGAAAGTAAATGTGCCGAATAGTTGTTGAACTAAAAGGAACACATGAATAAAAGAGGTCGTATAAATAAGGTTAAGCTCAGCGTCAGTCAAACCTGTAGCAATGAGCCAAGCCCCCAAGTCTGACCTTGTTACATTGGTTGAAAAAATCTTGAACCACCACTTGATCTGCTGTATTCATTAGCAGCACTTAGATCTGAATCACAATCTTTTCTTGTTAGATCACTGTAAGTGAAAAGGTGTGAGAAGGAGCATGATTGCGAGTCGTGGCTGTGATTGCCAATTAACACCTGCCAGCAGCACGTACCTCTCAGTGTGAGTCTAATGGCACCTCCACAGCTGGAACAACACCCCTCACTCCTGCTCACCTCGCAGCCGCCACTTTACACCGCTATAGGATGAAAGTTCCCGTCTGACGCATTGATGTACGCCCACACATGCACATACATGTGCTGAATCGAAAGTGGGACATGTCCCCCTGTGCAGCACCTCCTCTCTGATGCCTCCAATTCCACATTAATAAAATAACAGCTGTCAAGACGGGCTCATTGAAAATAACATCATCCTGTTGTCTCATATGAGATAAACACCCGGTCTTTATTATTGCTGCTGAATCAAAGGACTACAGCTTGAGCTGTTGCTTCACAACACTTCCATTTCTGCTCAGTTCGAAGACGTGAATATTTCTAGGAAATTCAAAGTCAGCTCATAAGAAATGTATTTCTTACATCAAGAGCAAATTATATTTAGAATCCCTTATTAGTCCCGCAAGGGGAAATTCAACCATTCACACATACTGATGGGAGTAGGCATGCACACTTGCGCCAAGTTCACCATCAGGAGCAATCAGGGTGAAGTGTATTTAGTCCATTACTTAGGTAGTTATTATTTCTATAAAGCTACTGTATCTATGCGTACACCTAGACTACTGCTACCTTGCAATATGCCTTTGTTAGCTTCTGTCAACTCCTCAGGATGTCGTGTATAGATTTTTTTCCAGCTGTGGATCACAATGAAAGACCTACAGATGTGTCATTCAGGGAAGAAGTTGTTACTTCTGCTTTGCTTATAATGCTTGCATTGTGCTTGGCATCATAGCTAACGGTCCTATCAACAGCCACTAATATTATGCACGATTGATTTAATCCGATAGAGTATTGGTTTATTGTTGATCTCCTTCATGAAATGGATCTGTTGACACTTGAGTGTTTACTTCCAAGCTGATCCAAAAGATAACCAAGTGAACTGGAAGGGCAATTGCTTACTTGATCTTGATTTTCAGTATGAATACAGACTGTGAAATCGCGGCCTCATGATCCTATTGAATTTTGGGTTTTAAGCAGTAGGTGAAATGTAAAATTTACCACAGGATTAACTGGCTTGTGGCGGCCAAGCGTTCATAGCGACGTCACTTTTTGATTCTTCGATGTCAGCTCTTCCTATCATTGTGAAGCAGCCAAGCGTTGGATTGTTCACCCACTAATAGGGAACGTGAGCTGCGTTTAGACCGCCTTGAGACGGGTTAGTTTTACACTACTGATAATGTGTTGTCGCAATAGGTCATTATTTTCCTGAAAAGTGTCCTCAGTGTTACACAAAAGCTACAATTCACTTAGCGACTAGAAAAAAACCTGCATTGCGGTCTCACGCACATGAACTTGTAGAGTTGATTTGCTTAATTCATTTTTGTATTTTCGAACAGTTAGCTGTATGAACATTAGAAGATGATTAAGATGCAGTTTTCTACTTGCAGATTCAGGAACACATGAATCAAAGGAGTCTGTTTTAATGTTACCTTTTAATGGTTAAGACTAGATTGCCGCTTGAAGGTGATTTTAAGGTCTCCTGTCATGGGCTGCTTCAGGGTCAGTGAACGAAGCTAATGCTGATGCGTCACTGCCTCGTGTCTGAAGGCCCGTGTCTGATGATGATGGAACAAGGTCTAGGTTAGTTCTACTTGAGTGAGCCTGGTGAGTCTTGCTGCAGTCAAGGATGAGATTGTTGTGACAAAAGCTGCCTCTGACAGAAGAGGGAGGGTTTACGGATGAAGCCCTCCTCCCCCACCGCTTTGTTATGGCCTCAGCGCCTCTGGAGGAGCCGGCACTGACGCAGCTCGGTGAAATCATCCACTTCTCCTCTATGAGGTAATTGATGTCCTGCAGAGGAGCTTTGTCCGAAACAGGTCCCCCCCTGTTGGCTGCAGGGATCAAATCCTACTCTCATACTTGAAATAAAATCACTTCCTGTTCAAGCAAATGGCATTTCAAACAAAGAAGCACTTAGATGTGAAGTTCTCTGACATGACTGTCCAACATGGTGACATCACGGCTACTTTATGCAAGATAAATACATCTTTTTATTTATTTTTATGTTGCATTTCAAAATGGTCATTATTATTATTATCTGAACCTTTTGTTTTTTATATTCATATATGTCAGTTAGGGTCTGTGTTCATCACTCAATGCAGCAACACGCAAAAAGTGTTTACCAAGTTTAGCAAAGGAATAACTCATTCTGAATCCCTTGATCTTAAAAATGACCATGGTTTTTTTTATGCTGTATGATTATTATTATTATTTAATTTATGACTTGCTCACCTTAAAAAAAATATATATATATATATATATATATATATATATATATATATATATATATATATATATATATATATATATATAGTATATAATTACCTTTTTCAACGTTTATCTTCTGCTATTAAAATATAAAACTAAAATAATAATGAATTGAGTTTCAACATTATGCATTTCGGTTTTCCAGCAATGGAAAAATGCTCTGTTTATTCTTATGACTTTGAGAGTGAGAACACTAGCAATAGTTATTAGACGTCTTATCAAAGCAACAATACAATACAATCTTATTCCGAGTAGAGACATAGCTACATAAACCAGGGCTGGAATATTAAGTAATAGACAACATCGAATGATGATATTGAGAGTCCATCAGGACAAATAGGGACAAAAAATTATACAGGGAAAAGTTAAACAAAGACCACAAGAAAAGGAAAAAGGAGAAGCTGTGTGTAACAAATATTCACACAGTGTTATTAGACCATGAAAATATACAATGTTTTTTTTCAATTAATTTTAAGGGGCAAAGAAATAATTATTTTAATTTTTTTACGGTTTAGAGTTTCAGTGCAGAGACATCTCAGGTGCAAACACTTTCACTGCAAATGGCCAATCAAAAATCAAATAGTTTGCTGGTCTTAATTGTCAATGATTAGGTAAAACTGAGAAACTTCGAAGTTTGGTTTGATCAATGTTAATAAAACGAAGATTCTCACAGTTCATACATGTGAGTCAAGTCAAGTTATTTTATTGTAAAATATGCATGCATTAAGACATACAGCATAAATTAAATTAATGTCCTCTCTGGCCCACGGTCCAGGTGCTGTAAGCAGCATCAATATTGTAAAGGTTTGGGGATGTAAAGCTGGAGGAAGATCAATATTTAGTTAATATAGTTCTGAATGGCGATGACAGACGTACATCTCTTTAGTGTTTGTGCTTTAACTTTATAAAGGTGGATGGAGTTGGGCCCGCCTATACAGGTTAACCTAGAAATTACGTTTTTTCTGGATTTAAATATAGGACAACATTAAACATCTGTAAGACAGATGGCGGGAGTCGTGGACCCTTGTCCACTTTAAAAATGGGGACTAGAATGATGCAGAGAATAAAGGAGAGTTAGAGCTGGGTCTTATCCCTGCCCCCCATGTTCCAGCAGGGGGTCTCTTTTTCTATCAACACAAGGCCACGCCTCGTCCTGTAAGCCGCCGGAGGAGATGTAGCGTCCGTCTGTGTGAGCAGCAGATACCCGGAGAAGCTCTGTGTTTGTGTCCCATGTATTTAACCTCCTTAATCTAATAATAGTCCGAATGGCAAGATAGATTATTGGGTCTGAAACAACAACAACAAGATACTTTTTTTGACTTGCTGAGTTAGGGTCATGTCCTCTTCAGTGTCTGGTCTGGACTGTAAGCTGCAGTGCGAGCGGATTAGGATGTACACTATCTGATTTAATCCGCAGTCAGGGGGAGGTCTACTTACCCACAGCTCGGCTTGGTGACCGTCTGAGCCTCTGCTGTCACTGAAACTTTCCTCACCTCACACCAAGCTATATGCAGACTTAATGAGGTCGCAGGTTGTTTGGTAATACCTGATTAGTGTTTGGCTAAAATTTAAATTAACTCTGTCTGAAATTGATAACTTTTTCTAAATGCAAACACACCAGCGTGCAAGTTGAAAAGCTTTTATGATATACAGTAATTTAAAAAAGGATTACCCCATATTTTCGTCTTCCATTTCCTGTTCATTTCATTGTCTGGTACAACCAAAGGCAAATTTGTTTTGACAGATTCAATGATCAGAAATATATCTAGAGTTTAAATAAAGAGCTGATATGGTTAATGTTTATTGATAATAACATTTTACTGCCCCAAACCTTTTTTAAGCATTCGATGTTTATTATTTTTCTTCAATTGTCTTGGGTTAGGGTTACCACATGTGTTAAACTCAAGTCATGGGGTCCAAATCTGGCCTGCCACATCATTTAACGTGGTCCACCGGGTGGTTAGCTCATTATTGTTCATGTTGATTTTGTGACCTTTATAGCTAACATGTTTAGAATAAGAAAATTAGATTATTGTTGTCAGTAATTATTCAAAAGCTTCCAATAACAGAAAATTTGATGATGAATGAGTGCATTTCTGTTAATGTCAAGTAAAGGAAGAAAAACACAGAGATAATTAAGACAATATCAGACAGATAAGGGACTTGTCCAGGACTTTGTTGACTGGTGCCTGGAAACCACCTCCAGATCAACTCCAGCAAAACTAAGGAGTTGATTGTGGATTTCCGGCGGTGTCCCTCCATCTCCCCCTCACCACTGAACATCCGGGGACAGGACATTGAGATTGTCACGTCTTACAAGTTCCTGGGTGTTCACCTCAACAACCGCTTGGACTGGGTGGATAACACTGCTGCTCTTTATAGACTGGAGTAGACTCTACCTGCTCCGGAGGTTGAGGTCGTTTGGTGTCCGGGGGCCACTCCTGAAGTCATTCTATGACTCAGTAGTGGCCTCTGCCATCTTCAACGGTGTGGTCTGCTGGGGGAGCAGCATGACAGCAAAGGATAGGGCTAAACTGGACAGCATTATTAAGAAGGCCGGTTACGTCCTAGGGCGCCCCCTGGATCCTGTGGAGGAAGTGTCTGGGAGGAGGATACAGAGAAAGCTGGCCTCCATGAGGAAGAACTTATCTCACCCTCTCCAGCACACACTGAGGGCATTGAGGAGCTCCATCAGTGATAGGATGCTTCATCCCCGGTGTGTGAGGGAGAGGTACCGCAGGTCCTTCCTCCCTGCTGCCATCAGACTCCACAATAAGAACACAGCAAGATAAATAATTAACAGCACCTTTTCTTCTTGTTATTTTCTTCTTGTTATTTTTGTAAATACGATAGTGTATATATAATATAGGGCAGATTTTTTATTCTATTCTATTTAGATCTTTCTTTTCATTTTATTATTCTATTTCTGGGTGTCTTTTATTTTTTTTAATTGAGGTATTGCGCTTGCTGTTGTTTAAACTGAATTTCCCCTCGCGGGACAAATAAAGGATTTCTGATTCTGATAAATATACATTTTATTCGACCACTGACCTCAAATGTTCTTGCCCCTTGTGTGATTGAGTTTGAAACCCCAGTGTCTCTGGATATAGAGTCAAGTGTATATAGTCTTTCCAGTGTACACTAAAGTGTCTGCTTCCTCCAGAGCAGTGACTCACGCTCATGTTGTTTCTCAACCAGACTACCAAGGTTACTCAGCAGTTCTGTTGTTGTGATCCTGGAGTTCTCCAGCTAATAGAAATGTGAAATAGCTTCAGTTGTCATTGTTATCTGTTGGCATGTCCCTATTAGCTTGTAACCTTCGTGTATAAATGAGTGGTTGTTCATCTCTGACATCCTCAACGATAACAAACACCTCTATATTATCAGTGACCACTCCCCCTCTTACCGTCATCGGGCTGCTGTGCTGGGAGTAACAGCGGAGTAATCACATATGGTGCTGGGCACACATAAAGATTCACTCCTGCAGGCAGCAGCTGCTGATACCAGCTGAAAATAGATCCCTGCTATACGCTCAGCACTTTTGCTCCTGCAGCTCTGTTTTATCAGCAAGCTGGACTATCCTTTTGAAGTATAGCAGTAGATCTGCTCATGTGGGTAATGTGTATTAAATTAAAATTAATTCTAGGGCCATTCCCAGAGACTAGCGGGTGTTAAACACAAGTACAGTAGACTTTTTGTATGTATCATAAAATACTTTCTTTGTGACTTGAATTGTATGAATCCAAAGCTTTTGAGCTCCTGAAGATTCACTTATGGTTGCCTTTGTCTTATGTCTAATGGTTTGTGAGAAAATTAAAAGGTTTTTGGTTTGGCCTGAGTTAGTCTCTATTTCTTAAGACACCAATACAACAAAAATGAAAGTAAACCATGGCCTAACGTTGACCTTGTGAAAAATGTAACCAGCAATATCTATCGGTGATGTTGTTGGGGTAGGTGGAAGTTGATCTCTTATACTTCCCGCTCTCTGTCATTTTCACACAGCACACCAAGACCAAACACAACCCCCCCCCCACACACACACATTTATAGAGTCAGCAGCTTCCTCCTAAACGACTGATGTCCTGAGGGATCAATAAAGTTTTACCTTACCTTACCTTACCTTATGTGCAAAGCTTCAAGAGTGTGTGTGCATTTGTAGTATGTGAGGCACGTACAGCGGTGTGCCTCAAAGAGTTAATGGATGATGGATGTCACATTGTTACTGGGGTAATGTCATTCTGTATGAATTTAAAATATTTGCCTGTTAGCTGTTTCCCAAAAAAGCAACAGCAAGTCAACCAGCAGAAAGCTTATCAGAAATTCATGACATTTTTCCAAACCTATAAGTCAGCTTTTTGAAGAGATGCTGTTGTTTAAGAACTTAAGCCTCGCAGTTAAGTGCATGAAAATTTGAATAAGACAGTTGGTCACTGATAAACACTATGAAGAGTCGAGCTGTTTGTACTGACAGCACGGTGGACTCCACAGGCTCAGGAGTTTACCTAATTATCTGGCATTAAGTCTGGGTGGAAAGCTACCCTCCATCATCCTGCACCACATGCCTACAACCGGGATAAGCCACAACTCTACAAACCATTAGGCTTTACAGGCAATTGACCCGGGGACATAGGCCGCTGACACAGAGTGGCGCAGTGTCAGAGCCGTGCCCTGTGTGGCGCGTTTGTTGAACAACACTGGCTTGAGTGATTATGATCTCACACTTGTGTATTTACTGTTGCTAAATCTGGGTAAAAACTGCTCCATTATAGCCCTGATGCTGTGTTAATACTGTACTTCTGTCACAGTACTTTGTAGTTCAATCCAGATGCGATAAAGAAGAGACAGCTTTGCCACAATGTATCACCTTTTACAGAATCAATGTTAAGTGCTGACTCTGAAAAGGCCAGCTGTGCCTTTACAGTGTTTTTTTATGGTTGTTTGAGCTGTCAGGTTGTCTCAACACACTCCAAGTGCTGCAAACAAAAGTTGTGCTGATTGTAACTCTGGCAATTTCCTTTGCAGGTCACTGCCAGGGGATTCGCGCCATTGTTGCAGTTTGCCTACACGGCTAAGCTGTTACTCAGCAGAGAAAACATCCAGGAAGTCATCCGCTGTGCCGAATTTCTGCGCATGCACAACCTGGAGGACTCGTGCTTTCGTTTTCTAGAAGCTCAGCTGCGGAGTGAGGAGGACGGACTGCTGCAGTGCCACAAGGTTGCTGCAGAGGCAAACCACTCAGATGACGAGAGCATGCAGTCTGAGGTCGAGATGCCCACCTCTCCCAGGACCCGACTCTGTGCTGACGCCCTCTCCTCATTTCTACGGCCTGATGAAGATCGTCTTGCAATGGCCATTCCGAGTAACTTTGCAGATGGTCGGCTGGACTTTGATCGTCACAGATCCTCAGACTTGCCCAGATGCCCCAAGTACAGGAAATACCAGTTGGCTTGCAACAAGCACAATGACGCATCTTCACACACCAGTACCTCAGGTTTTCCAAGCACATTAAAGGAGAGCAGTGTTAGTGGGGCAGTGCCGTGTTTGACACAGATCAAGGTTGAACCCCAGGCAGAAGAAGAGACCATTAGTTTGTGTCTTTCCGGGGACGACCAGGACATCCGAGATAAAGATTGTGTGATAGCAATGGAGATGGATAGCCCTGCCTCTGTGGAGAGAAATAAGAAAACCAAGTCCCCACCCTGCCTCCGAGCCTTCTTCAAGAAAGAGGCAGATCACCCCACCTTGCCCAACACATCACAGCAGCTTTTTGTGAATAGACTGTTCTGCCCCCAGGAGAAAGGGAACTCTCAGGGAAATCATAAAAAAGACTTAAGGCCTTTCACTGGCGAACTGTCCCAAAAGGATATGGACGGTTTCCCTGCAGGGTTGTCCCTTAAGTCTGCCTCCTGTGATGGACTCTGCAAACAAGATGTTGAGCTAGACCGCCGTAGTGTCATATTTTCCTCAGGGGCTTGCAATCGTCTGGGGAATCCAGCACATTCCTACCCTGGTGGGAACTCTTTGGAAATGGAGCTCTCTGAGCACATGCCAAAGGGCACGTGGGCCGGAGCGAGTCAGTCCCTCCCTACATCCCAGTCCTTTTCTCCCAGCACACCGTCAGCAGAGCCCCAAATCCTGTGCCGGCCACGGCCTAACACCAGCTGCCCAGTGCCAATAAAAGTGTGCCCACGCTCGTCCCCCTGTGAGACACGTACTAGGACTTCCAGTTCCTGCTCTTCGTACTCCTATGCCGAGGACGGCAGTGGAGGCTCTCCTTGCAGCCTGCCTCAGTTTGAGTTCTCTTCCTCACCATGCTCAAATGTGGCCCGCCTCAATGCGGACCAGCATGAGCAGAGTGTGGGGGGGGATTCACTTTTTAACCAGGTGCGACCCAAGATCAAATGTGAGCAATCGTATGGCACCAACTCCAGCGATGAGTCAGGCTCCTTCTCCGAGGGAGACAGTGAGTCATGCAATGTACAGGAGCGAGGCCCAGAGGTGAGTGTAGAACATTTCTCCACGCGCAACACTCCACTCCAGCATCACTAATTACACCACAGAAGCCTGCTCTCGGGGTCTGCATTAGCAGTCGTTAAATCATCACGTAGATGAAGCAGGAACAAGATTTAAAGCTCCACCGAAGGGCATAGATTTGATGTTATTAATCTGGTCAACGCTCTCTTGGAGAGCCATGTAATGTGACTGGATTGCCAGGAGTCAAATAGAACAATTTTTTTCCTGAAATGGATGAATACAGCAATTTAATTTATTATTTCGACGAAGGAATGGTATAGTAAGTTATTATATGGCACAAGGGGAATGAAACATTCACTAAGACGTTTAATTTTAGCATAAATAAATTGAAATGTCCTCCCAGATGTGGTTGTTTCAGTATATTTTTCATTCACGTGCTTACACATTATGCATGTATTTAATGAAAAATAAGGATTAGAATAAGGTAAGCACAGATTTATACAGCCTAAATATATTTTTCCATTCTGTTTAAAGTAAATTCTTTTTTTCCCCACGGTATTGTATGTGTTGAATATACTGTGGCATTCTGTATTAAGGAAAAGAAAAAGATATCTTTGTTCAAACTGTTACAAACAGGTGATTTATTTAAACAGCAGATAAACACTAAGAAGTTAGTGGGAGGCGCATATTACCACACATACCTTACTTACAGTGCCAACAAAACTGTGAACTCCCATGATGCCTTGATACAAACTGCTCTATCAAGTGATGGCTAAAATGCTGCATTTAAATTCTACGACCATGTTGCTGTTTCAAAAGTGATCGACAGCTGTGATTGGTTTTCCTGAGCATCACCATTACTGAGATGCAACGTTGCGTTTGCAAGTTGAAATTAATGTTGGTAAATAAATGTTAATACATTAAGACAAGTAAAAAATGTAACGTTAACAATTTTGCGGATTCGTTTAATGTGGAGGGTCTCGGAACTTAAGTCAGACTCAGTTAAAGCTAAAGAAAAAAAGTATATTCATTATTTAGACTAAGCATAGATCATACAACACTTATTCGGAGTATTGATCTTTTAACACCTCCAATCTTTTTCACATGTAAAAATATCGTCAACATAACAGTATCACACTCATGCATGCAGTTGCTGCTGGTCTAGTGTAGAATTACACAACAAAATGACGGCACTAGTTTGCTCTAAAGCTTAAAGGATTCTTTGGGTGTCATGATGGGAAGTGCAGTGTAGTGCTCCTCGACAGTGCTGACAAGAATGAATCACCAATCCTCTAATCTTCCTCCCGTAATCCACCTGAGCAGACGTCCTCCAGGACGCAGACATGTTTGTCACTGGTGTTTGTTAGGCAGAGATCAGCAGCGAGCCTCGTATAATGCACCTGACACACAATGTGCGTGTCTGTACGCTAAATCATCAGCTTGAGAATGGAAGGAATATAAATATAAATTATACATTACGGCGCTTTTGGGCTTTTTACATGTCAGAGGCTGTCTTGTAAATATCATTGGACAGTGACATCATGTCAGTGTGTAGTATGAACTTTTGACCTTTTGGTTGTGAGAGACTGTTGATAGTGCATTTGCTCACTTGGAGCTGTAGATGACTCCTGCACTAAGTGCACACACTATCAGAGAGAGAGAGAGAGAGAGAGAGGGATGGAGAAAGTGGTACGTTGCCATGGTGATCAGATTCACAGAGCGAGGGGTGTGTTACAAGGGTTGGAGGGACATGAGAGGATTGTGCTTTTCCATGGAAAGAATTCTGTTGTGCTGCACCACCAGAGCTGTGAGATAAAGAGGCTCAGCACTAATGTGTAATTATTACCACTGTAGAGCGCCGCACAACACTCATCCCCGTCAGATTTATGAGCCTTTGATGAGCGGGCGGCAAGCGATTGTGGATTGATTTGCCACTCCAAGCCATTATCTTGGAAGCCTTCCCAAAAATGACTACAAGACATTTCAGTTGCCTTTGTCATATTCTTTGTGGGTGTGATTTTTTGTGTGTGCCATCCATTGTTAGCACACGTCTGCGCACAATATGCTGTCACATTGCCACTGACTTACTCAGGGTTATCTTCCAGCTATTCAACGCTACCAGCTGATGAACCAGATCCATTCATCATTGTCTTAGTTTTATACATAAATAGAGCAATGACAGGAATATGTCTTTGCTATGTATATGATAATCATATTTGATAGAATTACTATTTTTAATTCCCCCCACAAAAGATTATCATTTTTAAAAAATATTTTCTTTCTTTTAATGATGAAATAATAATATCAAACGTGTTATTATAAAGTTGTATTTATAAAAATGTACTAAGGGGTTGTACGCCTAAAAAAACGCGCAGACATACTTTTCCACATTAAAGTACATATGCATCAATAAGTAAAAGAGTGTTAAAAAGTTTGGACTTCCCGAAGTTTGAAGGTGGTGTACGTCCTTATTTACTGCATGTCAGCTTCACTAGTCACGTCAGAGGAGCATTAGTGATCAATATTGATCAAAAATTAACCCTCACACACACACACATACACACGAGTGTTTGTAGTAACACGAGTGTATATTAAATTATTCACAAACTTATAAATATGTTCCCATTCACCAAACTGATGATCTGTATTTATTAAGACAACATTGATCGTTTTATACACAATATTTAAACACGCTATTTCACACAATTCAGAAAAAAAATGTAAATTAATTATAAGCTTGTTTTATAATATAATGAACAAAATGATCAGCATCTGATTCAAACACTTTTTTTTTTTTTGATCACGGGAGAAAAATCAGAGACTCATGTTCATTTATATATGGTTTGAATATGTAAATGAGGACGTGGAAAGGGACAACAAGAATCGATTCATTCTACATTGATTAGGATATATGAAGGAAAAATGTTTGTACTTGTGTGCTTGTACGTGCCCCATTTTCCGGATTTGAGTGTTCGACCGTATTTAGTAGAAAATCCACAAACTTCTTTGTACATGAGGCCCCTGATGTTTGACAAATGCCAAAGGACAACATTATAATAGTTTTATTATCATCAGCTATATGTATATTGAAAAGAAAAAACGTAATTCAGCCTCCGTTAAATTGTTCTATGTATTAAGTTAAAGCTGCAGAGATAATAAACAATTGCGATGTATATTTAGGTTGGAGTATAACAGTTTAACCCTTGTGTTATCTCTGGGTCAAGCTGACCCGAAGGCCTGAGAACAAATGTGTTTAAGGTATCCCTTGTGTTGACTCTTGGTCAAGATGAACTGGCTTCCAGAAATACATATGCAGTGGTTGAGGTCGTTCACCTTGACCCAACACATTTGTTTTTGGGCCTCTGGGTCACCTTGACCCTGAGATAAGACAAGGGTTAAGATCTTTGCTGGTTCAGAAAAGGTTGCAAAATGTCATCACCAAGAATTTATCTGCTTTATCTGCCAAATAAATATAACGTTTGTTTTAAAATGTCATTGAGGCACAAAAACAAACACACAGAGTGAATTGACAGAGGAAAAAAGCATGACATCTGAAAGAAACTCAAACAGAGAGAAAGTCATTTAATTGCTGACCAGGCTGACCCATGTACGCACACTGAAGTTAACCACCTTCACTCAAGGTCATCTGAGAGGTTTTTCCTCATGATGAGCCTCATCAGCAGAACAGCTTTGGCCAGTGGTTTAGTGTTCTAGGAAGATGGATGAGACTGTGATACAGCAGCAGTCGTTTAAATACTCTTCAGTCCTAGTTACGCAATATCATTTGATAGCAACTTATACCAGAGAGGTTTTTTTTGAAGAGTGTGACTTATATTAGATTTTCACGAATCAGAATGATCTTATTCCAGGACTTGTATTTGTTAAAATCACTTGATTGATCATGAGTCTTGTGTTTTTTTCTCACAAGTCACTCACATATTTTTTAATTTAATATTTAACCTGCTTTCTGAGCAACATATGGCCCAAAATAAATACCTCAATTATAACCCAGATTCTTTCTGGTATTTAAACCAGAAAGAATCTGGGTTATAATTCGGGTATTTATTTTTTATTTTTAATTAAAGATAAATAAATCAAATTTATTTTGTGCAGGAAATCGGTTGTGGTTCAATCTCACACATCAGGTCAAAGGAGACAGAGTCCGGTGTGTCCTAGTTACTGTGAATTGGGCCAAACCTCCGGTGATGGTCCTGGTGATGAATGTTCCTGCGGAGTCTCTCCACTGCTTGAAGAATTGCCACAGGTGTTTTATTTATCATGTGACTTATGAAGACAGGCACACAAAGGCGATTCAGAATTTAGAGCACAAGCAGTGTTCGTCTCTCTCGCTTTCACGTTGTAGGCGTGAAGCCCAGTGCAGTGTATCGTCTGGCAGCAGCGGAGCAAATATTGATCTGAGAGTGAGTAGGAGGAAGGAGGAAGCAAAAGCTGAAGCATCAGCGTATTGTGGAGCCAAACACAAGACAGGGGGAAGTGCACAGACATTAATATCGCTTAACTTCTGAAAATGTCACTCTAGAGTATCAGGGCCGACAAGAAATTGTTTTTTTCAATTGCTTGATGAGCAAAAGATAAGAGAAGGATGGCGTACTTGAATATGGATGAATGCTTCTCTCCCATTTTCTAGCTTCTATTCTAGCATTTTCTTTCTTTTTTATTTCTTATCATATTTTGTAATAGAAGGCAACTGCTATATTCCTAATGGGACTTTTATAGAACGTAACAAGAAGAGACTTCTTTGTTATAATCATCCCTTTCTAGAGTAACCAGAGCCTTGAGGATGAAGGTTGAGTGGATACTATTATATTTTAATTATCTGTAAAGAATGGGCCTCAAACTTTTGGCCCTTGACCGGATATTTTGCGGTCCTACATTTATTGTCTTGGTTTTTATGAGTTCAGACCGAGCAAGGGGCTCGATTTTTATTCAATTTAAGATTGTTAACCCTTGTATTATCTCAGGATCGAGGTGACCCAAAGCCCCGAAAAACAAATGTAATTGTTTTATCCCTTGTGTTGCTTCTGGGTCCAGACGAGAAACTTCCACCACTGCATATCTATTCCTGAAAGCCAGGGAGGTCATTCACCTTGACCCAAAAAAATAAAACAAATTCATTTGTTTTTTAGGCCTTCGGGTCACCTTGACCCTGACATAACACAAAGGTTAAGGAATACAAATTATAATATCAAATATTATATATATTGTAATCAATTATAATAAACACATATAAATGGACATAAATGGCCTAATTTCACGCAAAAATATATTTAAAAAATCAATGAGATTTATTTTTAAAAACCGCTCAAAGACCCCCGTCCTGTTGAATTTACCTCTGGTGGCCTCCCCGGCACTATTTTGAAATCCCTGCTGTAAAGTGTATCCACAAGTCATCATGTTACTCATTTGACTCTGTAAATCCCACTAAAATAAAGATGCCAGGTTTATCTTCAGAAATGTGAAAACACTTGAGGAGCAGATAACGCTGCTAGAGGACATCAGTACAAGCTAAACAGGACAAGCCTGATGATAAGATAAGAATGATAGGAAACTGACACTGATCCTCTTTAACGCGTGAAAGTGAAACGATTGCATCTGTAACGTAGCAGCAAACAAACACACGCACACATGCACACTCATGTTTTGGACTGTTGTTAAACAAGATGTTTCACATTCACAAAATAATTGAAAATCAAAACAACATTTGGTAGTTATAGGATGCTAAAATAAATGATTCAAGTTAACATAAAAATAAATAAAACAAAAAATTAAGAGCCATTTACTGATTTATGTACAGACAAAACTGGCTACGGCCAAACAAAACTTTTGTTTTAAAATTGCTTTTATATTAGCCCAACACAAGAGATTCAGAAAATACTTTAAAAATACTTTTGAAGTTGCTTGCTGTCTTCAAAATGTTGGCAATTGTAGAGCGATGTTGTCTGAAGAGCCTTTTTTCCAGTTCATGTGAATGACTTCAAAGCCATTTTTCTTCCTTTGTTATGCTACACCCAGAAATAGAACCAAACACAATGGAATTAAATCACATTTTGAAAAATGTAATGTGCAATAAAATGTTTTTCAAGTTTAAATTTTTTTTTATAGATTAATCAGGATGATGTCATAGATTCTCTGTTTCGCTGTTGCCAATTCTCAGATGTACATTTGTTTACAAAAAGAGAAAAAGGCTGTTAAAAAGTCTCTCAGTACAGTAAATATGAAATTATTTCTCTGACCCACAGCTGTAAAGCAGTTTGGTGGTCACATGACAATCACAGACAGTTGGGTCATCCAGACTAAGTAACATTGTGAACATGGTTAAAATGTTATTTTTAATACATGATGGATCTTTAACCAAAAATAACAGAAAATATGAAGTTGAAAAAAAGCTTTCATATTGATACTTTTACTTTTACTGACTTCTAAGACCCTAGCTTTATTGTTAGTAAAACAGAAAGAGGAAAGAAGAACAACATTTGTCAATAGTCAACAATTTATTATCAATAGTTTCACACCTGCTCCATTTCCATTATATTTAGAGAACATCAATTGTCTGGAGAGTTGTCGGGGCGCAGCCCAGCACAGTCCAGATCTCGATAACTGATGAGCCCTAGTTTTCACTCTGTAGCCCATTTACAGTGTAACGACCCAGAGAGGGAGACTGAAGGAGAGGGACGATCATGAGGAGCATCAAGAAAGAGACAAATCCAGAACAGTTGGTGGAGAATTTATGACCATCGTGAAAGCCTACTCTGTCATCAAGCACCACCGCTGAACTGGTTCTTCTGGTGGAACGTCTAAATTTAGCCCTCCCCAGTGTACCGGTGACTGTTGGATGGAAGGGGAAGAAGGAGGGGGCAGCTTCACAAGGTCGTTGTGTCTTCTCTCTTTTTTTTCCTTCCTCTTGTAGCCTGGTTTCAGATTCTTTCTGCCGGGCGACTTGATCCAAACAGAGATGTCCCACCAGCTGCAGTGGTCGCCCTCTATGAGGCGGCAGTCACGGCCCAGTGGGGCTGCGAGAGCTGAATGTGGCCTTGAAAGCTCTGGTCATCATTTATTCATGTGTCTGCATGCAGATGTCGAGATGACTAGAACTGGAGCTCCACTTGAGAGGAGCATGTGGGGAGGAGGGTGAGGTCTGTGGATGCAGGGGGGGACTTGACCCAGCGAGGTTTAGTGTCGGGTGCTGCCACAACCTCAACTGTCTGGATCTCCTCAGATCAGGAGGGGGTTATGGTAGCCGGCTAGAATCTCCTCACATCCTCTTTGTTTGACTTCTGGAGTGTACGCTGCAGCTCAGCGGCTTCCAGCTCTCTTCCTCTGGCTCTTTGTTGTTTACCGCTGATGCCGGCAGCCACAGCTCCCTGGTGATGGCATGTACCGCTGGGGTGGATGAGCCTCTAATGTGCTTATCATAAGGTTTGCTATCACCTTAGGGAGAGACCCTGGGCTGTGGAGGAGACGATAGTTTGTCACATCCTTGGCGGACACATCCTGTTTATGATCTGCTGCCAGAATCATGAAAGATGTTTTTTTTTTCTTTTGTTTGTTTTATCATGTTCATTGAGCATCCGCTGCTGATGCAGGTTGCTGCTTCACATATGTAGCCCCCCCCCCCCCCCTGCAGATATCACCTAACAGAGTTTTGGATCAGGTTCACAAGTCAGTCGCCTCACCCTCAACCAATCCCCGTCCCCCGTCCCCCGTCCCCCAATCTGTCACGCTGGCACAGCTCCATGTGCCCCGGGACGTATCAAGAACAGCTCTATTCCTGGATCACCTCTTCCCATCCCCTGGAGGAGCTCCTCCATGGTGGGAAGTGGAGAAGCTCGCGACTCCCATCTGGTGGCCAATCGAAGCTATTGCGATATTGACGCGCTGAGATCCGTGTGTAATTATAACTCCTCGCACCTTCTCGCGTTATTTCCGAGTCAACGCCACAGAGCTTAGGTGAGCTGTTGGGAGTGTGAAGGATTTAAAATACAGCATCTCCAGTTATCTCAAGATAAAACTTGTTTTGAAGACAGGTGTTGACGCAGAGGTGTTCAAATGGTGTTTGTCTCATGCCCTCTTTTGGGTAGTTAAAGTTCAGAATAATAATATAATAATAGTTTGTTTTTTTATTCAATTCTTGGTTAATAGTTATACGTATTTACTTAAAAACAAAACCACATAAACAAATATCTCTCAGACACTCACATTTTAAAATGTTTATAAAGAAGCTATAAATACTCATTCTGTGTAATTTGTTTTATTTTCCAGGTGAAGTTGCCATTTCCCGTAGATCATATCACAAATCTTCCACGGAATGATTTCCAAATGTTGGTGAAAATGCACAAACTGACGTCAGAGCAGCTGGAGTTCATCCACGATATACGGCGGCGGAGCAAGAACCGTATCGCGGCGCAGCGGTGTCGCAAGAGGAAGCTGGACTGCATCCTCAACCTGGAGTGTGAGATCCGAAAACTGGTGAGTCCACTGACACACACACCCAGAAACACACCTGTTATCTTGATACCCATAAGAAAAAATTGTATCCTTTATAAAGTATTTTCTACGTTACTATATGACAGTCTCTTATAAGCGGCAGAACCTTCGACATCAATGAGACTCGGAGTAGAGCCGGTTCTCTGGAGAGTGACAGGTGTGTGTACGTTCGCAGGTGTGCGAGAAGGAGAAGCTGCTGACGGAGCGTAACCAGCTGAAGGCGTGCATGGGCGAGCTGTGGGAGAATTTCTCGTGTCTGTCTCAGGAGGTGTGTCGGGACGTCCAGCTCAGCCCGGAGCAGGTCCAGTCGTTGCACCACTACTGCCCAGTGCTGAGACCGGCCAACTCCACCAACGACGCCCACAACGACCCCAAGCCCACCCCCGCCAGACCCGCCACCGCCAGCATCGACCTCACAACGCGCTCTGCCTCTGCCACGCCGGAGCCGAGCTTCCACGGGTCGCCGGGACCGTCAGAAGGCGAGCACGACCCGGCGATCAGAAATGGTGCAGACAGAGATATGGACAGCCAACACCCGGGAGTGTACCACGAGGGTCTCCTGGAGAAGAACCAGGCGGTGACGGTGGACTTCTGCCAGGAAATGACTGAAAAGTGTACGACGGACGAACAGCCAAGGAAAGACTGTGCTCAGTAGATGTTTGTTTTTTTATTTAAGCTCATTTGACAAACCCTCGCTCAGGGTTGTTTCGTTGGTCAGCCTCTGCCAGTGTTCACTGAAAACAAGCTTTGTGTTTTTTTGTGAAGTCATTTTTTGTTGTATTTTCTCTGAATGGTTGACACTAAAGTTGTCTTAACAGCAGCAATACTGATCTCCAGGTATTCTCCTCGTACCATGACAGAGTGGGAACTTCTCACCAAATCCGTTACCACGGTGCTAAACTCGCCCGGGCAGCAACCACTCCAGCGGGCTCTCTCTCCTCCACCGATTGAAACCTCGGACCTACACAGCTCCTCTCGATTCTACACCCGTCTCTCTACACCCCTCCTGCTGTCTCTGTCGATCTGCTCTACCTCTCTCCATCTCTTTCTGGACATCCTGGACTTCTCGATATCTTAGTGGCCCTGTTCGTCACATCACGCAAACTCAGGAAAAAGACACAAAATCTTCTGAATGTTCAACAGAAATCATGTAAAAAAAAAAACAACAAAAAAACAAGCTTCTCTACACAAAGAAGTATCGATGCAGTCTAATGTTCATATGCAAAAAAATGTCTTTGAGCGCCTGGCGTTTGTACTTGTGTAATTTTGTACAGGCTGTAAACATTCCTACTTTTGCCTTCAGCAGCACTGAATAGAAAGGAAACACGAGCATGGCGATCCGGTGACTCTCTATCGCCCCCCCCTCATCAGCAATACCACAGTAGGAATAAGTGTCGTAAATGTGACTCGGCAGACGTGTACATAGTTCGGAGCATGATGAGTGTATTGGTGCTTCTGTCAAGGTAGAGGTGTAGATCTTTTTTTTTCACCGGGGTTACATCCTGCACCTGGACGGCTACTTCTTGGCTGTTTTCTGTCCTGCCTAAACCAACACTCCCCGACACAGCGGGAGTTCGATACTCAGGAAACAAGCTTGATGAACCATAATCGCATTTACACTCTTTGAGCCCCATGCATGTACAAAAGCTCTTTTTGTTTGTTTTGTTGTTTTGGCAAGCTCCTTTTTTGACTCCTCTTTAAATGTGAAAAAGCCTTGTGTTTATTTCTTCTCAGTATTTAAGGAATTGTGTACTATTTCTCTCTTTGGGTTTCAGATACTTGTATTTAAATTATCGGGGATTCAGTGAAAGCACTTTTGGATTCCAGCCGTCGGCTCTCAGAGCCCTTTTAGCACTTCAACAAGGGTCTTCATCTTGTTTCAGACTCCTTTCACGGTCTGGTACTGGAGCACTTAAAGTGGCACTTGAGCTGGAATAAGAATTGGAACAAAGATGTATCTGAAACCTAAAGAGTCTCTTAAGAGAAAGGTGACACTTGGCTCCTTGCTTTTGTCTTTCTTTAGGAATTAATCAAATAAGCTAATTGAGAGTGGATTTTGACGTTTAAGACGGTGTATGTGTTGTCCACTTAAAAAGTAAGATGTTCGCCCTCTCGTGCATTTGTTTGAACATCCTCTTCTGTGATGTGCATGCATGCTGCCTCTCGCTATGAGCCTAGTTAGATTGTCTCGCTTCTGTTTGTGAGTTCTCTCCAGAGCGGTCTGCCTTTAAAATACTGTCCGGTAATGTTAGAACGCCAGACCCCAGAGAAGAGGTTCAACTGCAACAAAAAGATTTAAAGCTCCAGTCCAAACATCATGACTTTTAAAACGATCTAAGTCACAACATGTCAAGGATCCGGACAACCTTTTACGTGAGTCATTAGAAATCTTTTCTGCACAGTGCTGCTTATTGGCTTCTCAGGGTGGTGACTTTGAACACCTCTATCTCACAGATTACCACTTGTACATTTTAAAGATAAAGAAAGTTCAACAAAAGTAGACGTAACCAAAGATGTATAAACCGGAATGATCATCTTAAAGGTATAAATCCAGGAATATAAAATCAATTCAATTGAAAACATAGTATGCTTTCTTTTTTCTATAAAGACTGTGTTGGAGATCCTTGTACAGATTGTGACATTCAGAAACCTTTAAGAGAATAAGCTACAGCCACCGTTCAATGTGGATAAAGTCAATTTGTGTGATTAGACTGAATCAAAGGAGGTTATCGCTGACAGATATTGGATTGGAGCTTTAAAGTTTTGGATAAAATGTCAAGTTTCCCCTGATTTTTACTGTAAATTACTAGACGTAGATCATGTTATGTTTCTAAGAGTAACTCTTAATATGTATTATAGCTATCGAAAAGGGTTGAGTCCCTATTTAGTAGAAGACTCAACAAGCCCAAACACGCACACAAACACAAAATTCTTATGCTAGCACAGGTGTCAACTGTTTATTGTTGCACTTTCCTCATTGTGTTTATTCTTGCTGATTCAAAATCTTGTAAAGCCAAACAAAATTTTTTCAATACAGCTTTTTGTTTGCAGAATGCATGTTCAGGAAACAGGAGTTCATTTTTTAAACATTGTAGCCCATGTCCTTATTGAATGATAAAAATTGACACATTTACATATGTCATTAGCTTTGGGTGAAAAAACACAAACACACAATCTTGCAATCCTAGAAAAAAAAATTGCCATAGATGGGCGCTGAAATATATTCCTTGTTGTTGTTTTTAGAATCTGAAGGAATAGATTGTATTACCCTTAAATTAACATTTACAGGCCCAAGTCAATAACATAAAATCTTTCTTTAACCTGTAACGAAAGAATTTCCAACATCACCATGAGTGGTGTTTTAAGTCAGAGTTGAAATAATTGAATGTGGTTAACACTAGAGTTTCTAAAAGCTGTCTGATGTGTTTGACTTGCTTTTTTTAACAAAAGGATTTGTGACAGTCCGAGTTCTCACCTGATACTACAGACAGTTTGATGAAACTTTTCTGATTCTGGGTTAATTAAGATCAGTTTGGAAAAGTAATTTCAAGATCCCTGTAACCAACATTTTTTTTATAAGATCAATGAAACACTTAGATTTGAGACTATATTCGTCACTGCTTGCTCAATGACAATACTTAGAAGTTACTACACAATTATTGTCTCAGGGTGTCATTTATGCTGATTATTTAGGACATTTGAGACCTTTTAATCATTACAAAAATTGGCTGGTTTGATCATTTAGGGACCCCAAAGTGACCCTTGACAAAGGCCAGATGATACTGGGTTTCCATTTAATGGCCATTGATTTGTGTTTTAACTGCCGTTAGATAATCCAGCTCACATTGTTGCTGAGCGTGTTTCTTGCTTTGAACTTTTTTGTTGCTGCTTCTCTAAAACAAACACTGGCTTTCCAACTCCAAAGGTTGTTTTAAAACAGACTATGAACAAATAAAAACCCGCCTTTTCTCAAAGACTTCTTATTAGATTCAAAGAAAGTGGTGCATCCTGGTCCGACAGCTGTGGTCGAGAAGTCACATATTTAAAATCAAATGTTTACAAGTAGAAGATCCAGGTGTGACCAGGTCCCACAACTTCTTTCACATTGGTTTCTGACGTTGAGTAAAGAGACAGCTATTCGGGATGGCTCTGTGTTACAAGGATTCAAGTGCACCTCCAATGTTTGCCTTAGAACTTGCAGAGGCCATAGTTCACATTCAAGTGAAGTGTATGTATGCAGGGGCCGCGGTCCCCCATCCCGAGTTACCAGTGCGGACTTTGTCACACGTATCTACCTGTGAATCCTTCATACCTCTCATAACTGGTCAATGACTGTATCAGCAAAACTGCATCAGGTGTTTTTTCTACATGCTTTTTACACAAATGATATGGATTATTGTATTGGTAGATTTTTTTGGTGCATCATTTTAATGTAATAGCTCTTAAGCCGTAGTTCCAGCTCTTTTTTTCTTTGGGTTTTTTCTAGGAGACTGTTTTGTGTTAATATTGTCATTTTTGAAATAGCTGTAATTTGCTTCTTCTGTATTACAACTTCTTACCTTCATAATTTTTCAAATGCTACACGACCCTAATGAATTCAATGACTTAATAACCCTTTGTAAATACTGTATTGTGCAAAACCCCATTTTCATTCATTTCAGTTGCTAGTGTTATATAAATGACTTTTTGTCTAGACACCATTTCTCTTTATGAAATAAAGAAACATGCATATCACCTTGTTTTGTCCTTTGTTTATGTTTGTATAAGCCTGAGGGACAACATCTGTCTTTGCAGGGAGGGTTTATTTTTAAAATACTAATTAAAGCCTGGATTGTTTTACATTTGAACTTTTAGCTTTATATCAGCTAGAATGTGTTGTAACTTGCTTATAGTTGAAGATCATATTAGGACAGTAATACAAAAACTTAAACTAATTCATCTATGAGACGAAGTCACCCTTATTCCTGGACACAGACACCAACTCATTTGGTAGGATCTCTAGATGGTTACGGGTCAGAGTACAGATGTAATTTGTCCACCTAGTCTTGGCTTTGCCCCATGGTCCCCTCCTAACTGGACAGGCCTGGAACACACTAACAGGAAGATGACGAGGAGGGATCCTAACAAAGTATCAAAACCACCAAACCCATTTCTTTCAATGTGACAAAGTCTTCTGAGGATTCTTGTTTTGGTATCCTAGTCACAATTATCCCAGTTATGCAGTGGCATCTGGCTCAGTTTTAGGGCAAGGACGGTTTCCAGACCTGAAGATCAATCATTCATCTTTCCTGCTGAGCAGCGTGGCCTCAGAATCAGTGTTGATTCTTATTCTTGCCGATTCACACTGGGTAGTGAACTTATACAGTGGAGGTACAGGTGTTAAGGCCAACACATCATGATCCCTAAAGCAGCAACTTTAGACACACCTCCCAAGAAGGCACCTTGAGATCATTCATGAAACCAGGATTAGCAACTTGACACAGTGATGATGAAGACCAGCCCTGACAGGAAACATGTAGAGACATACACACAACAACCTGGACAACAATCTTGGCCGCCCCACATCTTCTTCCTGGGAACCTTTCCTCAAATTAGACGAGTCAGCTCTGGATACAAATTTGAGGAGACTCCACTCAGATTGATCTTTTATTAGAAAAACAAAAAACATTATACATTCTTGAACCTTCTATATACATTTCTGAATTTGATAGACATTGACATGCTCATTTCAAATTACAATGTTTTTATTTAGGATCAATTTAGATTTGAAAATGGTGCGTTTACATTCTCCTGTCAAATACATTTAGGTCTCATTTTATGAGCAATGTCATGAGCTTTTAGCCAAACGTCACAAATATAGTAATACTTAGTTGCAGAGCCGTGCTCCTGAACCTTTAAGCATTTTTTTTTCAGTCCTGCCTCCAGGTACTTCCAATATGCATGATTATTACATTTTATTACAGACTTTTTCAGGCTTTTCTAGACTGAACTCTGTAGACAAAGTTTTTTTGTGCTACAAAACATAAAAGAAATTTCAATTTCCTAGTGTTAATAGAAAATCTGGTTCTCAAATCAGAACTCTTTTGATACCTTTAAGATCCGAATATTCTGGATTCAAGACAATCGACAGAACTTTATGTTGTTTCCAGAGTCCAGAGTTTTATATTCCCTTCTGAACATTCAAATGTTTCAAGACATTCTACCTATTACCTGGCTGAATTAGCGACAATGTCTCTGCCATGTATAGCATGTCTTGCATCTTCCAGCAAGACTCATCCACGTCGCAATTGATGATGCAAGTAATTAAACACTTGTTTCCACTGACAAAACACCTTAAGGTGTGTAAGGTGCAACTTTCAGGAGTTCCGGATCATATATTTGCATTCACGGCTTTCACTGTGCAGCAATTATTTCTTCATTATCGAGGACAGCTCCAGAATCATACTCTGAAAAAGATAAAAAGAAGTGAAATAATAAACACAGTTTTCAAAGTTATTTACAGGAAAAACGGTAATAATGACTATTTTCAGCTGATTTTCAATAGAAAAGGGGGTTTCTGCTACCCCGTCTACTGTCAGGATCAATGACAGTAATTTAAATTTAATTTTTGATTTTAGTTTTATTCATTTCTTATTCATTATTCAATTTATGTAATTTAAGGCTTATGTATCTTATTTATTTTTAACCTTTAGAAATAGGAATAGATGACACAGGTAGTGATGGGCTGATGAAACTTCATGAAGCATTTTCATGGATCTTAGGGCCCAATAGATTCAGTTTTAAAGAAAATCTGTTAAGGTTAGCATTAAAAGGTTAGCATTAATAACTAAACTATTATAAAGTAGAAGGCGCCTTCTAGTGGGCTGATGGAGCAACACAAAAATCCATTATAGAGTCAATTTGAAAGTGCTAGGGTTAGAAGAAATAACTTTTTGAAGTGAAACGTGAAAATATGCTTGAAAAAAGTTCTGATTCGAATTGTCAAAGATAGTGAAACTAATGTGATGGTCTTAGAAGGGTTTATGGCTGGTAAAGTTAGGGATTTTTATCTGCATTTTTTTTGTATGAAAGCCCAATTAGCTAAGGAAGGTGCGTCGGCCCTCTTACACTGCCTCCCATTGGCCAGTACTTATTATACAGCAGCCAATCGGAGACAGAGTGAGGCAGGTCATTTGTGGAAACAAATATTTAAAACGACAATTTTATCAGTAAGAACATTTAAGGTTGATAATGAATTAACATCCACAGTATTCAAACAGGACGTCCTCCCACAATTATGAGTTAGTGCACGACTCCTGTCAGCAGCTACGCTACTCTTCTCTGCCAGGTAAACTCTGTAATAATACTTATATCGTACTTCATCAGGGTGACATAGAATGCTGCCTCTTTTTCCACAGACAAAGATGCGTGTTGCCAATTAATTTATTGTCATTCAAGGTGAAACATGGATACACATCTAATATATATTGAAATTCTGGTCAGGTGATTATAACTTAAGGGCTTTGGTTTTACAATTTCTGTTTTTTTGCTAAAGGTGGTGTGTACTGTGAAAACAATTACAAACTATTCCTAATCATTGTTCAATACACTTCAAAATGCAAAATAAGATGGTTATCTTTAACAGGTCTATGAGAAAGTATTGAGTCGGCTTCCTTTTTTCTTCTATTCCCAGATTAAGCTGCAGAAATGAGGTGCCAATACATACAGCTGGCCCAACTTTGAGAAGCATAAAGAATAGTCTTCCGTCTTAAATGTCATTTTTTCTAAAGAAGGCTTCTATCCTCTGCTGGTGTGGATTTAAAAACCTTTGCATTAGGATCTCGAAGATTTGACACTTGCTTCCATAGGGCAATTTAAAAGATAAAAATCATATTGATAACTCCAAGAGCATAACTCTCATTGGATTTACATTTCCATTGCTTGTACCTTTCCCTTTATACTTCTGCTCCTAACCGTACTTTTCACACCAGGGTCTTGACTTCGGAGACATTTGAGGGATATCTGCACTCCTTTCTTTCACTCGTCGCTGCTGTAGGTCAGATTGTTCCTCAACATGAACAACCTCCTGGCTTTTGTTCCTGTTCATGCACCTGTAATTACCCAAAACTATACTTCCCTTCTCTAGAGCACAACATGGAAAGATTTACAGAAAGTAGCTGGAAGGCCTTTTCAAGCCTTTATTAAAATTTGATGTGATAAACGTCTGTCTTGATGACATTTATTTTTTCTAGAAAACTGCTGGCTAACAAGACAGCTTATGTTTATGTTATTCTCCAAATTCAATAGCTTTTAGACCCTTTGTTGTTCCCCATGTGTTTGGTTTAGGACTAAACTTTTAGTTTTATTTTCTACAGTCCAGGCCATGTGAGGTATTGGGATGCCTGGCCATACTTCTGGTTCTGGCTCCAACATCCTCAGAATATATGAAATAAAGCTACCAAAATGTATAGGTCAAACAATTAGAAAAAGAGTCAAGAGATAATGTATCAGCAGATGCATATTCACATAGACATTTAGGGTTTCTTTGGTGGAGGCACTACTTGTGGTTCTCATTTATCTATTACCCAGAGGGTTCCAAGGCGAGGCAACTGGACTGTGTAGGACGCTTTACCTAGCATCCAAGAGGCTTCTTCGAGTCCAAATAACAGTTTTTTGAGGTCCAGTTAAATATATCATCAGGGACATGACTAGAATAGAACTTGCATCCGGCTGGAGAAACCCTTTTCAACAGAGATGGGGGACTCAGACATTACAGTCACAATGCAGTGCTCAGCTCCCTCCTTAGGTAATTGCCCAAATATTAACATTTGGAATCTTGTTATCGCTACAATTCACTGTACAGTGGGAGCTTCCAACCCTTTGTAGCTGCTTACAGCCTGCAAAGGTGGAACCACTCTGACAACTTTGTAAAACCAACACATCAATCCCAATTGTTCCCTGCATCACCAAGCAAGAAACATGTTATTTTGAAAAATCGTCTTGGATAAGATGTGAATCGTCTTTCAAGGAATCTACACCAGTTGCCTCACTTTGGAACCCTCTGGCTAACTTTGAGGGTTTTTTTCTTTCATTCTTTACTATATTTTTCTGTAAAGGCAAAATAAATCCATTGCTTTTAAATTAAATTAATGTTACATAAAAGCTCAGGAAATAAAAAAATATTTTGCATCAATGTGTTTTGGTGAGTTGTCTGAAACCAAAGAAAGATTTGTACACCTTCAAAACTTGCTCACGTCGTAAACTTAAAAAATGGTAGAAGTTGTAAACCAGAGAATCAGATGGAAATTGTGTGAGGTTTTAATGCAGAGCAGTAACAGTTGGTGTAAGCTAACATGCTCACATACTTACTCAATTCCTATTACATTTTAAATTTGCTGGGATTCATTAAAAAAAAACACCTATAGCCATTTGAGGTATGCACACCCCTGGCTTTACATGTACACAGCAAGGTGATGTCTAAGGATAAAGTCCTACCTTTGATTATAGAATTTTGTTAAAGATGTTATCACCACAGCAATCACCAAGTACTCTCACTTAACACAACAAAGAAGGAACATTAGGGAAATGACATTAAATGACATTGTGCTGATGGTATTGACCTTAAAACGTATAATAAAACAACTGCAATAATATTTCTCAATAGGTAGCAGAGAGAAAAAGTCACTCACCATGGACATCCTTCTCCCACTGGAGGGTGGTGGAGTTGACGCTGGACTTTCTCCCTGGTCGTGGTGCTGGGCTTCTACATCTGTGTCTCCCAGAGAATCAGCACTGTCAGAGGTAGAGCCGAGTTTTCCGTCTGAGAGACCGCGGGACATGAAACTGCACTTCCTGGCTGTGGGATAGTGTCCACTCTCTAGCGACATGCTTGAATCGCTGAACTCTTTGCTCACTCTGCTGTACTTCCTGAGTTGATTCCTCAGGGCGGGGGGGATCTCCATATTGTTGCCTGTCAGTGTAGGACGTGGCCCTGCATGCAGCATCAGGGTGGGCCCCTGAGGTGCATTTGAGCCATCACTGCTGCCTGACTGATTCCTTTGGTCGAGGGTGTGGCGATACTCCCCAGCAGCAAACTGCTGAAGAGACTGGATTTGAGCGTGGCTCAGCCGGTGTGCCTCCTGGGGCAGGTCGGTGCAATCAGAGAGGTTCTGATTTTGAGGGATAGAATCCACCAAAATACTATCTTTGCGGCTATCTGGTAATGTATTGCAACTCATTCTTGTCAGTTGCATCAACCTCTGAGGTGAGGAATTGGTCAGTATGCAGACCTGCTGCACCATAGAGTTCTTCTTTGACCGACACACACTGTCCTCATCTGCGTACTTGTACCCATACAAACTAAGCTTGATCCTCTTCAGCCCGAGATGAAATATCTCTAGAAGGTTGAGGAATAAGGAAACCCCTGAAATGACGAGCATAAACACCATGAAGATGTTCTTCTCTGTCGGTCGTGATACAAAACAGTCGACGCTGTTTGGACACGGTGTCCTCTCACATCTGTACAAAGGAGACAGACCAATGCCGTACAGAGCACACTGACCAATAATAAACCCCACCTCCACAACGGATCTGGTCAAGATATGGAAGACATAAGTGCGTAGCAATGATCCTCGTAAGGGAGCTTTCCTTACTCTCCTCTGCTCGTCTAGTTTTCTGAGTTCACGCTCTATTCGCTTATGGTCATCCTGGATCGGGTCAGTGCCCTCGAGCTCTGCTTTCAGAAAAGCTTTTTTTCTGTGTCGCTCCTTCTCAAGGGTCCTCAGACGATACAGAGCATGTCCCATGTAGACCAGAGACGGAGAGGAGACAAAAATGATCTGAAGGACCCAGTAGCGGATGAGGGAGATGGGGAACGCCTGATCGTAACAGACGTTCTTGCAGCCTGGCTGTTCTGTGTTGCAAACAAACTCACTCTGCTCATCATCCCACACGTCCTCCGCCGCAACGCCGAGGACAAGCATACGGAATATGAAGAGAATAGTGAGCCAGATCTTCCCTACAATGGTTGAATGAATGTGGACCTCCTCCAAGATACTGCCGAGCAGGTTCCAATCCCCCATCTTCTGTCACTATGAAATCGCTGCAAACAGAGGAGAGTTTTTTTTCCACCGTAACAGGTCAACAAAAAGGATTGTACTCACTCACTTGATAACCTCTTCGTGTCATTTGTGACCACCCATAGTGAACTGAAAGTTGAATCCTGGAGATATCGGACCTTTGTTTGTCCTCCCTGTGAGAAACATACTTTGCTGTGAACGGCAGCTAACAATGATTCTGTTGCTGTTGTGAACTAGGACTCGGGTTTGTTGCCATTGATCCGCCACATGACCTCGACATGCCCTGGGGTTAGTTTTATCCTGACACTTTTAGGAGGACACTACAGTGGAATCAGCAGCAACTCAGATATCAATAAGCTAATGAGGATTGCTTCTTGTATATACAGTTAAACTCTGCAGCATGAAAATTAATAAAGAGAAATTTCCATGAATATGCAGCAATGGTTTTTCTAACGGTTAGAGATTACAATTAGGTTGAATTCCAGCTTTTGAAATAACACAAAGCTTGCACTGGCTTTGTCCCACAGTCCAAAAACACTAAAATTGATGACTTTAAAATGCCCATTAAGAAATGTTAAATGGGTAAATATAGTTTATATTTGCAAAATCTCAATTTGCCTCGACAAAATGTATGTGCATCGTTAACACCCTCAGTGATTGACATTAATGAAACACGTCACTTTTGTTCCAGTCCTGCTGCCAAATGTGTGAATAAAATCTATTAAAAGGTACTTCCTTTGCAACTTTTTAGTCAGCATTATCTCCACCTTTTTCCATCACCTTCTTTTAAAATAGAATTACTTGGAAAAAGTAAGAAATTAATATTAAATTCATAGAGGTAAGCAATTCCCGAAGGAGACCTCCTGAGGAATCAATAAAATTCTACCTATTGCACTGTTTGCCATTTGCGAAATTGCTAAGAAACAATTCATATCTTTGTACAGCCTACATGTTTTTGTTATGGACTTAAAAATCAAGTACCTATGAAAAGTGTTCTTATTCTATGTGTGCCGCGTCATAGGGTAGCAAGCCTAGTAGTCTGGTAGACTCCGGCTCCCCATTATGAAAAAGCAGAAGATTGATAAAATGATCTTCTGAATCAGAATCAGAATCAGAATCCCTTTATTATCCCGCAAGGGGAAATTCTTTTTAACAAACAGCAAGAGCAATATACCAGAAGAAAAATAAAAACACCCAGAAATAAAATATTAAAAAGAAAAGAAAGAATCTAAATAGAATAGAAAATAAATCTGCACTATATTATATACACATATTTAAAAAAATAGCAAGAAAGGTGCAGTTAGATAATTATCTGGCTGTGTTGTTATTGTGGAGTCTGATGGCAGTAGGGAGGAAGGACCTGCGGTACCTCTCCCTCACACACCGGGGATGGAGCATCCTATCACTGATGGAGCTCCTCAATGCCCTCAGTGTGTGCTGGAGAGGGTGAGACAAGTTCCTCCTCATGGAGCCCAGCTTGCTCCGTATCCTCCTCCCAGTCACTTCCTCCACAGGATCCAGGGGGCGCCCTAGGACGTAACCGGCCTTCTTAATAAGGCTGTCCAGTTTAGCCCTATCCTTTGCTGTCATGCTGCTCCCCCAGCAGACCACACCGTTGAAGATGGCAGAGGCCACCACTGAGTCATAGAATGACTTCAGGAGTGGCCCCCGGACACCAAACAACCTCAACCTCTGGAGCAGGTAGAGTCTACTCCGCCCTTTTTTATAAAGAGCAGCAGTGTTATCCACCCAGTCCAGGCGGTTGTTGAGGTGAACACCCAGGAACTTGTAAGACGTGACAATCTCAATGTCCTGTCCCTGGATGTTCAGTGGTGAGGGGGAGATGGAGGGACACCGCCGGAAATCCACAATCAACTCCTTAATTTTGTTGGAGTTGATCTGGAGGTGGTTTTCCAGGCACCAGTCAGCAAAGTCCTGGACAAGTCCCCGGTACGATCCATCATCCCCGTCCTTAATGAGGCCGACGATGGCGGATTCGTCCGAGAACTTTTGCAGGTGACTGGTGGGAGACAGGTGTTGGAAGTCTGCAGTGTACAGTGAAAAGAGGAACGGTGCCAACACTGTTCCCTGGGGGACCCCTACACTGCACAGTACAGTCTTCGAAACACCATCCCGGGTCCTCACGAACTGTGGACGGTTGGTGAGGTAGTCCACAATCCAGTCCGTGAGGTGAGTGTCCGCTCCAGACAGCTCCAGCTTGTCCCTCAGGATGTTCGACCTGATGGTATTGAAAGCACTGCTTAGATCCAGGAAAAGGATCCTCACAGTGCTTCCAGGCGACTCCAGGTGAGAAAGTGCTCGTTGGAGAAGGAAGATGATGGCGTCCTCCACGCCGATGTCAGGTTGGTAGGCAAACTGCAACGGATCCATGGAGGAGCGCACCAGAGGACTCAGGTAACTAAGGACCAGCCGCTCCAGAGCCTTCATAAGGTGGGATGTCAAGGCCACAGGTCTGTAGCAGCTGGGATCCTTAGGGTGCTGAGTCTTCGGCACCGGTACCACACAGGACGTCTTCCACAGTAGTGGAACTCTTCCCAGGGTCAAGCTCATGTTGAACAGAAGTCCAACAATTTCACTTAACTGGTCAGAGCACGTCCTGAGTACTTTGCCACCAATGAAATACTAATTGACCTGCAAATGCCACTTATTCAGATAAAAATGATATTAAGCCTGATTGTCAGAGCGAAGGTTTATCAGATGGAAAAAGAAACACACAAGAATACCATCATAAATAAATAAAACTTTATTTTAGCAAACAGATATGTACATTTTTTAACTATTTTGCTCACAGTAGAACAGCGAAGTGGATCCCACTGACCCACTAAAAGTATCTTTTGTATATAAAATAGAAACAATCAACATAATGCAATTGGTTGTGTCACCAATGCATAAAAACAGATTCAAAATAACAGAAAAATATTAAAGATGCCAAACAGGTGTACATTTTGATTTTCTTTACTTGGTTGTATGTTGATGAAAAATAAAAACGAATGTGATGAAACTGCAGTTGGTTGAGTCTGGAATACACTGATTGTATGCTGCATTATAATCTGAAGTAGTTATTGAAATAGTCCATTTTATCAACAAAAATAATATCTTAAAATACACTTTTATTCTTCATTGGAACAACACTGATAATGTGCGACCAACAGCTGTTCCGATGACGAGGTCAGCTCTTTCCCTGCTTTTTAAAAAGCTTCATCAGTTGGTGAAACCTTTGAGCAATCTGCAAATAAGACAAAAGAATCACAAGTTATCGAACCATTTAAGAAAGACAAGCTCACTAACCAACAAAAAAGTGAAATACCTGTTCAGTGGGTTTACAAAGCTTTTCAGACAGGGCGGAGAAAGTCTCCCGAGATGCACCTTTCGTTTTCAGCTCGATGAGAATTATTCGGTCTTCATCCCTGTAACCAAATTGTAACTTCAGAACAACTATTTCCAATCACAAACCTGTGTCATGAATGAGTCAGTATCTCATTGGATCTTAGTTAAAGTTCTTATTCTAGGCCCTTAAAACAAACTACTGACCTGGTCCATGCGATCACCACTTCCCCCTTCTTCTTCACGACGTTCTTGGCAGATAGACTGCTGGGCGACATCGACGAAGGTGATGCTTGCAATGCTTCTTTTTCAACCTCACCCTCTTCCTTCCTACACTTTTTTGCTTTTGTTACTCTATGCTGCTTCTTCCGCTTTCTCATTTTCTGGCAATGTTTCTCTGGTGAGCTGTCGATGATGAGGTTTCTATCCGACCCCGACCCTTGATATTCTCCTGCTGGTGAAGAGAAATCCTGGTATGTTGGTGCTTTACTCCTCGTATTTACTTCAGAGCCGTCAACCACTGGACTCATATCAAACAGATCTGCTTTATATGAATTACTAATAGGACTTGACAGGGAAGTCTGTTGGTCCATTTCACTAATGGGTTCCATGTTCGGATCCAACTTCAGAGGTTCTCCTGTTTGAACACATGTGGGCGAAGAGCTCTGAGGGGGTGTTCCATCTGACACAGCTCTTTGAATGGGATCTTTTAAGCCAGTATCTCTGCCTAAGGTTTCCAATTCTTTAAGGGGTGTTGATCCTCTTGGTGCACCTTGTTCTTCGCTTTCCTTGTCCAACTGCTGCTCCTTACATGAAGTGTTGCAGGGACTTTCTACAGGCTTTTTCTGAGCTGGAAACAATTCTTCCGTTTGTGACTCTTCTGTTAATGTGCGACTCAAACTGTCGTCTGCAATAATGGTAACATCTGCACGCGTGGTTGCCTGTCGAATCTTCAGCACAAAATGATCATTTGATCGTTCCATCACCAGCGCCTGCACGGGTAGGTCTGGCTTGAACACGAAGGATGTGTTGGCCGGTGGTGAGGCCACACTGCTGCAAGAGCCGCAACTTGAGTTGTCGGTGTCAAGGGCGAGGTGCATGTCGTGCTCACTCACGTCGTCGCCGTCCATCAGGGCATCTTCACTAAAATGGGCACTGAGAACACTCTCTGGAGTGGACAGGATATTCCTGTTGGGGGGTTGCAGAAAGCTAAGGTGGCTGTCGGATTTAAGAGGAGATGGGATAGTCAGAGAAACTGCAAGGTCCTCTGAAAGAATGGAATATGTTTTCTGTGAGGATTGCAACATGGCACCACTACCGGATGGCACTTCCAACAGACAACTTTCATCAAACAGAGCAGGGTTAAATTGGATTTGACCTTTGGATTGTGAAGATGTAATCTTACGAGGGGAGATGGTTGACCATGTCGCAATGAGTTTGGAGGGGGTATTAAATTTATTTGGAGACAGCAATTTTGATGGACTTTCAAATTTGGTTGGTGTGCTAATGGTGATGATTCTATCTCCATCTTTTCTTGGAGTGCCCAAAGGCCAAGGCGTGCTCTCACCTCCGGTTTCCAGCAGGTCAGACCCTTGCAGGAGACACTTGAATATTTCTCCCATTTGAGAATCTCTCACCAAGTTGAAAGTTAAACTAGAGGCCTGCTGCTCCGTCAGTATTTCAAAGTCGGTTTTATCCAAAAGTGAACTATTCGAGATGCCCAGAGACACCAAACTACTTTTTTCTGGAGTCGCTGGTTTTCTAGGAGACAGGAATCCAATGGGAGTTTGGATGATTCTATGAGGTTGAATTTCATTGTCAGTGTCTTCAATGATTTTAATATCTTTGCCCCTGCTTCCAAGACCCGTTCTATATGGACACGACTTAATGTGGTTCAGGCCGTTTAAAGGTGTTGGGGTAGGTTGGGACTTGCTAAGAGGGGGAGTTTTCAAACCCTTTATTGTTTCATGTGATTGCTGGTATTTGGGTTGCTCATTTGTTTGATTACAAAGCTCCTTCAGAGTGACACTCATGTCCTTAAATAAATATTCCACTTGCATGTCTGCAAAGTCCCACAATTTTTGCTTCAGATCAACAGCTTGTTGTTCAAATATCCGTTTGACGATGCCGTTGTTGGCTACTTTGCTAAACACTGCAGAGATCTGCTTCTTTAGCTTGGACTTCAGTTCATCTGATTGAATACATAGCTTCCCGAAATTGGCTACATCCACAAATTCTAGAAAAGATTCTTGAAAGTTGTCCATCACTCCAAAAAAGCTTTTTTTAGGAAATGTCTTATGGAGCTTCATGTACTTTTTTCTAATCTCTGCACGGACCGATTTAAAAGTTTCCATAACCTCTTCCGTGGTAGAAAAACAAGATTTGGAAGATGCTGGACAAACCGTTTTAAAACGACTTTTGCCAAAGGGGCTTGTTGAGGATCCACCACTTTCAGATTCAACTGCATCTTTTGTTGTCTCGGTTTTCTTCCTCAACACAGACTTGGGACTCTCCTTACTTTTGACGGAGCGCATCAACTTGGCCCTTTTAGTACCAGGAGAAACAATAGCGATCTCTTCATTTTCACTAAGAATCTCGCCTTCTTCCAATTCTGTGTCAGAAATACTTGATGCTCGGTCTGACAATTTCTCAACCACATCTTGCGTGTCGTGTTTGTCAATAGAACCTGGATATTTGTTTTCTTTGTTTACATCCAATTTCTTTGGGCTGGGGTCGGCGACTTTGCTTGAGAATTCTGTGAAGGAAAAATCAAAACAATAAGGATATTAAAAAAACTGAGCCTGCAATATGAAAGACCAAATACATAATTAACTAAACTTTCACTAAATTTGGATCAAATATTAATGTAATGTAATGTTTTTACTACATTTCCAACAGTATAATATACATTTTAACCTTTAGATAAGTGTATGATTTACAATAAGGACAACCCAACCTATGGAGTAGTTGTAGTCAGGATGAGAATCAGCAGTCTTGCAAGTAGCAAAGCACTTAACCCTTGTTTTGTGTCAGAGTCAAGCTGACCCCAATGCCCAAACCAAATGCATTTTTGGCATCTCTTGCATTGTCTCTTGGTCAAAGGGAAAGACCTCCACCACTGCATATGTATTTCTAAAAGCCAGGGGGTTGTTCACCTTAACCCAGAGACCACACAAGGGTTAAATAAAATTTTCCAATTTTACTGGGCTTTAAAATCATGTATGATGCAAGTGACAGAATGTCTGCTGTGTTATTATATATATATATATATATGAAGGAAATCAAATTTAAGTGATTTGCATGTTAGTGCTGTACGTAACAACATGTGAATATTTTTTAATCGGTTAACAAATGGTAGCTGCAGTTTAAAAAGTGAATTGTCTAAGAAGTTAATAGAAAAATTCTCAACAGAAAAGGGAAAATTTCGACCTCAATTTACACCAAATACACTCGTGTAACACAACAGGAATACATGGTGTTACCGATTGTACATTATTGCATCAAATAGAATTACCTTTCTGGAGGCTTTTAACAAATCCAGGTTTAGAATGCAAAAGGCCTCTCTTGCCTATCCGCATGGGGCTAGTCAAAGGGCTAATGGCGTCTGGAATTTTCCTCAGGTTGCTCAGAGTGCGGAACATTGAATCCTCATCATGCAGTAGCGGGGAATCTACATTGCTACGGTTACACTTTCCCGAGACCTTCTCAGGCGTCTTCATTTCAAAGTGTAACTCTGTGGCGGTGGCTTCCTTCCTCGTGCAGAGGACAGTGACGCTGCCAGCCTTGACGGTGTCCAGAGAGTTGGGCTCTGTTGATGGACCGACATCATCTGTGTCTGTCTGGGTGAGTACGTAGATGGCTTCAGGGAGACTAATGCCTTCTTTGGGTAAGGAGTCCAGGTTCAAGTCCTTCAGTGTATCTTTCTTTTGTGGGGAGTTGGGCAACGTAGTAGAGTCAGACTTTAACTGGCAGTCTTGTGTTGGCCGGGCAGCAGCTTCAGGAAGGGATGGACTTTTAATACTGGGTACTTGTTGGAGCTCATTGACTGCAGTAAGCGGAGTATCATCCTTCTCTGAACATGTCATATACGAGTCAAGCTGTACAGCATCATTAACTGATCCTCCAAAACTTCCTTGTTTTTCTACAGGGCCTGTTTTGTTCATCTTGGGGGATCCATCACCTTTAACCTTGACTGGCTCAGACAAGTGAAAACACTGCATTTCTTTTGGATCCAGCCCAACGTCTGGTTCATCTGTAACTAGCGCCACATGTGCTTCATTCTTACCACCATCCTTTGCTGGTGTAGTTTCAACATGATCTATGAGTTCACCACCTGCTGCTTCTTTACTTGGATCTTTTGTCAGAGAGGTTTCACTGTAGATTGGCTTTCCTTCATGGTTCTTGGGTAAAGAGTCCTCTGTAAGAAGAGAAGAGTCTGCTTCATTGCTACCAACTTCATCTATGACACACATGTCTTCAAAGGCAGGCGGCCCAGTTTCATCGTCTCTCTTGCTCTCGTGGTCCTCTTCGCTGGTGGAGGTTGGCTTCTTAACAGGTGACTGAGTTAGATTCAATGTTTCCATGAAGGAGAGTTTCTTGTTTGGACTTCCCACAACTGCTTCTCCACTGTGTCTCTCAGAAGATTCAGTTGATTTTTCCTCTTCCTTTTCTGTTCTGTTGATATCCTCAACATCAGGAACACCTTGAGGTAAATTGATGGTCTTCTTACTCATCTCTGATTGTGTAGTACTTTTCAGTTTTTTAATGGTTTTACCTTCCCGCTGATCAAGTTCCTTTCTCCTGGAATCCTTTGAGTGTCTAACCTGAGACCTCTCACTAGAAGCAGCACTATGACTGTCGGAGGATTTGCTTCTGTCCTTTTCCTTGTCGGACCTTCTGTGCCTATCATCCGTCTTTCTTGAATGTCGATCAAAACCCTCTTTGCTTCCTTCTGTTGCACTCGTCTGGTGTTCTCTTCCTTTTTGACTTCTTCTCTCAGAAGCAGACGTGCCAGACTTCGAATGGACTTCTGGAACAGGGCTTTTAGAGCTTTCTGATCTGTGGTGGTCACCGGAACTTTGGTGCCTCCGGTTTTTCTCTGATCTTGATTCAAATCTTCGTCCAGTGCTCGATTTATGAGACCTGCATCTATCTGCGCTGCTGCGGTCACTACTAGTTCTGTGTCTCTTCTCTGTTGACTCGGATTGTTTGTGTCCGTTCTGCCTCTCCACTCTGTGCTCAGACTTGTGATTATTTAAGTTTCCATGTCGGGTTGAGTTACTTGTTGCGCACTCAAAAGAGAGATTTGTGTTTCTCTCAGACACTTGGCCTTCTCTAGGGGAACTTCTAGATTGAACAGGAAATGATGAGGTTGATTTAGAAGAGCTACTCTTGTGGCTGCTAGACCGAGTTGTGGTGATTTCAGTCGTATTGCTTTCTTTGTTGAGGTGGTGTTGCTGTTTGGTTAGAGGGGATGGAGGTAGAGTTGGACTGCAAGGTCGTGGCGGAGGTGGATGTGTTGTAGGAGCCGGTGGTGGTGGAGGAGGTGGAGGAGGAGATGGGGGAAGAGGAGGCATTGCACAAGATGGAGGGGGGATTGGTGGTGGAGGTGGCTGAGGCTGAATGGACAGTCTGTTTGTAGAAACATCATTGGATGAAAGGGGATCTCGCAGATGATTTTGTCGGGGATAGTGATGGTTTTTACCGGACCTGAGAAGAAAAAAAATTGAAGATCTGGTTTAATGTACAATTCGTAGATGCTTGTCTGGATTAAAAGTAAACACACGAAAACCTTAGGGTTAATCCGTTGATTTTATGAATAAGTAAACTTCTACTCATTTTTACCCCTATTAGTTATATTTTCTAGAATTATTCATTCTTAATCCATTCCATTCTCAAGCCAATTGTTGCAGAGATTGCATTATCCAATTAAATAATGTGACGAGAGAAAAAACTAAATGAGCTCACCGTTGGTTAAGCCTCTGGATTTCAAGATCTTTCCGAGTGACCTCCTGTTTGGCCGTCCTTAAGAGTGCGGAGATGTTCTTTTTGAGTCGATAGTTCTCTGTGTTCAACTTGTTGTTCTGTTGGGAATAAAAGACAAGTTCTTTTCCATGGTGGTCATTGTTATAAACCATTGCTTTATATTCACATCTATACAGTATTTTGGTTGTTGGTGCTTAAAAAAGATTATTGGGTTTATAAATGTTTATAAATTTAGTAAATTGTTGATTCTTGGTCACACAATTTTAAATAGGACACTTTAATCTGTGTTGACAAACTAGATGTGGTTGTAGCTAAAAAATATTATATTGCCCTTACAGAAGACAACAACAAGCTTTGATACAGAAAAGTTCTGTTGCAGAACTTCCACATCTATTCTGAAGTTGATAACCATTAAGCCCCGACTTGCTATAAGCTAGTTTTGTAAAACAGAACTAGCCTTTGTTGGCAGTACAAATTAGTTGCTTGATGAGAAGGACTCAGTGAAAGTAAAAGAAAATAAGCTAAATTTCAGCTAATAATTGCTAAATGCCTTAGTTAAAGATATGTTAATAAGATTGACAGATTGTTTGAAACTTGTTTTCTGTACATTCTTCTCATTTCATAAGATGTTGATATTTTAGGAATGCAAGTTTATACGTTCACAGAAGCAATTGAAACACCCTGATGCGATGCAACATGCCAGTAAATCCTAACTATTCTGGAAGTTAAACTGCTGGTCTACATTTGAATTTAAATAATATTCTGGTTGATATAAAGGCGCGTCACAGTTAACGCAACAAGAATGTGAAAATACATTTTCAATTTTTTTTTTTTAACATATTGAGCGTTTAAATTCTCCAGAAGGAACTTCATATAAATATTACACAACATATGAAGGTGTAGTTGGAAAATCATGTCGTGAACCCTTTAAAGCTATATTTTGAAAATAAATTTGATAAAGCCCACAAACCTGGACCTCCATATGCTGCAGCCTTCTGTGCAATTCTTTAATTTGGCCTTGGGCAGCTTGATATCGAACTTTGAGCTGAAAGCACAAGACAAAGAATTGCAAGACAATTTGTTTAATTAGTGTCTAAAGGTGCCAAAAGGCATTCATTGATAAAAAGCTTACGTCTGTGAAGGAAGACTCCCTGCTGTGCTGCTCTTCTTTGACTATTTCCTCATAAAGGTCCATCGACTCCTTGAGTTTTGAGGGAGTAGGACATGCGTGTTCTGTGAGAGAAAAAAGAAGGGGAATTAATTGACTTACCGCTGGTGGTACTTGGTGAAATGCAAATTGCTGACCTTTGTAGAAGCCATCAGAGGCATCCAGACCCTCATAGATGTCCACAGAATCTTCATCAGGGTTCGGAGTGAAAGCTGTAGACATAAAAAATATATATACTTAGTATATCTATACAGTAGATGAGTGGGTAAATAACGTGTGTGTGTGTGTGTGTGTGTGTGTATATATATATATATATATAGAGAGTTTCGTGTGTGTGTGTTGTCACCGGACCCTCCGCTAATTTAACAAACTTCAGGACGATCAATGATGACACAAAAATACATTTAAAAAGTTGAGTTTAATCATAACCCAGTTAAACGCTTTACTAACTTCATTTTAAATCTTGTTGATCACAGATCAAATTATTTAAATAAATATATATTTAACCTTTGAAATAACATTTTATCTTAATTCAAAATTATTTTATGGATTATATTTTAATTGTGTTGATCACAGACCAAATTATTTTTTTCAAAAAATAAAAAAACAATGAAATGGCAGAGATGAGTGAAAAAGAAAGGATACTTGATCTCCTTGTTCATTTACAGTCAAGAAGCCACTTTGCAAGGGATCATGAACAGATATCCTACCGTCACAGTCGTAAAATACATGACAAGAAACAAAGCCAACAGGGTTTAAGAAATAGTAACCATCATGCCATTAAGTGTTAGTTGTGAATCTTCACGATATATTCACATTACTTACCAGTCGAAGCCATGGTGCTGTCCTCCATTCAAGGCTAGTCGTAAACTTTTTCAGAAGAACCTATGGACATGAGCGAATATTTTAATATATGATCGTGATAATGTATCATCGACGTTAATGTCCAAGTTATAAGAAACATAAACATCAGTGAATGTTCTTACTTGCAGACATAATTTGTTTAGAACTCGAACTACATTTACACATACAACATGCTCGATCAGCAGCACATGCTTGTAATAAAAGCTGGGACTGAGTCTGACCCGAATCACCTTTTGGAGTTTTCAAACTCACTTCGAGATCTAGATCGCAAGCCATTTAGGTTGAAGGTGTTAAGAGTCATTGTGTTAAGTCACGACAGATGCTTTCTATTCTGAATAATCATAAATATGCAACAGTGTTGGATTTCTTTGTCCCCAATAACAAGAATGGTTCACTCGCGACAGCAGTACTGACCACAACATGCTATGATAACGTACAGATAGAACTTAAAAAAAGAGTATTTTGAAACAAAGACTTAATCTTCGAAGCTAAGCAGGTTAGTTTCGATTGATCACGTTTTAACTAGAACTCAAGTATGAACTATAATAACGGACACTTTAGAACGAGCCTTATTTTTTTTTTTTAATCACAAGTGTATACCAGAATTGGACAAAACAACTGTACAACATTTTAATGGCAAAAATTGAACTTACTTGCCGTTAGAGCGAGTGCTGTTGTTTACAACTACAATGTCGCGCCAAGACTTCATCGCACAGGAAGTGACATTTTCCCGCGGTATGTCAGCGCGTATCCAGCTGATAGCTTTGCAAAAAAAACGCCAAAAAACGACGGAAGCCCTAAAACCTTCGCATTTCTATGTCGTCCAAAGGCTTCAACGAGTGTCCACCGAGGGCCCGAGTAAACCAGCGCCGACGAAGAAGCCTGGAGAGCCGAGGAAAGGCTCGATTACTTGGATCCAACTTGCAGCCCTGGTGGGTGATTCTCAACTGCGCCCGTCGACTCTCTAACTACGTCATAACCGGCGTGACGTCGAGCGACCCGGAAAGACTTGGCTGAGCTCACATGTGGACAGGATTTCAACTGTGGATGCATGTGTGTTTATGTCGCATGCGTGATGATATCCCCACTTCGTAAGATTCTCTCGGTTAAAGTTTGAATACGGATGTATTCTCTCCGAGTTCGCTCATGGAGAACCTGGAATTGAACCTGTCATCTCTTGGAATCATCTGTAAACATGTGGAGAAAAGTAGCCACGACCTCAAGAAATACCTCTCGAAACAGGTACGAGATATTTCGCTATACATATTTGAGTGAGTGTTGTAGTTTTTTTCGCCATAGACATGTTATTAAGTGAATATAATGTGTTTGAATTTCGGCTCTTCTGAAGATGTCTTAAAGTATGCCTCACACGTCATGGACTTATTCAGACACATGTCTACCCTTTTATCATCTTTAGAGTTACTCGTTTAACTTTTACAAGCCTTTAATCATTTTAATATGTGGTTTACACCTTCCAAGTGAAATACTCACTAACTTTATGAATGTTAAGTTCAGTTCTCAAGAAGCCAACATGTGTACCGTGATATATCATATTAAACATGTCACTTTCAAAATGACATGTGTATCTGAAAAAATGCATTACATGGCATTTGTTGAACATATGTGTTCATTATTTCCCATGTAAAAGCTTTTGCAGTAGGACTGTCCCTCCACTTCCACACAAAGAGCCCCATAATATTATATGTGCATTTAATACAAACGTTTTAATAATTGTGCTTTTTTTCTATTATTTTAAACTCGCATGTTCTTGAGATTTTTCACCTAAAACCAAACTCACAAACACATCAGGCAAACCACTAAAGATAAAATAAAAACGAAATAAGGGATTTGTAAGTAAGTAAGTAAGTAATTTTTATTTGTAGAGCGCTTTTCCAGACCAGGGTCACAAAGCGCTTAAACAATCATAACAATATTCAATAAAGTATATATTTTAAAGATCAAGATAAAACTGATAACACAACAGGAGTTCCAGAAAATCAAGGAAAAGCCTGAACAAATAAAAACGTCTTAAGATGTTTCTTAAAGGAGTCAGTAGATCCATCAAGCTCAAAGAGAGATTGAAGAAGAAGGAAGATTGATCCAAAGCTTAGGAGCAACAGTCTGAAAAGATTTATCTCCTCTGGTTCTGAACCATGTGCGATTTGTTGTACATTTTGCACACATACAGAATACACAGACATACAATAAACTTATCTAACTTTATTTTCCAACAATCTTCCTTTCAGATACTGGAATACATTTTAGATTGTTTTGTTAACCGAATATGTGTCGGTTCTTATTTAGAAATATTAATATAAATCTCTTTCACGTTTACTTTTTCAACATAGTTTGTCTTTGTGTTTCTTTAAATGATTTGTCAGATCTGGAGCAAGCAGGACAGGCAGTGTATCCTTGACTGTCTGGCTCAACTGCTGCTTGAGAAGGACTACACTCTGCTGGTTGCCCGGCACCTCCGCCCCCTGATCTTGGACCTGCTGCAGAGAAATTCAGACAGAGTAAAAGCTTTTGGCAGAATCAACCATGACCACCATGAGCGTCTGTGTGTGGCTCTCGGCAAGCTGCTCAGCATCAGTCCTGATGCCCACATGTGAGTCACTTCTCTGGTCATTGTATGAAAGGTTCCATATGAAACTCTTGAAAGTCTTAAAAGTTATTTTTATGTTCTTTTTTTTACATTTTGTCAACAAAATATTTCAAGACAGATTCTGGTTAAATCCAGTTTTGTGTAAAAAATGTAGCTGTGAAAATTAATATCAGATTGAGATTTAAATATTCATCATTTATGATATTGATGATCTGCTAATATATCCTCCCAAAATGTCACCTCAACAAAAAAAGAGCCCTTCATTAAAAAACAAATAAAATAATATCTGTTTTAGTATTTTTTGTTTCACATATTATCTGCTTGAATGTCTTTGAAAGTCTTACTGCGATCGTTTTCAAATGTTAGTTTTAAAGCTTAAAAAGACCAAGCGTCATATTTCGCGTCAGATTCCAAAAAATTACGTGGAAGCTGTTAAGCCCTAAAAGAATTTTGACTTTTTAAATGTAACTTTCTCAATGTTTGAAGTCTAATTTAGTTTAAGAATTCCTTGGAATTAGACAAAGAAAATATTAATAAGGGAGTAGTTTACCGTTTTTGGCCTTTGTGGACGAATAAGGCCTTAAACGAAAAAACAGGCATAGACCAGACAGAGAATTTCATGGTGGTCATTTTGAGCCCAAAGAAAGCAAGGTCCCCTGTAGGAGCTGTGAGAGGGTAACCAAGATGACTAAAGTGCCCTTTATAGATAAAGATTTATAAATTCTCTTTATTTCAGAAATGATTCCACCGGATCAAAAACATAATCATACATTTTAGAATTGTTGATACAAAACAAAATGTAGGTCCTGTCATAACCTTGTGACTGTCCCCCGATTTTTACAGTCTACGGTATATTCTAAACACCCTAGATATAGTAGTTAAGTTAGTAATATTTGCAGAGCGCTTTGCTATATAATTAATAGATACAGTATATTAAAAGATATGCCTTAGCTACCATGATTATGTGATGTTACTCACCTTATCTTTCTATCTTATGACAACATTTCTGTCTCTGTTGTTGAGTATTGATATTTTAATATTGAGCTGTTTGTTTGTTCAAGGTTTGCAGCACGATACTTCATCGATGCTCCGCCAGTGTTTCAGCGGCTCTTCTTCACCAGTGAGGAGGCGTCTGCTGTCCACTATGGTCCCAAAAGGATGAAGCTGCGGGACCTGATGAGCGCAACACTCAGCTTCCTCCAGAGCAATTGTGCCAAGTATCGTACACTTTGGGACTGGAGCCCCTGTGTATCCCAGCTGCTAACTAGTGACATAATGGTTCGATGGTGCGTTATGGACATCAGTTTCTCGATGATTCACAAAGCTTGATCAGGAAAACCAATAGTTGCTTCACCTAGAATTTGGGTAAACCCTGTTGCATGAGTAAGACTAAGATCTATATAGTACATATTCTTCTTTCTCTTTTGGCAAAAATGTACACTTATCACATGCCAGCAGTTGAAAGATGCAGTCTTGGTATTTAGTTAGATTAATATCTGGAAACCAATTTGTGGATTAAAATCGTTATATGTGCAGTTGTAACCGTGTTTTTCTTCTTCTTCTCTAGGTACACTGCACAGTGTTTGGCTTTGGTTTCCCACATGACTGACAACCAGAAAATCATCTTCCTGAGGAAAGTGCTGACCAGGGACGAGGTCATGCTTTTGAAAATGAAGTATGTCGACGAGCAACACATTTAAAACAAATTGCATTCTTGAAAAATGTTGCATTAAAATGAAAAAAACTTGACCATATGATGACAGGGAGTATATTTGTTACACATTGCTTAATGATATTTAAAATCTATATCATATGATTAATTTCATCTTAAAATTTAAATATTACAGTGGCACTGCTTTGACTAATGTAGATCTCTAGCTATTATTTTAACGATGATCTTCACTATGTTACTTTATCTGGATGACCTTCCTGGAAAGTCTTTAAGTGTCATGTGACTGATAAGAACTGAGATATTTTTTGATTATCCAGAATTTAAAACCAAAAAACTGAAACAGCAAGAGTCTTTCTCTTCTTAAACATACATCTGGTATGTGGCAGTGGTGGGACAACTCTGCAGTTATGTTGTTTAGACACTGGAGACTATTTCAACGTTACGCATTGTTGCTTAAACAGAACAATGTATGCTTAAATATTTCACAGGTTTTATTTCTTTAATTGTTTATATAATTATGCTTATACTGTAACAATAAATCTTTATTTATAGCATATTAAACATCTGAATACATATTTAATAAAAATAAATGTATGCAATCTTCTTTTTAAAATATTTATGCGTATACATTTGGATGAGATTTCTTGGACACTTCCACTGCCATGGGGTCATTGAATACATGTCTTGTCAAAAATGTAACAAAAAAGCTTTTTATTCCAATTTTGGTAGAGTACACTTTTGTTACAGTTTTATTTACAACCATATAGCTGATATTATACTCTCAATACATACCTCTTATACCTCAAATCTGAGGTCAGTCCATGCACTGTATTGTATGGTCCCAATAATCCTGGTCCTAGTACAGATTTAAATAAGGCAACTGAACCAATGCTTGTTTTTTTAAAATTATTTATTCCAAAATAGTTCTTTATTAATCTGATTTATTCCACAGAGCTCTGGAAGAATCCCAGCAGCTGGAGATGGAGAAGGCACTTGTGTTAGCCAATCAGGGGTCTCTAACATGGCAGAGTGACAAAATTATGAAGTTCACCCGAGGTCAGGTGGTGTCCGAAGACCTTTCACAAAATGTGGTGGCGGTCTGCGGTGTGGTACTCCCCAGGATAATCCCTGGACAGTCAACAGAGCAGGTCCGTCTTGTGATTAGTTTCACAATTTTGATTATTTTTTTGACTTGAGGATGAATCTTTTGGCAGGTTAACCATGACCACATGGTGCTGGTGGACTCTACCTGTTGTAACCTGAGAAGGCTGGCACTAGCTGTGGCCTCCCAGAGGGCAGTTCTCCTGGAGGGGCCAATAGGATGTGGGAAGACTGCTTTGGTGGAGTTCATGGCTGCAGTCACAGGACATACAACAGCCTCAAACATCCTCAAGGTTCAGCTTGGAGATCAAACGGACAGTAAGGTACGAAGAGTTGACTTAATGTTTATTCTATTACCTCTATTACTTCTTAATTGAACCTTGGCATACTTTACCATAAATACTGTCTTCACCTCCTGATCTCAGTAGTGTTTCTGCCTTTGCTTTCTTAGCCTCAATCATACTATATATTAGGGCTTGGTAAAAGTATTGGTTTATTAGTTAGGATCGAAAATGTATGTCCCTTTAAATGTAGCAACTGATGCTCGGTTGTCTTTGTTTTTTTCAATGAAGACAGACAGTTCCAAGTGTTGACAGAAGACCGCGAGCTCTCATGATACTTACCGGGGTGTTTCCTGTCTGTGTAGCATCTTAGCCTTAAAGATTCTGCTACAAGCTTTAAATATATCCTTCATCAATGTTTTATTGATGAAAATGAATTTTGGGTAAACTATCACTTTAAATCGACGGCCTTACACGGTAGTGGAAAAACGAAGGCTTTAGACTCATTCAGGTGCTTGCACTACACTACGTCTTGATGCAACACAAACATGTGACTTCACAGGACGTACGAACATGTGACGCTTTAATAGAACTATTGTCAGTAGAAGGAGTCACTATAATCCGTGACACATGGACATCAGTTTCAGTTTATAAACTCTGATATCACTTGGTGACAGTGAGATTGAAGTGTTTTTGTTTCATTTTTTTTTTTTCTCCATTTTTTGCATATAAACCGGTCTTATGTCCTGTTGTAACCCTGGTTCTATGAATGCATGCTCCATCTTTTACAGCAGGGGTCTCCAAACGGGTGGTGCAGGTTTTTGTTCCAACCGATCAAGCATGTACAGTTTAACCAATGAGGTTTCAGCTTAAACAAGCAACACAAGACTGACAATCAACTGATTACATTCTGAAAACTCCTAAATCGGGTTAAAGGGGTTATTTTTTGTTGCAGCTTTATAACCCGTGTGTGTGTTTGTGCCCGTGTGTGAGACAGATGCTTCTGGGAATGTACCGATGCACCGACATACCAGGGAAGTTTGTGTGGCAGCCTGGATCACTGACCCAAGCAGTATCTAAAGGCCATTGGATCCTGTTGGAAGACATCGACCACGCACCTCTAGATGTGGTCAGTGAACACTTGTACATGCTTGTGATATTTGACATGCAAAGTGACGTGTCTGTATGATATGGCAATTGGATCGGCTTTTTCTAAGGTTTTTTGAAGAATCTGGTTATACAATGCGGATTGTATTACCACGGGGGCAACGATAAGATATATGTCGATATATTGTGATATAGTTGGAAAAATATATACATCTAGTATGGCCAGAGTACTTGACTCTGGCATTGCAGAATATACAGACTGCATGACTATTGACTAAGTCATAACCGCTTTGATTTGGTTTGAAACCAAAATATGTCCAAACAACAGCTTTTAAAGCTGCTGGAGTCACTGTATCCTCTTGTCCTTGGTTTCTTTAGCTGCGTAAGACATCAGGATTGCTGCTACTATCTACCAACTAGAAGTTTAATAGCAACAAAAAAATAAAAGCTGTGAATTGCATACTTTAGAGTAACAATATATTTTCTTATAGCCTTGACACAGCTGACACTATATTTTGTATTTCATTTCTCTCTCTCTCTCTTGAATACTGATATTTTCTCTTTATATTGGTCAAGTAAGCAAATCATTTGTTTGGTTTATATCTGTAACTTTCATGTGAACAATGTGCCATAAAGTTATGCTATTTTGTATTAGATATCTGTCCTGCTGCCTCTGATGGAGAACAAAAAACTGATGATTCCAGGACGAGAGGACATTGATATTGCCCCTGGATTCCAATTTTTCGCTACAAGAAGGTAATAATGTGTATAAAGCTTAAAAAAACTTTAATATTTTTATTAGTTGCTTCCAGAATTCTCTCCCCAAAAGTATGACCATGTCATAATGGAGTGCATCATGTGTTTTTGCCGCAGGATTAACTGCAGTGGAGGAAACTGGTACAAACCACAGAACTCGCATGCGGCTCTGCTGGATAAGTACTGGACGAGGTTACAAATGGGCAACATGACACGAGACGAGCTGAAGAAGGTGCAGATATGAACTGTATAGTATTGAATCTGTTTGGGATGGGGTCTTAATCGGAATATCATCCTTTACATTATGGACTCTTGCGTAAAACAAATATAAAAGTTGTCTTCTAGTACGTGCATGTTAATCTGCACTTGTGGTCTCACTGAACCAAAACATAATTGCTATAATTGATTTCTTACATCAGTTAAAGGTATTAATTGGCTATTAAAAAAAGAATAAGCAGAAGCATCATTACACAATTTCATATACAACTTGACTGTGCAGGTGCTCACAAAGAGGTACCCGGGCCTGTCAGTGGTGGCTGACCGTCTACTAGATATCTTCTGCCAGCTGACTGGAGACAAACACTCTGGATTAGATTCCAATGGCCTCCACACATCCGATGACAGCCAGCACAGCGAGGAGACGAGTACAAATCTGGAGGGGAGAGCTCTGTCGCTCAGGTGAGCAGAAACCTGGGGAACAATAATGTGATCCATACGTTCATTTTTATTTTTGTCCAATTCGGGTATATAACAAGTAATTGAGCCAAATTGTACGTGGCACATCACTGTAACCGTTTACAGACAGTTTCTTTTTTAACCCCTTTATAACGTCAATAATATCCCCAGGCTAATTTGGATCTTATGTCTATTGTATTGTTTAAAATATGCGTGTATATATATATATATATATATATATATATATATATATATGGTCATTATCCAACAAAACAAATGGAGAAAAAACAACGACCCTGAGAATGAAAGGCAGAAGCACACATTCTCTTCCTCTTCTCTTTTTATCTGTGTTTGTTCGATAAATGTCTGTCTCACAGTGGTGCAGCTGACAATATGCCAGCCCCCCTGTTTCACACTGTCATAAACTATTAGCAGGGCCAAGTGTTTCCTGTATGGACCTGATGTGTGAGTTGGAATCAAAGCACTAGCCAGAGTGCACAGACGACCTCGACTACTTTAATGAGCTTTCCACTAGTGGTGGCTGGCTTCGATCAAATATTGATCGTACTTTCCTCGGAATGGGAACCAGACCTTCATAGACAAGAGGTTAAACCAGGGCAGGGTTTAAAAAAAAATAGTTCTTGCTTGACTGGAAATATTTGCCTCGTAATTCCCCACATTGTGGTTCAGAAAAGGAAAAATCAACATTCAATCAATTACTATTTACTTTCTCTGGCTAAAGAAGTCGATTCTGTGAACAATCAATGTATACTGATTAGCTCTGCCTCCGCTGACTGGTCACCACACTGTTGAGGAGCAACAAACCTGTATGCCCACATATGGATGTGGATGATAGAAACAAATGTTGTAAGAGCTCACATGCACTACGCGTGTAAAAATGAATCTGTGGTCAGACAGATGAAAACTTTATGGAAACGAAAAATGTTTTACAAAAACAAGCCAACAAAAGTGGAATTGTTTGATATCATATCCTGATGTTGCTAAACTTCTGGATTAAAATGTTATCCTGGTGTGACGTGACTTGAAACTTGAACCACTGGCGACAAGGGACGATCATACTAATGAAATGACAATTAAGAAATATTTTATTGCTATGCAAAAATAAGCTACTCAAAAATGTGTATTACATTTCTCCTTCTCAGGAAATGAAAGTTATATAAATAACATAACAATCTGAAAATGTAGAACTTTAAGAAGCTTAACAAGACCAAAACAAAGTAAACTGTGTCCATCTATTGCCCAGAAAGTTTCAAAAAGTTAGAGACGGGGTTGGATGTTACAGTCAATCCGTCATAAACATTATAATTGAATAGTACCTGTAGAGCACATGAATTGTTCTTATTTCGAAATACCATCTTTTAGGGACCTGCTGAAATGGTGTGAACGAATCAACGACAACTTCGACAACAGCTCTGCAGTTGTTGCACAGCACGTCTTTCAAGAGGTTAGTGAATTATATTTAAAAGAAAGTTAAACTGCTGGATCGTTCTCCTACTTAAAAGTCTTTCTCCCCCTCTGGCAGGCCCTAGATTGCTTCACTGCCATGTTGTCTTGCTCTCAGAGTCGACGGCGAATGGCAGAAGTCATTGGTAGCAAGCTGAATATTTCCAAAGAGAAGGTATTCCACACTTTACACTCGGATCAATCTTTTTTTAAAGACATATAACAAAATACAATTTAGAATACAATTTGTCACTTATATATGGAACGTTCAATTTTCTTCAGTAATGTTCATCATAAAGTAAAGATTGTCATTCCTGTATCTCCAGTAGCACAAATCCAGCTTATTGGTCTATTTTAGAGTTATAAAGTGTTTTTCCCTGCAGGCGCAGCACTACTGCTTCATGTACCAGCCGGGCATCTTGGAAAACGAGCTGCAGGCCACTGTGGGACGAGTGACATTGGACAGAAAGCAGACAGAGGCTGTGCAGCTCAGCATGTAAGTGGGTCATGATGCCCACCCTCCCATATTGCCCACTTTGACCTCTCTTGACTCCTTGTGTACACATCAGTATCCATGCCAAAAAATCAGTAAAAACTGGAAAGAGGTGTTGGTAAATTGAATAAACAGTGAATCGATTATAAAAGCACTTAAACAAAACCTTCTAATTGGTACCAGTAATAGGTTTATTGATGAATTCTGATCTGGGCTGTTTTACAAATGAATTTATTTTAGACGAATGACAACAACTTGACGTATGTCTGCTGTAGGTACTATTCTATGATAGATTTTTAATATAAATGGATACTTTTCTTGTGAACCATCACCATTTTGCAAGATTACATTTTCTTAATTGAGTCAGTTGCAATTAATTTTTCAAACATTTCATATGGAGTCATTTTCAATCGGTATATGATTTAATCATAATAGTGGCAAAGTTGAAAAGCTGAAAAAGCTACTAATAACTTTTTCAAATATAATTGTTAACAAGTGCTGTGCTAGTGAAATGTGGCTTGAGTTAGCAATTTTCTATAACGAGAAAGATTCACTGGATGAGTTGTCCAGTGAATCTTTATTTGCCATTTTCTGCATCTGGGTTTCAGATGTTTAAGTCATTTATACTTCATATTGCAAAAGTGACATTCTTTTTTTTTTTTTGAAAATCTGTTATTTATATTGTTATATTGACTTTTCTGATTGAATACATGTACTGTATATTATGTGAGAGTCGATTCTGTCTACCATTCATAAACATTTTTTTTGTATAATGTTAACATGGTTCAAATGTAATTTAAAATCCCCCACGAAGGTTGACTCATAAATCTAAATGTTAAAATGTTTGTTTTTTTCTTTCATCAATTAGAGGCAACAATACATTTGCTGCCACGAGACCTTCCGCTGTCCTTTTGGAACAGTTGTCAATGTGTGTGTCTAAGAAGGAGCCTGTCCTCTTGGTTGGAGAGACTGGAACTGGGAAGACCTCTACAGTGCAACACCTGGCTCGACTCACAGGTCAGTCTGGTTCTCTAAGAGGAACGGCAAGGAGACTGATCTAATATTCTGATGGTAACATTTCCCCTCCAGGACACAAGTTACGGGTTGTGAACATGAATCAGCAGAGCGACACTGCAGACCTGCTGGGAGGGTGAGTGACTTTTTAGCCTCTAGAGGACTTCTGATGTCCTAGTATCATAAGCATTGGGGTGTCATTGTAATAAACATCAGATACATCATAGAAGGTTTGTTACCAATGTTTATATCATTGTTCCGTCTCCTGTAGGTACAAGCCAGTTGACCACAAACAGATTTTGCTTCCACTTCGTGAAGCCTTTGAGGACCTGTTCTCCCAGACTTATTCCCGGAAGCAGAATCTAAACTTCCTGGGCCACGTGCAGACCTGCTTCAGGGGAAAACGGTGGCAGGACCTTCTCAAACTTATGGACCACGTCTGCAAGTCTGCACTCACAAAGGAGCTCAAACAGAAGCCCAATGGTATCAAAATTAATTTCACAACAAATGTAAAAGAAACGTTGGACTCAATCTCCATGCCTTTTGCCTACAGCTGACATGCTGAAGTTACAATGGGAGGGATTGGCCATAAAACTGAGCCAGACTCAGCAGCAGATCCGAACCTGTGAGAAAGCCATGGTCTTTGCCTTTGTGGAGGTGATTTTGAATGCTGATTTTTTTTTTTCAGCTCCCGTCTTGACCTTGAGACTGCATTACTAACGTTGTTGTTTCTTTGAAGGGAACCTTAGCACAAGCTGTTAAGAAGGGTCACTGGATTTTGCTGGATGAGATAAATCTTGCTGCTGGCGAAACCCTGGAGTGTCTGAGTGGACTCTTGGAGGGCAGTGCTGGATCTCTAGTGCTGCTAGACAGAGGAGACACTGGTGAGGACCGATTTTGTAGTGTTTTCTTTTGACTGCTCGATCTTTTTTAGAAGATAACATTAAAACAACGTAAGTAATATATACCAACTTACTAGTCAAGTTACATTCATAATACCTGTGTCCATTTTTCAACAATAACAAGTACAAATGGCTGCCATATCTTTGTAAATTTAGATAAATTCAATCTTTTTTTTTCTCAACGATGTGTAGTGGTCTCCCACTAACCGTTGAGCATATTTTCAGTATTTTCCATCATAGTGGGCATCAAATGATTATTGTGGAAGACAAAATGGTGTTTAGAAGCAACTGCTCAATATAGAACTAGTGATTTAAAAGGTTGGAGGTTGTTATAAGGAGTGAAGTTCACTGACCGGGATCATCTCACAAAGTATACCAACATACAACTCGTACTGTACACCTTCTATTTATACAAATGAAACAATGTTAGTTTTGTATAATAGCTGAATGATGCATCATCCTTTATTTCACTCTTGTCAGAGCCACTGGTTCGTCATCCAGACTTTCAACTCTTCGCTTGCATGAACCCTGCTACAGATGTTGGTAAACGAAACCTGCCCTTGGGCCTACGGAATAGGTAAGTAGAGTTAAAATGGTTTCTCCCCCATTTTGAATTGTCGAGTGTAAACTCTGATTTTTCCGCAGGTTCACTGAGTTGTACGTGGAGGAGCTGGAGAACGAAGGAGACCTGAGGGTCCTGGTATCGGACTACCTGAAGAAGTTGAATCTACCTAACAAGGTCATCAGTGGAATCATCAGGTAAGTTTGAATGTTGGGAAACCCGGATGAGTTTCCTTTTAAGAAAGATATTTAACTTCAACCTCCAGCAGAGCTTTTATTATACCAATGGAGGCAAAAAATGTAGCCTATGAGCATATTGATGATGAACAGAATGCAACAGCCTCCTTACCTAATTTTGGACAATATAAAAATTAACGCATGTAGTGAACAGATCAGACGACCTACTGACATTTTCTTTATACCTAATGTTGTGGCTGTTTTCCCTCATCTCAAATATGTAAAGAAAATGTATAAGAACATTCTCCTAGTTTTTGTCTAGTTGAATCCTATAGAAAAAAAAAAATTAAAGGGTGTCATACAATAACCAGTAACTTAACCCCAAACTTTGAATTTCTCTGTTGTAGTTTTTACCTAGCAGTCAGGAAGGAGGCGATCTCACACCTGGTGGATGGAACTGGACACAGACCCCACTACAGTCTGCGGACTTTGTGCCGTGCACTGAAGTATGTGGCAGCTGACCCCTGTCACAGCGTGCAGCGCTCTCTCTATGAGGTGAGACACAAACGGATCTTGTTTGTGTGTTCTGTGTGTATGCTGTGTAACAAAAAATCAATGTAATGTAATTGTCTTCACTTTCTTTGTCTGTCCAGGGTTTTTGTCTCAGTTTTCTCACTCAGCTGGACAGAAGCTCTCATCCTCAGGTCGTGAAACTGGTGACCAAACACATCATGTCAGGCAACATAAAATGTCTCAGACAGGTGAGGGAGCTCCTTCTTTGAACAGAATTAATCAAACTTTTTAATCTATTTTGCATTAAGAGTAGCCACAGAAAAAATGGGGAAACATTTTGTTTTTAAATTTTACAAGCATCAGTTGCTTTGAACTCAAAAGGCTGTGTCTGACTTGTTCTTCAGCCCCTTCCTGCTCCTTCTGGTCGACCATGTGTTGAGGTGGAGGGTTATTGGGTCCCTCAGGGGGAGATGGAGCCAATTCTTGACCCCAGTTACATTCTAACCGCTTCTGTCAAGCTGAACCTCAGAGACCTTGCCAGAGTCGTGTCTGCTGGGTAAGACTCTGTTTCAAAACTGAACCTGTCTTCATTCATGAGTAACAGCTGTTCTTTCTACATGGATTTGTAATTTATTCATTCATTTTTTATACCACATATTCTCTTACCAGGCTAATGTCCTAATTTCAAAGTTATGTTTACATGCTTTTTATAGATTCTTTAGACCAACGTTGGACTCTTTATGTAATTGTTTGTGGCATTAATGTTGCCTCCTTTCACTTAAACCTGAGGTAACATCTGTTTCTCTATTGCGTCCTCACAGAACTCACCCAGTGTTAATACAGGGAGAGACCTCTGTAGGCAAGACCAGTCTGATCCGCTGGCTGGCTAACACCACCGGGAACCAGGTTGTTCGCATTAACAACCACGAGCACACAGACATCCAGGAATATGTCGGCTGCTACTCTTCAGATGAGCGTGGCAAACTTGTGTTTAAGGAGGGTATGAGTCACTCATTAGTCCTAAACCATAACATTGATTATGATGATTATTGAATCACAACAGTTTGAATAATGAGTTCAATTATTTAATGATAATTCAAAGGACATAGAGTGACATTCATGTGATGCTGCAGGTGTTCTGATCGACGCCATGAGAAAAGGCTACTGGATCATCCTGGATGAGCTCAACTTGGCCCCCACTGACGTTCTGGAGGCGCTCAACAGATTGTTGGATGACAACAGGGAGCTGTTTGTGGCCGAGACACAGGAAGTGATCCAGGCCCATCCTCGCTTCATGCTGTTCTCCACCCAGAACCCCCCAGGTCTCTATGGGGGGAGAAAGGTATTTCCACTTACTGTGCCTCCCAGTTATTCATGTACAACTACTTTAATATAACTACTTATGTCGCGCTCCACCAGGTCCTGTCCAGAGCTTTTAGGAACCGCTTTGTGGAACTGCACTTTGACGAGCTTCCTAGTCAAGAATTGGAGACTATCCTCCACCAGAGATGCAGCCTGCCTCCATCCTACTGTACCAAATTAGTCAAGATCATGCAGGACCTTCAGGTGACTATGCATTTTTATTAAGGAGGATAAACAAAGCGACAACAAACGTTACTTGGCATAGGATGGATGTTGTTTTAAGAGTCTTAACATCACATGCAGTGGTTAAAACCCTCTGTGTGGAAATGGTGAGGGGTGTTTTTAACATGCAGTGAAATGACCTTCGTGAGGAATGCACTGTCTCAGTGCTTTCCTTTAATCTTTAAAGTTCCCCTGTATCATTAAAAAAGTCTTAAATAGTAATTTTAAAAATAAGGCTTTATTTGATATTTACATTTTTCAAAAGTAAAAAAAAAACAAGAAAGTAAGAGGCCTGGTGTATTCATTATTATGTATTAAATCATTACCTGATGTGGGTTTTTTTCAATTTTGATTGCTCGTCGAGATGGTCTTAATTAAATTTTTAATTTCATTAAAATGTCTTAAAACGTCTTGAATTCCCTGTATAATCATGTATCATACTGTCTTTTCTAGTCGCTCCGTCGTGGCTCGTCTGTGTTTGCGGGTAAACACGGCTTCATCACCCTCCGAGACCTGTTCCGATGGGCCGAACGCTACAGGCTGGAAGAGCAGAACGGGGCTTCCCATGACTGGCTGCAACATCTGGCTGATGACGGTAAGGTTTTATCCACTGTGCACATTGAAGTTTCCCTCCATCTTTTGACGTGATGACTAGTATTCTTCTAATCCACCAGGGTACATGCTGCTGGCCGGACGTGTGAGGAAGCCAGAGGAGGAGTCTACGATACTCTCGATCCTTGAAAAACACTTCAAGAGGAAGGTGGAGCCGGAGAAACTCTTCTCCAACGCACAAGTTACCAGCCAGTTCAGTAAGTGAGCCATGACCCCATCAGTCCTTTGACGCTCTGATCACCAACGTTTTATTGACAGGTGCCTTGATTGATGGCATCGCTGGAGTTCCTGAAGAGTTCCGTCATGTGGTTTGGACATTTGGCATGAGGAGACTGGCCGTTCTAGTTGGACGAGCACTTCGATTTGGAGAGTCTGTGCTGCTGGTCGGAGACACTGGGTATGTTTTTCTTTGCAGTGACACTTCAGGTTTTGTATCATTGGTTTGAGTTATTTTATTGATTCCCACAGGTGTGGCAAGACGACTATCTGCCAACTCTTTGCTGCTCTGGCTGGACAGAAGTATTTCTCTGTCAACTGTCATCTTCACATGGAGACATCTGACTTTTTGGGAGGGTTGCGACCGGTTCGACACACGAATCAGGTGATGCTGATGGCAGATGATTTTCAAATACCCTGAAACATAATGTTAATTGTTGTAAAAGTGGCAACCTAATCTTAATTCTTGTTTACACACAGACTGATAGCGAGGAAGGTGGTCTCTTCCAGTGGCATGATGGTCCACTGGTTCTTGCCATGAAAGAGGGAGGAGTCTTTCTAATGGATGAAATCTCTCTAGCAGATGATTCTGTGCTTGAGCGACTCAACAGGTACACACACGCATACCTGTTCTGACACCTTTTGAGAAGCTTGAGTGATTAATGTAACTGTGTATATATTGTAAGTGTTCTTGAGACGGAGAAGTCACTTGTCCTGGCAGAGAAGGGCAGCGGTGACAGCAATAATGTGGAGCTGATCCAAGCAGAAACTGATTTTCGCTTGGTTGCCACCATGAACCCTGGAGGTGACTTTGGCAAAAAGGAGGTAAATTATATTTTCATGAGAATGAAATTCCTGTTTCTGACATTAAAGCATATTTTGTTTTCTATGCAGTTGTCTCCGGCACTAAGGAACCGCTTCACTGAGATCTGGTGCCCTCAGAGCAACAGTCGTTTTGACATGGTTGAGATCATTCAACACAACCTCCGCCAGGACCTTTCACTTGATGGTAATTTAACTGCTTGATAAAAAATCTATTCATATTTGTGGTTGCCTACTTGATTTTAGTGGTTGTTTTTTTTACATTTGTGAAAGAGTATTGAGTGTTGAAAGAGTACATAATGCATAATATATACCAGTTAACGACAGGAAGTTTAAAATAATTCCTACTTCCTACCTAATACTACTAGCCTCACAAAAAGCTACTGTAAGACTGCAATGCAAAAACATGGAAACATAAACATTTGAACAATCTTGCACAGGTCACATGGCCGAGCTGATGCTGGACTTTATCGAATGGCTCACCAACCAAGACTTTGGCCGTCGTTGCATCCTAAGCGTCAGAGATATTTTGTCCTGGGTAAACTTCCTCAATGTTGTTTGTGAGCGAAACAAGGACGACTTCATCACCATGGAAGTCCTAGAGGAGGGAATAAGCACCAAGTGTAACACTCGTCTGGACACAGTCACCGCTTTTATCCATGCTGCCTGCCTGGTCTACATCGACGGGATTGGTTCAGGTCAGCTCACTGATCCCACCTCTTTTTATAATTCCACAGAAAAGAAATTAAGTTTTTATTTGTGTTGTCCTGCAGGAACTACCTCGTCTAGTGCAGACCATGCTCTTCTGGCTCGCCAGCAGTGTCTGACTTTCCTACAGAAAAAGTTGAGCAACATTACTGATCTGAATCAGAAGATGCTCGATGCTCTGAGAGTTTATGACAGCAGCTTTTCTCGAAGCCCTGAATGGGAAGAAGACTCCTTCGGCATCGATCCCTTTTACATCACGCTAGGTAGGAGAATGAGTCACAAATAGTTAGTTAGTTAGTTTGCAAACTTAACCTTAACTCTTAAGTAAGACACAACCAGATTTATCAATATATGCAGTTGTGGATATGATAGAATTTATTTATATTCCCAAAACTACATTCTTTTTTTTTTCATCCATTTTCTCTCCTTTACATAATGTTCAGTAAAATCCAAAATTAACAACCGTACACACATTTATGCTTTGTATACATCATAAACGTTCAACTGTAGAAACTTTCAACTATTATCAAACACTTTTCACTTTTTTTTTTTTTTTTACATGTACAATCTCGGGTTTTCAACTACAAACATTTTCAACTTTCAATTTATAGTTTTCATCTGTGTTCACACAGTTTGTACTATACTCAACATTTTACAGCTGTTATGAGCGTTCCATCTGATCTTTATTGAGATTGAAAAAGGAGCAGATATGGGCACAGTTATTATTATTTCTGCCTGTTATTCATACTTTTTATTTCACTTTGTTTACATCATACTAAAGTTCATGTTTTTTTTAATATATATTATAGGCGTTACTTAATGCTGCCTTAATGTCTTCATTAAGTATGTCGTATATTCATTTATTATTGTCATGTGAGTATTTTAGGTGTATGTTTCATCTTATATTTTATTTTAGGTCAATCATGACCTTTTAAGTCATTTATAACTCTCTCTATTCTTAAAGTTTTAGTGTCAAATACATGTAGTTGAAGACCATTGTTTATAAAATACTGTATATATTCGAGGGAAACGTTTTTATCTTTCATGTCTCCCAAAAAATAAAAAAAACAGGTTTATTGCAGGAAAAAAAGGCTTCTATCCCATATTGAAGGGTTTTACATCTTTTCGTTCTTGGAATGAAACAAAATATTGTATTGAGTATTTAAAAGTTCAAAATATGTATTCACCTTCAGGTTCTCCACACCAGTATGGCCATATCCGAATTAAGACACCAACCAGGTCAAAAAATAAAATCCTTTTTTTTCGTCGTGTTTATGTTCCAGGACTTGACAAAGAAAGCAGGGACCTACAAGACTATGCCCTTGCAGCAGGGACCACAGCACTGAATGCCCAGAGGCTTCTTCGGGCCCTTAAGCTGATGAGGCCTGTGCTGCTGGAAGGTTCACCTGGTGTCGGTAAAACCAGTCTGGTGTCAGCACTGGCCAAAGCTACTGGAAACCACCTGGTGCGGATTAATCTTTCAGAGCAAACTGTGAGTAAAGATTCATCTGGTATTGTTGAGGATAGGCTTGTCTGAGAGGTGCTGAAAGCGATCTTTGACAGGATGTGACAGACTTGTTTGGGACTGACCTCCCAGTAGAGGGAGGAAAGGGAGGAGAATTTGCCTGGCAAGATGGTCCCCTCCTAGCTGCCCTCAGAGCAGGCCACTGGGTGGTCCTGGATGAGGTGGGGACAACTGCACAGAAAAATGCCTGTTTGTTGATGTGTGATGCTAAAGTATCCCTCTTGCTCCTGATAGCTGAATCTGGCCTCTCAGTCAGTACTGGAGGGTCTGAACGCGTGCTTTGACCATCGAGCAGAGATCTATATTCCAGAACTGGGCATGAGCTTTCAAGTACAGCAGGACAAGACCAGGATCTTTGGTTGCCAGAACCCTTTCACCCAAGGAGGTGGACGCAAGGGTCTGCCCAAATCCTTCCTCAACAGATTCACTCAGGTAACAATCTTTTCGTAACTTGTTTGTCTTTTTAAAATGTTCTTTTACAAACAATGAAACTACAAGTTGGCTATTCTGTTTTGTCCGTCAGGTTTTCGTGGACCAGCTCACCAGCCAAGACATGGAATTCATTGGAAACTCAATATTTCCGAGTATTGATAAAGAAATTGTCGCTAAAATGGTGGACTTTAGCAAAACGGTCAGTAAAAATGTTTATTTTATTTTCTAAAAAATATATCTTGCCTAGATAACTAAAAAGAAGACAAATAGGGTCCCAGACAATCAAAATGAGCAAGGGAAAACTTATTTTTAACAAGTAGAAACTTGAAGAATTGAGAATTAGTGTGGAGGCCCTCCTCATGTGACTGGCCGGGGAGGAAAGAGACAGGGTGATGGAGAGAGAACAGTCCTAACTGGCTGTCAAAATAATATGTTGTCCTTCAAATGGAAGTAAAAAATGTTTTAAGGAGTCAAAAATTCCTTTGACATGACTTGGACCTCCCTTGTGTCTTTAGCTATCTACATATCTTCCTATAGCATTTCTTAAGTATGTTGTGTATAAAAAGCTTCCAGCCTCTCATGGTCCATACTTTTGACTCTACAGGTTCTAAATCATATGCACATCTTATTTATTATTATTTAATTTTGTCTTTCACCCATAGTTGGTTCAGGAGGTCTGTGTGGATCGACAATGGGGCCAGAGAGGAAGCCCCTGGGAATTCAACCTTCGCGACATGTTCCGCTGGTGTCAGCTGATGGAAGCGGATCAATCACCTGGATTTTACAACCCAGGACAGCACGTGGCCCTGGTGTACGAGGACAGGATGAGAACGGAGACGGACAAGGAAAAGGTAACTTGAAATGGACTTGAGTAGCTTTTTTTTGTTCATTTCACCGTTGTCTTACTGCAAACTCACTTCTTCCCTGAAGGTTCTGACTGTGTTTAGGAAGGTATTTGGCGAGGATTTTGAGCCTTATGTGGGGTCTCGACAATTCCACATCACTCCACTAAACCTGCAGGTAAGATCAGACTCGCGCCAACCTTCTATTATTGTCTGATACTTATTATCGTCTTTCTGTTTGATGCAGGTGGGTTTCTCTGTGCTGCGACGTAGTGGTGGGGTCCCTGTGGCACTGGACCCTCCACTGTCAATCACTCATCAGTCCCTGCGACCCCTGGAGTCCATTATAAAGTGCGTTGAGATGGGCTGGATGACAATATTAGTGGGACCCACAGGCAGCGCCAAGACAAGTTTGGTGAGACTTCTGTCTCAGCTGACAGGTCATCGTCTCCGCGTCATGCCCATGAACAGCGCCATGGACACCACAGAGCTTCTGGGAGGATTTGAACAGGTTGATAACAGAATCTCTTCATTGTTCAAAATATCAGTGGTCAACCGGTCCTGTCGCATCACAGGTTGACATCATCCGGCCGTGGCAACAAATGCTAGAAAGTGTCGACTACATGATCGCCATGGTATTCAGACGTGGTCTCATGTCTCTGGATGACGGCGTCCATGACACAGAGTTCCTGCTGCAGGCCTGGGGCGTTTACTGCCAATGGTTAAACACAGATGGACCTCAGGGGTCTGGAAGGATGCTGGACTGTGAGGCTGTGAACAAACTGGAAGTCATCATCTTGCTCCTGCAGAGGCTCAACACCCAACTGAAAGTGTTTGCAGGTAATGTCTGAACCCCAACTGATCATCACATGTGAATGACAGGTCTTTATCTGTCCTGCAGACATGTCCAAGCTTCAGTTCGACTTCTGTCAGTTGAAGAAGCGTCTTGTACAGCTGGATGATGGCTGCACCAACGGTGGCTTTGAATGGCAGGATGGTACGTTGGTAAAGGCACTTCAAGCCGGAGACTGGCTGCTCATGGACAATGTCAACTTCTGCAGGTAAACAACTTCATTTACAACTGGTATTATTAATGCTTTAAAGAACCCTTGCTATGCCAGTTTAATTGAACATGTTTTCCTATAATTACGGACAAATATAGGACACGAGAACTGGATTTTTTTTGGGCTTTGCTTAGTTTTGTTAGCTGTTTAGAAATGATCTTGGTGTTTGTCCTCCTTTATAAACATATCATGATCCATCTCTTATCTTAAACACCCAAACATGAATAAATATATACTGTATGTGTATATATATAATTTATCTCGTATTAAGGAATTTACATTTCTAGCAGCATCCATTTTCGATGACAAATGGGAGCAAAATAAATACACATCAATGCCCAATGAGACAAACGCAAAAAATCCAATCTTGTACAAATGTAAAAAAAAAAAAATGTTTAAAAATAAAACAGAATAAAATATGATGAAATAAGAAGTATACAAGATACAAAATATTAACATAAAAAAAATGTCACAATGAAGTGTGTAAATAATTAAAAATAATAATAAAGCCAACATCATTAAATGACTTGGCCCCGAGTTTACAACACTCCATTGTCTTCTCAGTGCTTCTGTCCTCGACCGTCTCAACGCTTTGCTGGAGCCCGGAGGATCTCTGACCATCAATGAGAGAGGTGTCATTGATGGAAAGACCCCAAAAATCTCCCCACATCCAAACTTCAGGTAACAAATCTCTTTTCTGTGTATTTTACTACAAAACTTAGTCCATACTGTGCAGGTTGTTCATGACCATGGACCCAGTTAATGGAGAGCTCTCCAGAGCAATGAGGAACAGAGGTGTGGAGATCTACATCCCTGGAGAGACTGATGGGGTGTCCTGGGACTCCCTGGACCTGAAGACCCTGCTTAACACTGCCGGGGTGACTGGGGAGTGTGTGTTCAATCTCTTGACAAAGATTCATCAGGGAATTAAAGCATCCATATGGGGTAAGTAACAGAGCATTCAAGCTTCTCAGAGATCAATTCTCACCCTGACCGGCTCTTGTTAGACTCTCCCGCCTCATCAGTGGCCTCCCTGCTGCATACCGCCGCCCTGCTGTCATGTCAGTTGCAGAGAGGAGTAGATCTGCCTACTGCCTTGCAACACGCCTGCAAAGAGGTTTACTCACTGAGTCAACGGACCACCAGTGCTCAGAAGGTAGAATTTTAAGATTGTTTATGGAATAATAGAAGTAGCTGACATGGGGACAAACGATCATTGATGTATGTTGTTTCTATATAGATTTTCTCCCCCTTGTTATTTTATTTGGCTTCAACCCATGTGGTCCTGGAGCTCCTGGAAAATCAATTTTTTACTTGGGTAGATGTATTTTATACTTGGTAACATGGTGTTTTAAAATTCAATTTATTTTTGATATGATGGATTGATTTAATTATATTTATTATTTACTACTTTTATAATCTTCTCCTCAGAAGAGTTCTTCCTTTTTCTTTACAAAAGTCTTTCAAATTTGTGTATCACGTCTGTTACATTTTCATACTGTTCCGCCAATTTTCTTTGATATTCAAATTGATCCTTTTAAATTTAGTCTCAGTGCAGCTAAGTATGAAGAATGTCAGAAATTGTTTTCTAAATATGGGGGAAAAAAATTGAGCTTTAACAATATTTTTTTCAGCAACCTGATTCTGTTTTTCCATTTTTCTCTGTAGGAAGCACAAAGCATCATAGAGCAACACTTGGCTGTCCTGGATTCAGAAGACTGGGATGGTGGTCTGCTGTGTGCCGGCGTCTGGCCTGATAAAATCCCTTCTGCTTTGCGCTCTTCAGAGGACTCGTGCTTCTCTGCTGTCCTCAGAGATGGACAATTGTTGTCCTACTGCCTAAACTCACTTAGCCTGCAGGGCAAAAGGTAAGACCTGTAACAACACAGAGCTTCCTCTTCTTACTGTTCGAAGTGAATGTATTTTTCGTTAGAAAAAATAATTACGTGCCTAGTTTGGAAACCACTGGATGATAAAAAAGAAAGATCTTAATTGATCTTTTGGGATATTTCCCTTTGGAAATCTGGGTTCCAGTCACCACACAGCAGCCTACAGAAGAATAAAGGACAAAGTGCACAAAGATCAATAAGATCCTACATAAGCAATAATTAAGAATAAATAAATGAGTATAGCTTGTATCAATAACAATATAAGTTAATTTCACTCTACAGTCTTAATATGGTACTGAGGGTAAACTTGGGTCATCTTCTCCGTCAGCCACACCATGATATGGTAAATTACACTGTTAAAAGCATTGATTCTGTCCACAAAGGAATCGTCCGCTGTGCCTCACCGACCTCCAAAGAGCATTGCAGGGCAGTGGCTGCCATGAAGGTTCTGTGTTCTCGGGCCACGTGGCTGATCTGGGGAGAGTCGACTTCCTTCAACTGATTCCTACAGCAGTGAGACTTGTAACGGAAAGAGCCTCTCATGCCGACTGGTTCCTGCGCTGCAGTTGGTTGGCTCACCTTGGGAAGGCCTACAAACACGTAGCTGGTATGTGAAAGCGTTTTGTTTATCATTTATTTTCTCAAATCCCTTTGCACAATCATTGAATGCAGTTTGTTTTCAGTGTTTTCTTCTGTGTTCACAAATAAACAATTTCTGAACAATAACTAGAATAAACTTGTTCTGCAAGAACATTTGATTTAGTCTCCAAGCTCATGGTTTAACATTTCTAAGCTCAATGATTGTTTTTGGAATCTTGCAGAATCGGCTATGGTCAAGGTGGAATCAGGGCACCAATCTCTAAACGCTGTTTTTGTAAGCAAACTAGTCGCTAAGGGCAAGTCTCTGGCCCAGCTACTGCAACCCAACCATACAGGTAAACTGCTTGAATAATATCTCAGCAATGACCTCATGACGATGTGATCATCATTCTCACTCATCCAGATGAGTTCCGGATTCTTATGGACATGCGCTGGAACAAACAGTATCTGGATATTTTGGCTAACAAATGCAACTTCGAGGACGAGGAGAGATACATGGAGTTTTTAGAAGCACTGAATGCTCTCGCTAACAGGTAGGAAGGCCATATTATCCTTTGTATTTTACTTTACTGTTATTCTAATAAAGTTTCACACCAACTCATAAGTTTAACAAGTAGAATAGGGATATCAAACTCAATCACACAAGTGGCCAAACAAATGTTTATCTACCTAATAGGTCATAATATTAATATGAATACAAGACTTGGCCCCTAGGCCATTAGTTTGGAGTTAGCACATAAGACAAACACAGCAGTTCCAGAAAATTAGGTAGAAACATTTTTGCTGCTCAGTCTTTTGACAAACTGTTATATTAAATATTAAATATGGTGTCTGCTCCTCTGTAGGATCACTCTGATGATGGACAGAGAAGAGAAGTCAGCTGTCTGCTCCTATACTGTGAACAAGTCTCCCTCCAGTTCTCTCTTAAGAATAGCCACTGCCTTCAGCAAAGGTACGTTCAAAATGTTGTTTCACAAACGTGGAACAACCTTCTGATCTTTCTTTTTACTTGCAGGGACAGTGGATGTTGGCCACCTTCCTCACCCGGTTCTCATTCACCTGTGCACGTTTTTCGACTTGTGGGATGGCTTCATGCTCCTGGCCGTGGAGAATGGATTACCTTACATCTCTGACCACATCATGTTTGAGGTTCTATTTTTTGTATCCCCTGCTACCTTCCTATAACCGTCTGTGTCTGTCTCACTAAGCTGTTTGTATACAGATTCTAACACTGCTTCAGTGGCGTGACCGTTTCTGGGATGTGAGCTGCGTATTGTCGGCTGACTCTCAAGGTGTGTCAGTGTTGTCTCTTCACTGGCAGTGGGTTCAGAAGCACCTCATCTTTCGACTGCCACAACTGCTTCTGGGAGATGCTGCCGTTGACTTTGAGTATGAATCTTAACTCTTTCCAAGTATTCTCTGTACCAATCTTGGTTTCATGGTCTACCACTACTCTCATTATCTCAAGTCAACTCTCAAAAGCTCGAGTCAAGTATATTCATGTCATGTTTATCTCGGAGAGCCATGTTAATTATCACCTTAATGTGTCACTAGAGCTTACTTTAGTCTACAAAACACTTACTTACATTTTATTTTGCATTGTATTTCCACAACACCACAGTACAATAAACAATGTTTTTTTTTTGTTTTATATAAATATATATATAATATATAATATATATTACTGGTACAGTAGTTGCACTCGTAAACTGAAATGTTACCCATTTTTTAACTTGTACTGTACACATTTACACTCAATTATGCAATGCTAGTGTGAAGCTAAGCGCTTGTTTCGCCATTTTATTTATTTATCATCACAGGTATTGTAAAAAGGTACAAAACTTGCTGATAAAAAGTAAATATAAACGTATAAAGCAACATTTATCTTTTAGCAAATTAAGTGTGATGCGATCAAGATATTTGACCCTGCAAAACATTGGGCACACAGTATTTAAAAAAAATAATTAACTGCGCCTATATTTGCTACTTAATCCCGTACAGAGGTTTCCAAGAGCTGCAGGCTGTTTCATCCGCCATCCAGACCGTCCTGTCTACTCCAGTTTGTTTGGTCACAGCTCTGAAAAGCATTCAGAAAACATTGGGGAAAGCCCTGCCATTCAAGGTTGGATTCACTCTACTCGCCTACAAGATTCCACCAAATCTTTTAAACAATCCTGTTGTCTTTATTATCTGAAGGTTGCGTCAGTGGCTGAGTGTGCCTCTCAACTCAAAATCATGAGCAAAGCTCTCGATGTGAAGGGGTTGAGGTTGGATCCCACTGACAGTTCCTGGAATCAGGAATTGGTTCGTCTTCAGAGTGCTGGGCTTGGAGCTGATGCCAAGGAGGGTCTACTGGAGGCTCTGGGTCTGGTACTACTGGCAAACAACCAGCTGGATCCACTGATGACTGGTGAGTGTTTTGTTTCATCCTCTTCTTTAGTTTAACTGCAAAACTGCATACCTTCACCGTTGCCAAATACAGCATGTACACTTTATTTTGTTTATTAAATAAAATGAAGAGAACGTTTCTGGTTTTGTCTTCTTGTAAAAAGTTTGGTGATCATGTGACACTAACATAATCTCAAAGTAGTAGTGAAAATCTACAAAAAGTAGTTTTACTGCACGAGTCATGACTGTAATTAAACAAACAGTATTACAAAAAATAATACTAATGTCCAAATTAACATTTTGTTTCTTCAATACTTAATAGTGATGGTTTGATGTTTCTTTCTTTTGGTGGGTCAGGATTGTTGGAGCGATTGTTGTCCCTTGTTGAGAAACAACAAAGTCGGATGTCTACCATGGGGCTCATGCAGAGAGGCCCCTCATCTGATAGTGATGAAGACAGGGTTCACCTGACCAGAGAGAAGCTGCTTCAACTCAACCGCAAAGCCAAGCTCTGGCCCCTTATGGAAGGGGTGGCTGTTCTTAACCATCTACGCCTCAGCACTGACCTGCTTCAGCTGTCCCTGTCTCCACGGTGAAACATCTTGTTCTATTCAGAGACACATTAGCAAATGCAGTTTTTTCACCTGTAACTCCTCATTATCCTGCAGTGGCAGCGAGGCTGTAGATGGTCTGCGACAGGAGCTGTCTCGACATCTCCGCTTCTGTCTGCAATCTACAACCATGAACGTTAGTCAACTCCAGCCGCTCTGGTTCATGCTCCATAGTGAGCAGGTGAGGATGAGTTTTCATCTTTGATTTTGATGTCTTATATGATTACACTGACATATATTATTTAAATCAACAGGACACATTAGTTTAGCAGCCTTAGTTTTGAGAAAAAAACATTTTTATTTAGCTAACAAGAAGTATGATTTGGATACTTTTGGCTCACTTTATCTTAATCATCTGTGTGTTTGTCCACTTTTAACCAACAAATCTATTGTCTTATCTTAAACACCAGCATCTTTTAGATGTGACGATATCATTATAAACATTCATCTACTTTGATCATCTGTATAAATAAACATAAAATGACTTGATGGGCCTGATTTGGCTTCCAGGCTTTACGTTTGACACTTGTAGTATAAATATTTTAATATATATATTTTAAATATTGAATTTTATTTGAATGCATTGACTTATCATAAAATTGTGTGTTTCAGCCCACAGAAGAGTTGCAGTTTGTGTGGTGTGACCTTCTGTCAGAAGCCCTGAATGCGTTGTGGACCAGCAGTGTGACATCAGACCCTGACTTGTGGCTCAGATGGAACCCATTTAACACTGACGTCAAGCCAGCTATGAAATCTAAATCAGGGGCAGAGAGCATGGTATTGAAAAGGAAAATCATACTTGACCAAAGATTACATTCGTCAAATATCTAAATGTATGTGTGTATTCTAGGGCCCCGCTCTGCTGAGTAAAGCTGTGTGGACACGTTGCATGCTAGGAGTGCTCAGCAACAGTGAAGGTGGAGGTTGTTGGGAACCAACCAGTGATGCCCTTCTGTCCATTTCCCATGTGAATCTGGGTGAATGGAAGGAGAGAGTCCAGCAGCTGCAGGAAGTTTCAACTGTGCTATGGGAGAACTTGTCGTTCCCTGCTCTGGCTGAGTTCAGGTATAGAGAAGAAGCACTTAATAACTTCTTAACTTGGTTTCAGTTTCAGTGATGACTGTTTCTTCACAGTGGAACAGACCTGCGACTTCAGGGTGCCGTGTTGCATCGCCAACTGCAAAGTTTGGCGGAGCTGCTGCCACACAGCTTGCAGGAAGGCTACATGGAAACCTGCAAGAGCGTTCTGGAGGGCCCAGACTCCCTGATCGCTGCAGAGGAGATTCAGAAACTCCTGAAGGAACTTCTTCCACCCAACCTACTCCCTTACGGTTTTGTGGATGCCTGTGTGGAGTGCATTGAGCAGCATGTCCAAAGCAAAGTCCAGGCCAGTAACACACTCGTCCGCTCTGGTGTCTTCTGGGTCAACATGGGTCTACTGCAGATGAAAGTGTGGACCCCTCAGACCATCTTTGACCCCGCTGTGAAGCGGGCCTACAAACTTGGCTATGCCCAGCAAGAGGTTGGTCGCTGTAAATACATTTTGAGGAAAAAAGTATGAATGAAAGATGTATGAACACCTAAGAAGTAATGAGGATTGTTGGACTAGTATAAATGTTCCATCTAGTGTTGTTTTCTCCTGAAATTCCCAATACAGATGAACAGAAATCACGAGATACAAGGTCATAACACCTCAAATTATTAAAATAATTTTAATATAAAGCGTCAACTCATAACAGAGTTATCTCAATTCATATTTCAGTTAAATAACTTGTATATATATTACTATTATATATATATAATAATATAGGAGGAGAGGAAAAACGGGTCACAGGGAATCACAAGGAATGACGGTGGCGAGGAAAAACTTGCTTCTAACAGACAGAAACCTCAACAAACTAGACTCTGTTCGGACTCCTGCTGTAACAGTAGTGGTAGTACGAGTAATCATATTTTACATTAACTGGACAAATGTTGTTGTTGTTTTTTAGACGTTCATAATGTTTTTTTCTTTACTATTATTTGTATAACAATGACTGCATGTTTCTCTAATCATTGTTAGCTGGCCCTGCTGACGGACGAATGGAATGGGCGAAGTCTTTGCTCTCAGCTGATGACTGGAGCAGAACTGGAAGAGAGTAGCACCACCGATGGTTTACAGCACCCTCGCATCAGGTCAGCATAAAAACTCTCCATTTCATTAATTTTGGTCCTTTCGCTCATGCAACTGAAATCCTGATCCAATATTCTCCATGTAATTAAGTGGAGTTAAACTGAGGCACTAGTCCGTTGTGTTTCACTCTTGATGCAGGTATCTGTGGATACGTACGCAGCAGGTCAAGGAACAGATTCTGGAACTGACAAGGAAGCAGGCCTGTCGCCCAAACCAGCCTCAGTATGAACGTCTGTACCAGGAGATCCAGCACTACCTCAGCTCAATCGGCAAGGCCTCAGCGGTGGAGGGCCTGCTCTCGAACCTTCTGAAGGCTCTTCATGGCCCCTCTACCAAAGTCAGGTCCATCCGGGGACTGCTAAAAGAGGAGTCAGTGTGGCAGAACTCTCAGCAGCGCTTTTGTCAGCGTCTGCTAGACGACTTTCCCATGTATCCCGATGTGGTCGGGCCAATAGAGACCGGGATACGGCAGCTACGCCACGGCATGAGGCTGGTGGCCTCACAGGTTGCTTCAACTCTCACTCCAGTGCCAGGTCTAGCCAAGCTCCTGTCCTGCCTGCTTTCCTTCCCGACCATGACCACGGGCCTGCAGTCCCACCTGGTCCAGGCGGACTTCTTGTGCTCCAAAGAGTGTGTCCAAGTACTGCTTCACCTGGGGAAGCTGCTGCCTCAGCCAGATCTCCCGAAGGTGATTCCTCAGACCTCCACTCTGCTCCTCAATGCTCTGCTCTACCTGCAGTGCCACACGCTGACCACAGGGGAGTTCAGTGAGCAGGCACAAGACCTTTTCAGGCACATCTGCAAGGTGAGTGCTCGGTGAGCAACTATTATGAACTTCTGTTCTATTAATGTTTGAATTGTCACCTCGTAGGTTCTAGTGAATGAATGGGACGAGCAGGAGAGAAAGCTGAGGGAGAAAGAGCAGCAGGATGCCAGTGTGTACCGCAAACGCAGCATACTTCATGGCTCTGGACTGACTGAGGATGAGCAGGAGGAACAAGACTTCAAACGCCAGTTTCCTCTGTTTAACAAGGTATCAGGGAAAGATATAACCAAAGCTGTCAGCTACGCCTGTTCACAGTTGACCATTTATTCATTTGAACTTAAAACATGTCACATTCTCCAAATTAGTTTGACTTTTGTACACTTCAATTTGATAAACCCCTGAGAATTTTGAACATTTTCCAATAAAGTTTGTTCAAATGAGAATATATTTATCAAGAAGTTAATACATTCTGCTAACCTATGATTATATCCAGTTAGAAATCTAGTAATCTTTAAAACATCACAGTGTTTCTGCCTCTTGAATTCAGTGTATTTAATTATCATCAAAATGTGCCTCTAGTCACCAGACTGAGCCTGAACATTAAACTATTCGTGTGCCTCCAGGACTTTGACGACATCACGTCCGAACCTTCTCTTGAGGCTCCATCACAATCACTCGAAGACAATGACGCACTGGATGAGTCCAGTGATGTTGCCTTCTTGTCTCCTGCTGCTCTCTGTATTGTGGTCAACATCCATCAACGACTCTGCCAAGGACACGCTCAGTCACTGTGGCACCAGAGCCAAACACCTGCTCATCACAGCAGGGATTACATCACTGCTCTGTCCTTGTCTTATCAGATCGCTGCTCCTGTTATGACACGCTTCTATTACCTGGCAGGTCAGTCTCAATGTCAACATGCCTCTTCATTATAATTGTGTGTAAGAGTCTTTTCCTTTGTGGCTCTAACAGATGCAGAACTAGACCAGAAGTTGGTATCCACGGGTTTGCTGCTTTCCACTCTCGTTCAGAACACCGTGTTGGGTTCAGATGGTTCTGAAGAACTCACAGTCACCTCAGAAGGTCCTTATGACTTCTACCTGCAGCCCAACATGAGCCAAGCACGGCTCTCTCTGCCTGTCCTGGAGCAGCTCAACAGCGGTGTCAAGCAGAGACTGGATGATTGGCCTGAGCACCCTGCTCTTTTGCAGGTCTGTTGAACACCAATTTTCCTGTCCATCTCTGTCTTAGTAGCCCTTTTTTTATTCAAACATTAACACATGTTTACAGGAACCTTTTGTAGTTAAACAGGTCAAAGATTAGGAGGACAGTTTAATGGTAAAAAAAAGTATATTAACAAATATATGACTGATAAATAATAATTAATGTATTATTACACGATATGCATTGCTATAAAATTCATTTTTAATCATAAACTTCAAAAAATACATTTCCATAGCCATGATCATTACTTTTGAAATGTTTACTGTTTTACTGTCCTCCCTCCCCCCACATTATGTCTTTAGTTAGCATCCGTAGACATGTGTTTAAATTATATAAAACCGTCACAATGTGTTTATAATAGCTCCTAAAGCAGAATGTTTTGTTGTCTACTTTAAAATCCAACAATTATCCACGTCAAAAGATTCCACCCTGCAAACAGATCCTTTAAAACAGCAATTTGACAGTGATTAGAACCAAAGAAACATTAACATGCAGCTGCCAAGTTTTATCTTAAACGGATTAGTCCAAGTCAATATATATTAATAAAGTGGTGGTTATGTCATGAGATGTGGGGAAAATGTTTAATGGTGACAAAGTTATCTTAACAGTTCTGTATTCCTCTTTAACAAAACACGAGCTTAAAAAAAAAAATGCTCATTTCAACCCAAATTGTGATGGTCCTTCTCACATGTGTTCTTCCAGCTGACTGTGGTCATTGAGAGGATCATGGACTTCAGCCTGGCCAGTCCACTGGCAAGGTTCCTTTATGGACTGGAGATCCTCCTAAGTAAAGCGCAGGTGAGTTATTTAATTCCGATACATTAATGCATCTATTTATGAAGGTCATGACACCATTTAGTTGACTTAACATGTTTTTTAAACCCTGTCTCCTATTCATGCTGCTTCCTCAAGGACTGGGAGAACAACGCCAGCCGTGCCGTGTCGTTGCAGAAACACCTGGAGCCTGTGACCCAGCTCATCATCCAGTATCGCAAACTGGAGCTGAAGTAAGAGACATTTCAGTGACTGAGAAGCCAACATCCTATCTTCACTCACATTGGTGTACATCTTATTCTTGTAGCTGCTGGTCCTGTAGCCTGGACAACGCAGTGAAACGTCACACTGAGAAGTCCACCCGGCACTGGTTCTCCATCTACCAGCTGCTGGAGGGATTTCTGCAGGACCAGAGGACTGACTCTGACACAGGTTATAGCTTTTTCTTCATCTAGACGTATATAAGTTTAAGGTGTGATGTTGTGTATGTTATAGTTATACCATAGCAAACTAAGATATAGGTTCACAGTAAAGGAAGATGTCAAAGTTATTTTCTTTCAGATGAAGAATAAGTGTGGTAAGCATGAATAACCACCCCTGATCTGAATTTTAAAATGTTGGGAAAGCCCAGGTAGACCAAATGGAAAAGACAGGCAAGATACGAACAGGAACAGTTGCGAGCAAATTCAGTAAAAAAAGAAAGAAAGAAAAAGTGTCATAAAAAGACTCCGAGTGTTTCCGCCAATCAATGAGAGCATCAATAATCTAGAACTCGAATCAGTTTTTATAACCTCCTCTTGCCATATATTCCTAAATGTTGCTAATTTGATTTTGCTAATTTAGAAGAATGGATTATACAAATATTAGTTCATTGTCTTTTTTTTCTGCAAAAAATCTTAAAGTTCAATACAAATATAATATAATAATATTTTGCACATTGTACCACATATGGAGTGAAAGAGGTTGTGCATTATAAACTGTGTTTGGCTTGTATTTACAATTAATTTCTCTCTCCAGGAGAGGACAAAGAGACTCGGTCCCTGTCCTCTGTGTCTTCCACACTGCAGGCCTTCATAGAAGGCTCCACCCTGGGCGAGTTCCACACCCGACTGAACATGCTTCTGACCTTCCACTGCCACCTCCTGCTGCTGTCCAAGCAGCCTGGTCAAGGTGAGCCATCTCTACACACTTAACTCAAGCAGCAGGTTTATTCAACTTGTCCGTATCTAACATGGACTACATTGTCTCGAACAGAGTCTCTGTCCAGTATCCTTTGGAATCTGCACAAGTACTACAGCCAGTTCTCCGACTCCATCCAGAGCAAAGTCGTCCAGCTGAGACAGCCGATTGAGAAGGAGCTGAAGGTGAAAATTAAAGCTCTGTGTCCATCCAGAACTTGTTTGTGACTGCGTCTGTGATGCTTTGTGTTGTGCCAGGACTTTGTTAAGATCTCCAAGTGGAACGATGTCAGTTTCTGGTCAATCAAACAGTCAGTGGAGAAGACTCACCGGTATGTGGTTATCACTCATGTCACTCGGTATATTTATCTGTCTAACATGCTGACCGTCTTAACAGGACTTTGTTCAAGTTTGTCAAGAAGTTTGAACAGGCTCTGAATGGCCCATGTATGCCAGCACTGGTTGAACACGGTGCAAGTGTCGGCCTGGATACTGTAGATGTGAGCACTGACCAGAGTCCACTCCAGCGGGTTCACCAGGCTTTAAAGTCCGCTCTGCCTGGCAAGGACTTGGATGTAAGCCTGTGGTATGCCGATGAGAAGAACCCGAGCAAATCACCAAATATGATACTTTTCAGATCGAAGATCCACAAGAAGGAGTAGATCCTTCATCTCTACAGGGACGTCTCCCAGTACTGACCAAAAAGATGAGGAGGATGTGTGTCAATCTGCAGAAGAAACATCCTGCTCCAGAGCTGGCTGAAGATCTGGACTGTTTCACTGGTATGAGACCATACAGTTGGTCGAGTTGTGAAAATTTTATTCATAGAAGAGATGACTTTGTTATGGAAAGACACTTTAAATAAAAAATTAAAGACCATGACAATTAAACAATTCATCAGAGGAAGTTGAAGCCAAATGAATGCACAATTACTGCAGTTGCTTCTTTGGATTTAAGCTTTAATAACTCAACTCTATAGGAAGAAAAATGTAATATAGTGTTTTTTCTAAGACAAAGGTTTTGCAACAACCTTAAAGGTTAAGATCATTTTTTGTTCCTTTTAAGCTTGATCGTTTCTTATTAAGTTTCCCAAACAACTAACAAATATCTGACTTATTTTATCCAGATTTAAGAACAATGACATTGTCCTTCTCTTCTACCACCAGGCGAGGTCATCAGTCATCTGCAGAACCTGCAGGCTCTAACCTTTGACGTGAATGCAGAGAAGGAGAAGCAGAAGTCCGAAGTCAAGCACATCCTTCAGCAGAAGCAGAGAGCTCTCTCTGATCTGTTCAAGATGCTGTCAAACATAGGTGAGGTCAACATCTTCTGCTCATGCAGAACTTGTTCTTACACTTTTCATGTGTTGTTTGCAGGTCTCTCGTACCGCAAAGGTTTGACCTGGAACAGAACTGCTCAGCCAGCGACAGCCTTGTGTATGCAGCCTCTTGAGATGACCACTGCTGTGTCTGTGGTCAGGAACCAGAAGCCGAAAGAAAGCTTGTTAGTAATATGTTGATGTTGCACGTTAATAACCGAGGTTTAAAGTTTCAATCTTATAACTGTAGTTAAATGTTGCAGGTTGATGACAGAAATGTTGGCGGCATGGGATGGATGTCAGAAGTACTTCTATCGTTCATGGTCCCGGAGGACAGTACTGCAGACGGCCCTCCAGAGCTCTGTGAAAGTTTGTACAAAATAACCTTGATTTGATGCTTTTGATTCAGATTCATCTTTAAAAAAGTGACAGGATTCATGCTGTTGTTGTTGTTATTGTGTGTGTGGCAGGAGTTGGGATTGGGGAACATTGAGCGTTGCCGAGGTTTCTCATCTCACCTGTTCAAGCTGCTACTGAGACAAAGACAGCGACTCACCGCGCTCACAGAACAGTGGGTCCACCTGAGGTGAGTTTGCAATTCATCAGGACTGTGAGGTTGTAATAGAGAAAAGCTGAATAGATAAAGTGAACATTACAGGATATCAATCTTTAAGAGTTGATGTTAACATGAACCACTTTTCTTCATTAACCATGAATGCATCATACATTTTTTTCCTGACTTGTAGGAAACTTACCAGCAACGTGCAGGACATCCAGACTGAACTCTTGAGCCAACCAGAGGATGACCGTTGCACACTGCCCCCCCAGACTTCCCTGCACAGCTGGTTAGTGCGAGGACGAGCACTGACAGCCGAGTGCTCCACTCTCCTGCAGCAGCTGGCCTGGCTCCTGCAGTGTTGTCCTGAAGAATCACAGCAGACGCAAGAGAACAACGGGAGCGGGTTGTCTCAGCAGAGTTGCATGTCTCCTCTGACGGCCCAGCGACAGCCCCCTTGTTGCTTGATGAGGAAGGGCGACGCAGCGTGGAGCCAGCTGAGTCAGCGTGTCTCTGTCTTGTTGAAGCAGAGCCTGAACATGAAGAGAGATCTGGATGGAGTTAATCAGCAGACATCACAGACAGTGCTGCACAACTGGTACACCCGTCTTAGATTGGCATTCACACATTATACAAGGCTCATCTCTTCTGCTTGTGCTTTTCTAGGAGCTTTTTCACCACGTGTTGCTCCGCCTATGACCACTTGATTGCCACAGCAGCCGAGATTCTAAGCATCGAGGGACTCTTCGCTCCCCTCGTCAGTGTGGGCGACAGAGGGAGTCAGCCGGCGATCGCTCAGAGCCTCCAGTTCCTCCGGGCCAAGATGGAGACCGACGTTACTGAATTCACCACCTGGAAGACTGGGCTGCTCTCGCTGAGTCATGAGAACACAGGTGAACATCTAAAAAAAGATCTTCTAGATCACACGTAAACAATTATACAGATGCTTGCAATAACAGTAAAACTAATGTAGAAGGAAAGGCATTTAATGGAAATTGGATTTTCCCTGTTAAAGGATTTGGGTAGATAAAAAATTAAGCCCGTGATCAAGAGTTCTAAAAGATTCTGTCCCTTTGATTGAGTTTAACCCCCGTTATAGATCTTTGCCATACTGTTGTTGCTGCTTATTGATGAGGGTAATATAGTTAATATTATAGGTGTCAAATATTATGTACAGAACTTTTTTTTGATTTTCACATGTATATGCAAAAGTCTCAATAGTTGAATTCTCCATTTCTTATCAGTGTCACATCATGACATTTTTAATGTTTGCAATTGTTCAAACTACATAATTACCGAACAAGACACAACATTAAGAAGTTAATAAACTGAGCAGCAATACGTTTGCAATTACAAAAAGTTCATGAGGGAAGAGATTGCAGAAGTGTTGTTCAAACATACACATGCAGAATCGACTCTTTCAGAGTAGGCAGAAAGAGACTTTATAATCACTGCAAATTGAAGTGTTTTCATTATGTGCAACAATATTTACTCCTGTACATATAATAGGAGCTACTCTATTAAAATAAACTTTCAATGGTGCATGAGTATATAGCCATGTGAAAGGCTCATGGGATAATAATCTTTTCAAATTTAAACATTCAAAGCAGTTTTTTAGTGACAGTCTTAAAATATCGAGAAATTATAGAGATGGTTTAATTCCTGCATCTTTACACCAAAACAAAAAATGTATTTCTTGTATACACGTAGACAAGCTGTAAAAATAGTTTTTACTCAGTCATTGTCGTCACTCCACAGATGAGAGAACCTCCTTCTTCTCGGACTTCTCTGCTGAGCTGGAGAGCAACATCAACACAGTTCTCTGTGCTGTCCAGACACTGGTGAAGCGGAAAGAGAAAGAGCAGCAGACAAAGAATCAACAGGATGTTGAAGGTGAGAACAAGGAAGTCTTTAGGCGTGTTCACAGTGCAGCGTGTTACGTGAAAACCCCAGGAAAATGTTTTTCCCATTAAGGCCTGTGTTATTAAAGATACATTTCCTGTTCAGAACCTGCTAAAGAGGAGGAGGACGGGCAGGCAGAGGATCTTCTCAAACCTGGACATCTAACTGTCCTCCTGGAAGAGGAGTTGACTGCTGAGCTTGAAGCTTTGGGTTTGTCAGATGTGAGCAGACGACTGGAGAAACTCCTGAAAGTCCTGAAGACTCACAGAGACTCATCTGAGCCGCAGCAACTGCAGGTATGCTGAAGTTTCAAAACACCTATGCTCCTCGTCTCAGATATATTATGTCTGTGTAAGACCTGCACGTTCAAATAAATATGACATTCAAGGGTTTTCGTCATTGAGGCAAGAACGTTATTATTGTAAGTATTTTCCGGATTATAGGCTCAGAAATCTGTAAAAATGTTTTACTACAACTTTAGTGATCTACCAAGCCACACAGCCACTAAAGTAATAGTAAAACATTTATTTATATATAGTGCAGCTTCTACATAACATCAATTTGAGTTAGTAAAACAATAATAAATACATAAGGTGCACTGTTCATATTTGAGACAATAATGTGTTTTTCTTGGTTTTTTTGTCAGAAACATGGTATTTATGGTCAGTTGTAACCCAAAATACATTTTGTGGAAATGTTCACTCCATTTCCGCAGCCCTCTAGTGAAAGAGGGGGTGGGAAATTAGCTATCTCTCCATTGTTACATTTTCCCTAATGAAAGGATTACTTTTCTGACAAGGGGGGAGCCCCCCCCCAATGACCACGTAGCACATAATATATGTGTTTAAATATATATTATTGTCTGTCTAAACACGTTATTAGCATAGAATATATTTGTCATTCTTGGCTTCTATTTGACCAGCTTGTATGTTTGCATGCATTCAGGAGGTCAACAGGGCTTGTAGGATGCTGGTGAGGTTGGAGCCTTTGCTGGCCATCTACTCTGACCTGGTCCGATACTACCTGGCTGTGACGCTAGGAGCTCACAGGAGCACTGGGAAGCTGCTGTCGGTCCTAGCAAGCATCTTCACTGACCTTGCTCAAAAGGCAAGTGCACACATGGAGTAAAGACTCATCAGATCACAGATATCGTGCCCATAGTCCAAAATAAAATGTTCTCTTCTTTCTCAGGGCTTCTGCCTGCCTCAGGAGCTGATGCCTGGAGGAGATGGTGAAGGAGCCTCAGAGTTCCACGACTACGAAGGAGGTGGCATCGGGGAAGGAGAGGGAGTCAAAGATGTCAGCGACAAGATTGAGAATGAAGACCAGGTTGAGACTTTAGTGGAGTCAGATTGCTATTTCTGAATGTGCTGCTGTGGTCTAGACGCTGATGCTATGTGTGTTTCAGGTGGAGGACACCTTCCAGGAAGGCCAAGAGAAGGAAGAGCAACAGGAAAAGGGAAACATCAAAGCCGAGGACAACGCTATTGAAATGTCAGATGACTTTGATGGACAGATGCATGATGGAGATGCTGAGGAAAAAGGTAGCTTGTTGAATTATCATTAAACCAATGAAAACCTTCAGCCAAGCCACTTGTTAAAGTTGTAACTTTCTCTATTAAAACATGTGTCATGATCAATAATATCAATCAAAACTCTTCAGATGAAGACGACGAGTCTGATAAAGAGAACGAGGAGGAGCTGGACAAGAAGATGGGTGATTTGGGTGAAGGACAGACAGACACTCTGGATGAGAGGATGTGGGGGGATGATGATGACGATGATGAAGAGGATGGGGGCAGTGACAAGGAGGAAGAGTTAGGCCAAGGCATGGATCAGGTACTGTCACTGGTGGGTTGTTGTTTGACTCCACATGGTTCTCATCTTTCTGTCCTGTGCGTGTTCAGGGAGAGTCCCAGTTGGTCGCCAAAGACGACAACGTTGACGCTTCTGATCCAAGCAAAGACAAGAACAAAGATGAGCAGATGGACACTGAGGAGAAGAAAGAGATCAATGAACAAGGAGATGAGGTACTGCTTGTTTTATCGGGATGAACAAAGTTGACTAAAATGTTGTTGGTTCATAGAAACCAGTCTGACGGAGAAGAAAATATCATTCTTCCAAATATAATAAATACACATGATCAAGAAGTGTAGCTTCAACAGCTGCTGTGCTCCATTTTTTCTGTCCACCAGAGGGAGTTTGATGAGAATGAGGTGGATCCTCACCATGGTCAGCAAGACAAGAGACCAGAACCTGAGGCCATGGATCTTCCTGATGATCTAAACCTGGACCAGGACGGCGAGGGCTGTGACAATGAGGAGGAGAAAGATGGTTTGTTTGTTTAAACACAGACCCACAATTGGACACACTAACACAAACCCAGACACAGGCATACATACATAGACACACAGCCACACCCCGACACACACAGACATAGACACTGATAAACTAACACACATCATCACAACACTGACACACACCGATACAGAGACACACATTAACAGACACTTACACAAACAGACATACAAATACACACTTAGACATCAACACGCACAGGCATACAGTGACACTAACACAAACAAAGACACGCACATAAACACACTAAGGTTGACACACCGAGAAACTAACACAATCACTGCCACACAATGACACTCCCACACACCAACATACCAGAACATATACACACACACGCACACACAACTACATGTCCGAGTTTCATTGTATGTATTACTATATTATTATACACTGCTTTAATTCATAAATGTGTGTCAAAATGTCTAAAGAACATTCACTCTTTTTTCATCAGATGAGAATCCACTTGACATTGACGAGAAGATCACACTTCCTGAGGAGGCAGATGGAGGACAGGACAAAGAGGAGGATGAGGGGATGGAAGAAGGAGAAGATAAAACAGAGGAGCAACAGTCCGAACTTCCCGGGGAGGAGAATGCTGAGGGGCAGGAGCCTGAGATGGAAGAAGAGGAGGAGAAAGGAGGAGACACAACAGAGGGGGAGAAAGAGTCTGCTGAGAAGGATGAAGTGGAGGAGGAGAGAAAAGGAGAGGAGGGTAAAGAGGAGAGTGTCCTAGCCCCTGACTCAGGAGAAGTGCCAAAGGTGACTATCAACTGGTCGGTTGTTCCCCACACTCAGAAGCTAAACTCCTATTTTCCTGACTGAAGGAAGAGGAGCAGGAAGGGGAGGAGCTTGAGTCTGCCGAGAGGAAGGAGCAAGAAACTGACGGACAGACGGGAGAGCAGAACGTCCAGAGTGATACAGCAGTGGAGCTGGCGGGGGAGGCGTCCGAGCAGGACAAGAGCAAAGAGGTGGAGTATATCAAGAGCAGAAATATCTGTGGTGGGAAATTACTTTTACTCAGGGGCCACATTTAATACAGTGGCTTTTGTGAGTGAAAGGTATAAAATCTACTTTTTAAATCCAGCTTAATATGCAGATCTTATTTACTGCATTTGATTTAACTTCTTTTTCATCTGATAAACAAGCATTTAAAAAAAAAAAATAATTATATTTACTTTTTTGAGGAGCAATGCATGCAAAAAAAGTGATGGACTAAGGTCCTTAAACAATAACCCTATTGTTTATTTAGAGACTAGATAATAGAAATAAATACCCAATAATGCAGACACACACACATAGACACATGCATACAAATAAATAACACAATGCACACACACTAAATCACACACAGTAACAGACACACACTAGAACACAGTAAAATTCTTAGTTTCTACATGACCTCATAAGCGATTCAAAAACAGTCAAAAGCCACATTTGTTCCTTAACAACAATCTTTGCTGAGATTAAATTAGTGAATTAAAATGAGTGAATTTTCACTTTTCATCAATGAGGTGTTTTTTCAGGAGCATGGCAGCGGAGCAGCAGATGCCAACCAGTCTGAAGGTCACCAGACCCAGCTGACCGCCCGGGTGTCGGCCCAGTCTCAGAATCAGAGGCAGACTCAGGTGAGCCTCCCTCATGACGGCGTCTGCTTGCACTTCCTTCTCAAGCGGCTTCTTCTCCTCCAGAGCTTCAAGAGGAAACCTGGTCAGGCCGACAACGAACGCTCGACCGGAAACTACAACGAGAAGATCAACAAGCGCCTGAGGACTCTGGAGAGCAGCTCTGACAAGGACCAGGACCCCAAACAGAGCGAGGCCCAGCAGGAGTCTGACCTGTACGAGCACATTAAGCAGGGGGACAGCAGCTACGACACGCAGACATACGGTGAGTCCAGGAGGATCCAGATGTTTGGTCTCTGACCTGAGATGACGTCTTCCTTCTTCAGATGCGGCCAGTGCTCAGCAGCAGAAAACTGTCGGGCCGCAGGAGGACCAGGATGAAAGTCAGGACGATGAAGACATCGCCATGGAAACTGAGGAACAGGAGGAAGTGAAGATGACTGAGGTCCAGGAGCTGAAGCCGGAGCAGCTGGACTCCACCAAGAGCTCTCAGAGAGGTGAGAGTCCTAGTCGCTGTCTTAAGGAGTCGTGTCCTACCGTCTGGTCATGAGCAGGTTCTGAGGCTGGAGAGATGGAGGTGCAGAAGCAGGAGCAGGGGGATCAGATGAAAGACTCTCAACCTCCTCCTGGAGAGGATCCGCGACCCGAGAGGAGCACAGAGTCCACCGTCCACACTGTTCCTGAACTACTCATGGACGCCCCCATGGTTGGTTTGCTACACACAGAGTTGGCGTGTGTGAGAGTCCAGGCTAATATGTGTCTGTTTGTGTGTGTGTGTGTGTGTGCAGAGTCTGCAGAGAGACCCTGAGGAGATGAGGAAGGCCATGGAGCAGCAGCTGGAGTCCTGGCACAAACTCACGCCTGGAACTCCAGAAGAAGTGAGATTGAGTCGTTTATTCACTTTCATTCTACTTTGGTGCTTTTATTTTGTTTTACAAGAGTGAGAGTTCTGGTTGCTCACAATGATGATGTGTGTCCTGCAGGAGAGTGCTGCAGCATCCATGTGGCACCAGTACCAGAACCTGACTTCACCTCTATCCCAGCAACTGTGCGAGCAGCTCCGCCTCATCTTGGAGCCGACGCAGGCCTCCAAGCTCAAGTCAGTACCAACACATGTTTGTCAAGAGAAGGACCCACAAAGACCCAGTTTTCGTGTTTTTAATCTTTTTATTATTTCATGTCTGGAGTCTGTCTGGCTTAGGGTAATGTAGTAGCAAGAATCTGTCGATATAATACATGTATGCGATACAGGATGTATTGTGACACTGTAGTAACAAGGATATGTTTGTAGGATTGTCGAGACTCTGGTGTTGCAGAATTAACACTCTCATGACTCTTGACGAAGTCGTTACTGCTTTCATTAATTTTGAAACCAAAATGAAACATCAACATTAAAAATGGCTGGAGTTGACAATAATAAGCTGCGGAGGATTTAATTACTAATGCCATCTAGGGGCCAGAAGATGAATTGCAACACAAAATGTACAAACACTGTGGATATTTGCATGTTAACTAAATTTAAAATAATCGAAAAAGGTTTTATTTTATCGACAACTCATTGAAATATACACCATAAAATAACTAGTTGTTTTTTTTCTATTCTATATATATATATATATATAGAATCCATACTTTATTGTGAAAAGAAATAATCGTGATATTTAAGTGTATTGATATTTTCTTAATGTGAACATGGTTGCGTAAAACTGTCTTGTTCAAGCTTGATATTTGTGTCCTCCTCAGGGGAGACTACCGCACCGGCAAGCGTCTGAACATGAGGAAGGTTATTCCCTACATTGCGAGTCAGTTTCGCAAAGACAAGATCTGGCTGAGAAGGACCAAACCCAGCAAGAGAGACTACCAGATCTGCCTGGCTGTGGACGACTCCTCCAGCATGGTGGACAACCATTCAAAACAGGTGAGGAGCTTTGAAGAGCATCGTTCGATAATGGGTCAATAACTCTTGTGCTTGTGTTTCATCAGCTGGCGTTCGAGTCGCTGTCAGTGATCATCTCTGCTCTGACTCTGCTGGAGGCGGGTCGGGTCTCCGTGTGCAGGTGCGTGTTTCTAACGCCCGCTTATGTCATTGTTTCTGTCTGCGACACTAACTTTAGACTCTTGTTAGCTTTGGAGAGCAAGTGCAGCTGCTGCATCCGTTCCAGCAGCAGTTCAACGATGAGTCGGGCGCTCGGATCCTCCGACTGTGTCAGTTCCAGCAGAAGAAGACCAGGATTGCAGAGGTTGGTCTGCTGGTGTCAACTGTAGATATCAAGATATATGTTTGTGAAATAACTGTTGCTCAGCAGCCGTACATGGTCTGGACTTTAAAAGATAGCACAGAAGCAGAAGACGTCCATGCACCACTTCACACACTAAATTTCACACCAAAATAATACTGATAGAAATCACGGCCAGGGGAAGTGTACTATGACGAGTTTTACCCCAAAAATATTACTGACAGAACATGTTGTAACCACCAGCGGGCTCACGTGCTCAGATTCAATACACTTTTAGAGAAAAGTTGTGATGTAACAAAATGACAATGAAAGTTTCTTATTCTGAATGAAATAAGTGAATTAACGAAAAGCTGGTGTAGGTGCATATCTGCTGATGTTGACTCTTGGCGGCACCAAGTGGTCATATTGGGAAGTGCACACCAGGGACTAAAGATCAATTCACAGACATGTGGCTGCAACACCACGAGTGGATGTCAATGTATAGTTAAATAAGTTTCTCATCCCCAACATACAGTAGTCAGAGCTAGAGTCCTCCTTGATTATGATTTATTTGCATTTCTTTTGAAACAAATGCAATAATAATATAATAATAATTATAACACATTGAACTTGTATAGAATTACAACCGAAGCAGTGACAGTGTGTTTTATCAACACGCATTATATAAAACCACCATCTCACATGTGATTATTCCTTGTGTTGTCTCTGGGTCAAAGTGGATGACCTCTACGGCTTCCAGAAATACATATGCAGTCGTTGACCTTGACCCGGAGAAACGACAAGGGATAACAAAATGTAATAAAACAAGTAATTTACTACATAGTATTCGTAAAGAGGATATTTCCCCCTAAATTCTGACATATTTATTTAATATTTCCTAAATATAATTATTTAAATAGAATACATTTATATATTAGCTTTAACTGTGAAATAAAAAATGGTGTGTAATCAAAACATGATTGTCATTTTAATCTGTCTTTTTTTCTCCAGTTTTTGGAAACGTCAACCAAAATGTTTGTGGCAGCTCGGCAGCAGAATTCAAGCTCTATGAACTCGGGTAGAAGTTGATTTCACGCATTCACGTCACCGTCATGTGACCTTCAGAGCTGACTCTGGCCGATCTCTCCACAGACACGGCGCAGCTGCTGCTGGTCATATCTGACGGCAGAGGTTTGTTCCTGGAGGGGAAGGAGCGAGTGACGGCGGCGGTGCAGGCGGCTCGCAGCGCCAACATCTTCATCATCTTCGTGGTGCTGGACAACCCGAACTCCCGGGTGAGACACGCACATCGTCACATGTCAATCATACAAGGTTATCAATTCTTCCGTGCTTCAGGATTCCATCCTGGACATCAAGGTGCCGATCTTCAAAGGTCCAGGAGAGATGCCCGAGATCCACTCCTACATGGACGAGTTTCCCTTCCCCTTCTACGTCATCCTGCGCGACGTCAACGCGCTGCCCGAGACCTTGAGTGACGCGCTTCGGCAGTGGTTTGAACTGGTCACTGCCACTGACCAGTGAGGAGGCTGATGGACAGAAGCTGCTCTTCAGACTGATGGAGGCTGATCATGTTCCTCTTCTCTTCTGCTCTCGTGCCTTTTCTACTTTTTATTTGAACCATTGTGAGCGTCTGTGTTTGCAAGTGTGATGCCTTCAATGCCGTCTCTGAACCTCAAACAATAATGTGAGTTTCTTTACACATGTCACCACTGCATGTGTGTGTGTATGTGTGTGTGTGTGTGTGTTTACACACACATGTGTTTTGTGTTGCTTGAGCAGAGGGAGATCACAAGTGCCTCTCAGTAGAAACACTTTGTATCAAATCATGACTCGTTGAACTCGTTCTCTGCCACGACATGAAGAATTCCTCATGCAATAATGTTGTCATAAATCCAATGTCGATCAAGTCTGGTTCATGCTTAAGATAAACCATGGAGTTTAACAGATGTGACTCTGTTGATTGTAATGTTTGAATGAAACTTTATTGAACTGTGACATATGTATTCTGATATTCAATGAAATAATAATTTTAATGTCTCGAACACTGCGTCATTTTTTCATTATTTATTCGTGAGTGACTCTTTTCATCAACTTTTTTTAACCTCTGTCGGATGTTTCCATTTTTTTAATTTATATTTTTGAACTATTAAAAGGAATTCCGTTTCTTCGCGCACTGGCGTCGCTGTAGCTTCGTTCCCGGCAGGGGGCGCCAGTCACCGATTCTCCAAATGGTTTCCACACGTAAAGAAGTCAAGCGTGTGACGTCACCGCTGGTGAGTAAACATGGCGGCCTCAAGGATTCCTCCTGCGGTTCTAACTTTAAAGCAGGTAAACACTCGAAACTGAATGTTCCCTGGTGTCAATAATGTTAATGCTTCATCGTCGTTGAGTTCTTTAATAAAGTCGCGACCCCTGGTTTTCTCTCAGTTCATGCGGAGACAGAGAGTTCTGGGGATTTATAGAAGCATGTTGAAGAGCATCCGGCTGGTTCCAGACGAGATGGACCGGAAGTACCTGAGAGACTGGGCCAGGGACGAGTTCAAGAGGAACCGTGATGCTACAGACCAGGTAGAGTCTCCACCAATAAATTCACACCGATCGTAGTCCGTGACGTCATAAATCTGTAGACATTTTCACTTCTTAAATACAATATTATTATTAAATATGACCTGTAAAAGTCAATGTTATTCTTAATGATAAATCATTTCTACTGTATGATTTCTCCAAACTCGGTGATGGAACCGGTATCACTTTAACTTTTTATCATCATTTGTCACGTTAAAATTGAATCATTACATGTTTAATATGTGTAGCTTTTGTCAAACTATATATAGTACATTTATAGGTACATTTCTATATAAAAAACAAAACGTTTTCAAAGTTGTTTGAGCCACTTGAACATTAACATGTTTCTTTGTGAACTATTAAGTACATGTTTGGATTGAGACATATTTTGTATTTTTTTGATACATTTATTTTTGCCCCAAATAATACAATACAATCAAATCAAAGTGTGGAATTTTAATGAATATCCCAGCTCTTATAAAAATTAAAATATAATTATATTAATATTATATTAACCGTTTCTTTGTGTTCCTATTAACAAAGAACATTGTACAGTGAAAAAAATACACAGAATACCACTTTAGATGTTGCAGTTTAGATTTGTTTTCCCTGCACATTGATGGTGGTCTTTGTGTAGTTCCTTAATAAATAGCTCATCCACCATCTTTTAATTTCCTCTCTCCTCCAGGACGCCATCCGCATGATGATCACTCAGGCCAAAAACCACCTGGAGGAGCTGCAGACCTCTCTGGCGCTGGCCAAGAGCTGACCTTGAGAGCGACCTTCACTGGAGGACTGAAGCTGGTCATGTGACACGGCTGTGCGACGGACAAGAACCGAGACTGTAAAAAAGAAGGTTTAATAGAAAGTCGTGCAGCATCGCTGATGAACACAACATGGGAGTTAAAGGTCGTCACATTACAGGGAAGAAAGAAACATGTGGTGCAACTACATGACTCTAATGAACACGAGAGGAACATCTGTTAACTCAGGATAAGAACATGTATTTAAGTTTGTTAAAGTGTTTTTTTTAACAACATCTGATTCATGTTTTAAGTCTCAGCTTCTTGACTACAAACTAGCAGTTCTGACAGAGTTGAATGCTACCTAAGAGGCTTTTGAACAGGAGTTATCCAATTAAAGTTTCTCAGTCACATCCTTTTGTGCCTCTAGAGTCCAACATTTAGCACAGTTCAAGTCTCAGAAGACTATTTGACGATAATGGTGTTTGTTGGACCAGAATCCTACAAGTGCACTTTCTGTTCGACTCGTAGTGCATCATCTCCATGAAGGTATTGCTTTTTGAGCATGGCTCCCTCTAGTGGACGTTGCAGCGGTGTTGACGGGGTCTCAGAGCGCGGGGGTGTCAGCAGGGCTGGTGTCTGCTGCCCCTCAGCTCTCGCAGCTCGTCCTCCAGGCAGGCGATCCTCTCCATCATGGCGGCGCGGTCCGCCTGAACCCTCTGGTCGGCCTGCCAGCACGCCTCCTGCACCTTCCTCTGGTACCAGCGCTCCATCTGAGTGGACACGGCCTCGAAGAAGTACTGGGTCACCTCCACGGCATGCATGTTGTCCCGCTCCTGCTGGAAGGTGGGCTCGCCGGCCTGTTCTCCAGACACGCCAGACGACGCCACGCCTCCCCTCGACTTGCTCGGCTGCTTCTTGTGCTTCATGGCCGTCCTGCAGCGCCGCCCGGTGGCCGGTGACAGGCTGTTCGCTCTGCGGCCGCGCCACTTGAGCTCCGGGTCTTCCAGGGTGAACCTCTCGGAGATCACAGGGCGCTCCTTGGGTCGCACCACTAGCGGGGGCGTGAGAGGACTCTGGTCTGTGGTGTGAAGCAGTTCCACGTCTGTGGAGACACAATCGGGATGTTAAGTGTGAGTCGTGGTTTGAGGTGGATGGTCTGGCGTACCTGAAGAGTCCTTCATGTGGAAGTAGTGTTGGGCCGACTCGCCCTCAGTCCCACTGCTCTCCCTGAGGGAGGAGTCTGCCGGGGCTCCGCCCTCTTCCTGAGCCTCCTTCAGCTCAGAGATGTCGGCGTCGTCGTCAAGATCCTTCCTCAAAGACAGGCCAGGCTGCGATCTGATGATGGAGTCTCCACTGAAGCGGACCTCCAAGTTCTGCAGTTTGGACAAACACCAGCCCTTTAGCTCGCTGACCAGAGACGCCTGACCACAGAGAGACATGGACACCAGCTGATGAGATGATGATGCTGCGACTGATTCTATCCTTTATTCTGAACAGGTTGTTGCCCCCACTGTTCAATCTCCCTCAAGAGCAACGACAATAATGTCTAACTTCCTTACCTTAAATGGCATACATACTGTATGTTATTATTTTAAAATAAATTGTAACAGAAGGAAACAAGTTTTACCAGGTAAAATTTTGATATATTACCAATAAAATACGATCTGGCTTAAAGCTTTGGAGCATGTCAAGTTACCCAAGTGCAATAGAAATGTCACACTATTTTGCTTCTGAATTCTACTAATGCATTTAAACTAGAAAATAATGTTGCGTTGTTTTTGATGAACCACACAATTTCATTCAAGGGACCGTCCTCCAATCAACAAACCTTGAAAATTCAAACTATGTTTTCAGAAGTATTAATTTAATATTTAATCTTTTTTATACTTTTAATTCAAACCACACTCTAAGACACCCAATTCCTGTCGCCTAAAGATGATTTATCTTGATCGTGATTTAAATTGTTCTTCCTAGAAGACAATCTTTAGTGATGTTTTGTAAACATGTAATACCTCAGGAACTACAACATAGATGTCAAAGTTATGCAATTTATAAAGATCCATGATTTTACTTCCATTACATTTTTGTAGAAATTTAATTTTTTGTTACATTTTTATGTAAGATCTTATTAATACTTAACGATAACTCCACATTACTTATTCAAGGAAACACGTATTTGTATGTATTTTCAAACAGTTTATCCTATTCTTAAATTATGTAACTTCTGTTTTTGCATTTGTAATAATAATAATAATAATAATAATCTCTATTTATATAGCGCCTTTCTAGACCAGGGTCAAGTGTCTTTATTTATATGTTATTTATCTTTACTACCATAATAGTGTCGAATCAGTGGGTTCATGCAAATTCATCTCCATACACGTGATCTCAGACAGATATTTAGAAATGAGGTTAACCTGTCTTTTCTCCGTCTCCAGCTTCTCCTGCTGAACCACTTCCTCCACCCTGCGCTCACACTCACTCCTCTCTGCAGAGACTCGCTCCACAGTCAACTTGTCCAGGGCTCGGATCTGTCAGAAAAAAAATGACAATTTAGTTCAATCATTCGAGACATTAACATGTCGACAGCACTTTGGATGATTTATTGATAAATTACATTATGGAAATCATCCTTGGGTGACTTAGGCCTGTGTGTGAAACTGAGCCAGAGAAACCTGGGCGTTGTATTTGATAAAGACTCTAGTACAACACTGCAAAAAAACTGACCAAAATCCGAGGAAAATCTTTAAACTTGGGAAAGCACATTCTGGAGTTAATAATCCATGCGTTTGTGTCTTCTCGTTTGGACTGTTGTAAAAGTAAAAGAAGCAGCTGACTCGCCTTAATACAAAACTGCAGTAAGAATTCTGACCGCTCAAGTAGAAGAATTCACATTTCCCCGATCATTAAAACTCTTCACTGGCTGCCAGCTTCTTTCAGGATCAACTTTAAAATTCTGGTTCTTACTTTCAGAGCTATTCATAGTCAGACTCCTCCTTACATCACTGATCTGATCCAGCCTTACACTCCAGCTAGGGCTCTTATTTATCTCTTTATCTGCATTTATATTTATCTCCTGGGTCCCTTGAAAACAACTTAAAACAGAATTAAGATCATAATAATCCTCAACTCATCAGACTGTGGTTTTATGTACTCTTTAGTTATTTAGGATCTTATTGACCTGTGAGAACTTTGTCGGACGCCCACTCATAATGAGTAGAGTTAGAAAGACTAAGGGAATAACAGCACTGAGGACTCGTAGACGTAGTAATTATCTACGGATCTGCCTCAACTCTCCAAACAACCATAAACATTCCTTCATAATGACTCCTCTCAACATTAGTCTTTGATGTTGATTTATGAAAGATGAATTCATTTTTCTTTTTCTCTGGTTGTAGCAAAAAGCACAGCCTTGTGTGTGTGTTGTGCCAGCTTGCTGCTCAGAGACGCATCAGATCTTCAGACATTGAAGGCAGATATACAGTTTATCAGAACATCTGCCAGAACTTGGCTTGAGACGTGAGCATCAGTAGCTACCTGGTGTTTGTTCTTGCGGTCCAGGCGGCCCATCTTGGCGTTCATCAGGTCTTGGACCGTGCCGATCTCCGTCTTCATCTCCTCCTTTGTTGCTTCCAGCTGGTTCTCTAGTTTATCGATCAGTGGCTCACAGCGACAGCCGTTCAAAGGAGCCTGCAACACACTTGCATGTAAGTTGCATGCATATTGTTGCATGCAAGTTATAGAAGTCTATTGACAATTTAGATTTTTGGAAACAACATTAATCCGAGCGTCATAACAAATTTGCAAAGTCTAGTGGGATAGTCGTAAACTTGCTGCATCAGACATTTTAAATAATATTTCGATGCGACTCAATGAAAAGGTTCCACTGAGGCAGACTCAAGACTTCACCTGCATGATCTTGCCGTCCTTTCCTCGGTATAGAGTGTAGAGCTGATAGGCTTTGTAGTTGTGTGGAGCGGTTGAGGCCCCAGGGGGCGCTGCCTGCCGCTTCTTTTTCTGAAAGAGCTCGTTCAGTTTGGTTTGTCTTCGACAGAGAGGCTCTGAAACAGGCTGCAATGTCATAACAATGAAGGTAAGTCCAGTTATGGTCTGTAAATAATGGGAGGTCGACACAATCCTCAATCGTGTTTGGCTCTATAAACCACCTCTGGTTTAATTTAATCATGTTGAGCTGTTATCATGCAAGCATCATGCAAGCATCAACCTTACTTTGAGACACTTCATCATTCACCAGATTTAAGTCTGTAGTTTAACTACATCTTGTTTCACTTTGAAACTTGTCCTTTAGAGCCAAAAACATGAGAATTGTCTCTCAATATTTATTCCACGTCCATCCATGTAATGCTACTCACTTTTTCTCTCGGTTTCCTGTTCCTAGACTTTGTTTCAACTGCCTGGGTCACAGCAGGGGGCGTGCAGGGGACCCGATCACTGCTTTCTGTGTCCTCAGCTGCTGATGCACTGTCCTACACAAGACATGTGTTGTTAAATGACATCAAATCACGTTTGGTTTTAGGACAATAACTTTAAAAGGTCAAGTGTTCCTGTATTTATGGGCCATGGCAAAAATGTACAACTGTAAGTGTATGTGAATGCACATGAATAATTGATAAAACCCTGCTCAGTACATATATGCCAGTCACTCTGGTTTGTACTAAATCCTTATTATCATGATGCTAAAAATAAAGCGTCTTGCAGTTATGAGGATTTTATGTTACAAGGAAAAAGTAAAGTTTTCATCTTGAATTTTGCAGCATAATTGTTCCCCGATTCGGCAATGACTCGTCTGAGACACATATTCTGTAAATCAATAACTATAAATGTGAGAGTAGAACCTTGCAAGTCAGCAACTCTTCTCTGGGTACAGACTGAGCTCTGCCCTCTGCTTTCAGTTTTTCTCGTCTTTTCCTGGCACTCCTGCCACGAACAAAGCTCTGCACCTAAACACACACAAAATATAACATTATGATGTATTATTATATATTGGTAATCAAATGCTTTGCTTCCAAAATTAAACTTGTTTCCTCATGTCATTGCTGAACCACACATCTAAGTTCTCCCTTCAATCTTATTAAGTTCCCCTTTATCTCTGCCACTTCTGTATCCACTTGTTCAACCCCTCCTGCATGCTCTGCTTCACCTACATTGATCTGTGAATATTTGCCCTTATCCGTTTTCAGTATTTACCTCCTTGTAACTCCTGCCTCTACCTCTTATTTTCATATATGTGAAAATACAAATCCTTTCATATCAGCGAATAACATAATACCGTGTTAAGATAACTTAACCTTAATATAATCATGTGCCTCATTTTTTTATACAGCACATTATCTCACTCTTCTCTCATACCGTTGAATTACGTCCCAACCATAATATTACGATGTTTGTTTTTTTTAACCAAACATGAAAGAGAAAATGATCATCTGATTGAACTATGATGGATGTAAGGTTGTATTGCCTCAAACAAAGAAAGCAAAATCCAAAACATGAATCTGTGTTTGTTTACCTGCTGAGCTTTGGTAAGAAGAAGAGCCACTTCTGGGTTGTTGTGCTCTCTAGCCTGCTCCAGAGCTGTGCGACCTGCCTGAAAACATTCAGCTTTTAAGTAAATATGTCTACATTGGACGATGCTGGGGGTGACAATAATCATTTGTCTCAATAGTGTGAAAAACTGGACACAAATTTGTTAACGTGGTTTGCCAATAAAGTAAAAAAAAATGTTTTGTTGTTTAATATTAATAAAAGGTGACTTGTAAACCAAAGTTGGATTGAGTGAAGGTAAAGATGCTAATGCTAAGTATTTTAGCATTGTACAAAAAATAAAAAAAATTAACAGTTAAGTCTTGATCATAAACACCCCACAATAATGCAGGCAGGTAGAACGATTTTTGGGATGTTCTGGCCTGATCCTTGTCTACATTACAATAGATGTTATAATGACAATTAATCTCAATTGTGTGACTGTAGTTCATGGTTTGATGGATTTAAATTCTTATGTTTGAGGTTCTTGACATGACAGGAGTTGCTCACATTGTTGCAGATCTGACTATCCGCTCCGGCCTCCAACAGGTGGCGCACCATCTTCTTATGATTCAGACTTGCTGCAACATGGAGCGGTGTGTCACCAACCTTTCCAAGAACATGAAATGATGGAATTTGATCAAAAGGTCATTAAATAACCTGGAATAATAAATACACAAGTATAACAGTAGTTTAACACCAGTAAACTGAAAACAAGAATGCAGAGTCTAAGGCAGGGGTGGGCAATTATAATTCTTCAAGGGCCACATTCAATTCCATGAATGTTGTCAGGGGCCGTGAAGCAAAAAGAAAGACGAGAAAATCCCTAAAGAAAAATGACATTCGTCATTATGCCGTGACATTTATTAAGCTAAATAAGATACAATTTTATTCTTGTATATATATGAGTTTTTTTCAAAACATTCAAAAACATTTCTTCAGCTAACTTAAAAAAAGGTTTTGAGGGATTAGTATATACTCGAAAAATTACACAAAAAGGATGGAAAAAGTAAATTAGTGTGAAAATGTAAATTAATAATAAATACAAAATACATTTGGTAATGCATAAGAACCATTTATACATGATCAAACTTTGACATTACGAGGGCCGCATAAATACAGTCAAAGGGCCGCATGTTGCCCCCGGGCCGCACTTTGCCCAGGTCTGGTCTAAGGGAACAAAGTCTCTTGAATAATAATTTAATTGAATAATACTTGAATAATAATAATATTGGTACATATAAGAAAAATATTTAAATCTCATTCTTATATTGATAAAGATGATTCAAAGAAATGTAAATAAGATAAAATATATCTCAAACATTTAATTTCACTTGCATAATACAAGTCTTTCTTAAGAGTCACAGCCACCACATGTGCCCAATCATATGCACACACACATTCCAAATAAAAAAACTAAAATCTCAACTATAAATAATGATTTCTATTTCTATAAGGTTTCTATAACACTGTAATATTTTAAATTTGAACACCTTTTCAATGTGAGCAGAAAATCAGCCCTTCTTGTTTTAAAAACAACATTTTCCTCGGTAGAAGAAGAACCATTTGTATGTTCTATCCTTTCAATTCTCAAAAGTAGAGTTTCCTCTAAACACCTTTGACCTCATCGCTATCACAGTGCTCAATTAAAGAATAATGACTGTGAAATAAATATGTTTATAGGAAGCCACGTGAGCTCCAACAGGGGTTTGGAAGTCAAACATCAAAGATCATTTGGGTTAAGCTTTAATATCTTCGATGTCAGCAGTCCCAACTCACCAGGTTCTTTTCTGACACAGAGCAAAAGGCTCCTAGAAGGATCCGGACCACGGCCACGTGGTTATATCGAGCAGCAACATGAAGACATGTATCTCCCACCTAATGGCACAGCAGAAATTAATTACATTTTCTTTGTGGTCCATTGATATCTAGACTGACACCCAAAATATATTATTATCCAGGGAACACGTAGTTGCAACTGAAAGTGCATAACATTCCTCAACCTTTGCAGTTCACTCACGTGGTTCTTGTTGTCAGGTCTGGAGCCCCCAAGAAGCAGAACCTTGGTGCTCTGAGTGTGACTGTTCTGACATGCAAGGTGGAGAGCCGTGTTCCCAGCCTGCAGGTGCGAGAGTGAAGGTCAACTTCATTTTTCACTCTTAAATGACAATATGCAAAGTATTAACACATTTTTTAATCAATGTTCTTTCCTGAATTAATAATTAATTAATATTATTTTTGCTAATAGTTGCCTGAAATTAACACCATTCACTCCAAGGAATAGAACTAATTGATTTTGGCTATTTTTGGAGATGCTCAAAAAATCTCTTAACAGAAAATATTTTTGGCTCCTTCCACGATGTTTAATTTGAAAGTACCCCAAGGCAAGATGTAAAACCTCGATCTAATAGTCAGTTAGTTAAAAAGTTTTGTGTTCACCAATGATCTTGCTAATTATGTTTGAAAAGTGAACATAACTTAGTAACTTCTTTTTGTTGTCTTTAAAAACAGAACAACTCTCTGAAGAAAAGTAGTAGTACCTTGTTTTTAGCGTGAACATTTGCTCCAGCCTTAACTAACAGCTTGACAGATAGACTGAAGCCATGCCAGGACACTTCGTGGAGGGCTGTGTTCCCATCCTGAGGGAAAGAAAATCCATATGAGAGACACGACAAGGTGGAGAGCAACAAGGCACCATTACATCTTTTTGCAAGGCCTGGGTATCGATCGAGACTCGTACTGATACATTCACTTTAATACCAGCTCCTGAATCACACTTTTTTTTATACCAATTTCAAAAGAACATTACTAACGAAAAGAAAATGAGATTACACACATTAACATACCCATTTGAAGACCCTATTTGAACTATTGTTCACGAGAAGATTGGATTGGCACAGCCTGATTGGCTATCAGGAGTACCAATTGGTAATGATTTATTTAATGTTTTTTGGGGGATTTAAAAGCAAAACAGAGGAAGCAAAATATAATAAATAGAAACTCTGTCCTGTTCACGAGTGAGGAGAGAAGGGAGTGTCAGATCGACGGGTGAATCAGGGCCGCATCAGCAGTCAGACACTGCACCGATCTTTTGTGGGGAAAAAAGTTAAGCTCTCGGTATACTGGTTGATCTACGTCCTTTTTTCTACGTCCTACCTTTTTCTCACCTATAGTCTTGTGAGGTGGGAAGCGACTGAAATAAAGATTGTTGGTACAAGTGGACGAAATTAGTTTTTCTTTAGTGGCTGGCTGAGATCTAAGAGTAGAGCAGCTGCTCCTCTGTGTTGAGAGGAGTCTGTTGAGAAGCTTACGGCATATGATTATGATTCCTGACGCTCACTGGTGTGGTGTTTTAAGGGCATTTCCACTTGAATGAGACCACGGCGGAGATCAAAAACAGGCTCAGGGTCCCAAGAGAAGAGCTGGACGATGTAGCTGAGACATGGCACAGGAGAGCTATTTGGGTGAGTTGCTTATGGACCCTGTGAGAGGTAACAAAGACCCTGGAGCTGAACCATTCAGCTTCGCCACCTCATCTTCAAGTCAGAAAAAGATAAAAGCTCTGAGGCCAGAGAGTTAAAAAGTGCGATGCCTTCTGCTGGACCTGATACTTTTTTACAGCAAGAAACTTAAAACTTTAGAGTTATATTCAAACTTTTGAAAACAAGGACAGATTTGTATTTCTGATTCCATTAACAGATAAATACGTGTCTTTAAAATTAAAACACATCAAATTTTACAGTTTGGATTCTGAAAAGTTAAATCAAAAGGTATAAACAAAAGCTGAAATTCATCTTCTTCACCCAGTGGTTTTGAAGGACTGTGTAGTGTCATGGTTTCCTTACCTTGTCTTGCCTGTCCGGATCACAGCCTTCCTGAATGAGAGCATTGATAACGTCACAGTTTCCAACCAGAGAGGCCCGGTGTAGAGCCGTCTGCTCACCCTAGTAAAGCAACATAAAAAAAGGCATGGATAATTAACAGAAGCTTTTGTGAAGAGGAAATTAAGTAGATCATAAAAAGAAAACTACCATCAAATGAATTGCTCCATTAGTTAGTCCAAAAATAAAAAAGGTGCGGTGATAAAAATGACTTTGAAATTATAACAGATGCTCTCAATGTTGCCGTTATGGTGTAAACAAAACTAATTTGCAGTATTGGAGTGTTACTTCGGTTGTGCAAGTGTGGTGTTTGGTTCAGATGCCTGCAGGCACAGCACAACAGCTGGCAAAGAAAAGCTGTGGAAACACAATTGTGACAAGGAGACAAGCTACGGCATCGGTCGGAACATTTGGGGGTTTAAATGTCAAGCCCTGAAAAGGTGATGCTCAGCAGGATGAAACCTGGGTAATGAGATACACTGAAATCAAGTGAAAAGACAAAAGAGAATATGGAGTTTGTATCTTTCCCCGTGTTGTGTAGGTTTACTCTGGGCACAGTCCAAAAACAGTGTCCCAGCGGTTTTCAATAAAGACCATTGGCTTTGATCCTTCAGCCAAATATCTAACACTATAGATGAAGATATTTAGTACTTACATCGTCTTGGACATCCAGGTCACATCCAGCTTTTAGCAGAATACGGACAACGTCAATGTGGCCTTTATATGCAGCGAGGTGCAGAGGGCTTCTGCCATACTGCAAAAAGAACATAAAAACACATGAATAGATATTAAAATAAAAGTAACTTAAACAAGAGTGTCACTGGGCAGTAGGCAGCACTCAAGCCAGTTCACAGAACATGTAGATGACCTAATATGGAATCCTCATTTCTAGGCCTACTGAGAAGTGGAAATATTGAAATGCAGTACAGAAAACTGTCAGGTCTACATTTTGTCTGACCTCAACAAGGCAGTGGCGAGTTTTTTTCAAGAGACGATACAGAACACAGTCCACATTTTTCATCGGCACGCTGATTACATTTTTCTGGGAGAAGCCTGGCATTGTTCTTGTGGAATATTCTTGTGGAAGGACTCATTCTTCCTGATGACGATTCCCAAATGTCAGTTTTCGTGACCATCACAGTTGTGTTAAACAATAAAAACACTGAAGAAGAAAAAAGCGCCAACTTGCTTCAACAATCACTTATCAGTCTCTTGGGTAAACATTTTACTGTTGTACGCTTGAACTGATGATAAACAATTTAACCACAACCTTCCACTTTAATGTTTTTAATCATTCTTGTTACCTACCTAACATAGTCCCTTCTGTCACCTGTTTTGTCCCCTTTCCTTTGAGTTGCCAAATTTCAAACAAAGGAATTTTTCATGCCTACCTCTGACCTCTTTATCCTGGATTACAGAATGGCATGGAGCCAAAACACACAAACTGAGCTGAGAACTGTAGATCATTGTAAGGTTGTCATGATATACAGGAATGACATGACAGTGGCGTCACATTTACACTTTTTCCAGGTACATTGAGATACTTGAAGATTTTTTTGTATTCCTCGTTTAATGCCTTAAATAGTGATAGTGTAGTCAAAATTATTTTCCATTTTCTTCTCACCCTCATGTCAACTAAGGGTTGGGATTATTTTCAGAGTAATCTTTTCCTTTTTAGTGAGTTGCTTGAAAGACCGAAACACTCTGTGACCCCAGGTAACATCCCTGATGATGTGTCCAGGTTTCATCGGTTGATGTATGGTACAAGCTCCTGTCTGGAACAACCAGTGACGCTCGGCAATGGACTGATTGACGACCGAGAACAGAGTGGTGGCAGCTGGAGAGCCAGCGGACACAGACCGTAGAGATGGCAACGGGTAGAGATGGTTAGCACTGCATCTTCTGAGAGGAATAACCCACTTTCACAAGCTACAGATCGACTTATGGAGTTAAACCCCCTGGGGTCCCAGAGAGAGGTGTGGGGGGGTGAGGATCCCAGATCAAAGGAACTCTAACCATAGCGACGGAAACACGACGATGACTGCACAAAGTATTTGTGGCAAAAATGTGCAAGAACCCGCATGACCTGAAAAACCATTGGGCTAACATGAGATGCTTTAGACAGGACCTGAAACACAGGGCTCAGGGTTAGCCCCTGGTGACACGCAGGAGGAGCTTGGCCCGGATGCAAACCACAGTGCCCAGAATCTCGAAGTAATGGCGGCGGGTCAATGGCCCCAAGCTAACAAGGAGAAGGAATGGCTCCAGTTTGACGAAGACACCAACTCTATCTTGGAATGACTACCATCATCATCAGACTAGCAGCAGAGAGATTTGGACTGGAGGCGAAAATGGAAGTGAACCAGGCATGTACAGGAGGCAGCAGAGGAGGAGAGGGCCAGCAGGCTGGTGGGAATGCGGCAGCAGGGAGCCTGGACAAGATGGCAGCTTGCAGTGGACCACAGAGTCTACTGGGCAGAGCCGTGGAAAGCTGAGCCCCATCACATAGGATTCCTGATCCAGGCTGTCTACGACGTACTACCGAGACCCTTCAACCTGTTCAGCTGGGGGTTGGTGGAGTCACCAGCCTGCAACCTCTGCCTAAGGAAGGAAAATCCTGGAGCATATCCTCAGCTACTGTTCGAAGGCCCTGGGCGAAGGCAGCTACTGCTGGGGCAACAACAACACTGAGGCCGGACATGCTAATCATATCAGAGGCCTCCAAACAGATTGTCCTCCTTGAACTCGCTGTACCCTGGGAGGACTGTATCTTGGAGGCCAATGAGAGAAAGAGCGCAAAATATGTGGGTCGCATGGGTGAGAGTGTATGATGCTTGAAAGTCCCGAGACACTCTGTGACCCCAGGTAACATCACTGATGATGTGTCCAGGTTGCATCGGTTGAAGTATAGTACAAGTAGGCAGAATGTATATCCATTATAATGTAGCGACAGGTGCTCATTTGTCCTCGTCTTCATCCAAAAATTCAAACTTAAAAACATCCAAATTCCTTCATTGAGCTCTTCTGTAATAAGTCTATATTTTAAGCTTGTTTGTAGCGGAAAGATCCTAGTATCTCAGCTCCTGCCTGAAGTCTTTCCTCATTGAAACACATTGCACGTGTCAGTGTGCATGCTCAAGATTTACGCTGATGGCCTAAAGCCTTTTTCTTTTAAAAAAAAAAAAGCTTAAAATACAGAATGTTTTTATTTCTATAAAACAATTCCTAATGTCTATGATTCAATACAAGATGAGTGTTATAGACTATCAATATGGAGGTATTTTTATATTTTTTAGTGGGTCAAATGTATTTATATTTTACTATAACAAGATCCTTTTTCCTAAAAAATTAAAAAGTTAATTATTAATTAACTGGAATTTCACGTAGACTGCATCTGTACAACCTCAGTTATACCCATGTTAGGACATATAAACGAGAGAGAAACAGCCACATCAGCCCTGCAGACTCACCTTGGTGACCACCACTTTAGCCCCCTTGTTGATGAGTTGCACCACATTGTCAGCCTGACCCTTGTGTGAAGCTATGAGGAGGCGCTCAGACAGTGCCAGGACCTCAGCCGCATCCTGCTGGCTCATGAAGCAGTGCAAACTTTGTCGCCGTGTTCACACGATGGTTGCTGGGCTCCTCTAACTCATGGCAAAACCCTGAAGTTTTTAATGTGATCCACCAGCAGCACTTTGCCTTCTCATCCTCCCGGTAGCTGTGAAGAAACCAATAAATACAAAGATATGTTACAATTGAAAATGATGGCAATACAATAACTAACACTCAGATGACTAACTAAATGTGTGAGTCATTGAACTTGTTATTCACTAGTTTTATAATGTTATTCTGCTTTTTCATTTAAATCTGCACATGTACATGTTTTCATTCTTACTTATCTAGAAAGCAAACAAGTGCAGCAGCACTATTCATGCTGTAATTATCATTCCAAGGTACATTTATTTGGGGTATATTTAAATACCACAATTCAACTTTTAAATAGTTATATTTTTTTCCCAGTAACACTAGTATATACTCTAAAAAAAAGAAGATATATATAATATATAATATATATTTCTGATAATGAATAGTAATTTTAATAGTAATTGTAATGCTTATATTTTCTTCATCTCTTATGATGTTGTCTTGATGTCTTACTGGACCTCTTTATTTCTCTCCATTCCTGGTGAATGGAATACAAAAAAAAAGGTATTTTGTCCTTTCTGACCTGTATTATAGAGAGCAGGAAAAATAATGAGTTCCAACTCTGGTTGCTTCAGGTGTTGTAATGGTTGTCTCTCTGATTTTATCAATCTTAACTACACCAGAACGGATTTGTGTAAATAGAGTTTAAGATTAATATCAATTTAGGAGACACTTAAAAAAAAACACACGAGTTGCCGTTTAAACTGCCTAAGATTCAGGCGTGATATCCATCTGAAATTTAGATACTGCTACTGATACCAATACCTACATTTTTATACCAGTTATATATTTTATACCAATTTTCTGAGATAAATTCTAAAAAAAGGAATGATAAAAAGCATTACGCATAGTTCATCTTTGGTAAAAATTAACACGGGATTAATACTCAGACATTCTCCGCAATTATTACAAATACTTATTATTAATACTTATCCCGTTCGAATCAGACATTAGACTGTACTTTTAAAGCTAACTCCCAGGAAATGGCCTCCATTGGTCTTTCAAATGGGCAAAAAACAAGAGGTTTAACCCCAGGAGGTTTTACCCCCCTCCATTTTTATAGGGAGACTTGGCAACAAAATACGAAGCAGGTTTCGATAGTACTACTAAAGAATTTTGGTCTGTGCTACAAACGAACCAGGGTTCACCACTCAAGTTATTTTGGGGGCAATTTGGGACTCCATGCTGCCTCTGATGTGATGGCATAATGTCAACTGTCTTGGATATTTGTCAAAACCAAAAGTCAAATTAGTGCAAAAAGGTTGAAAAAGAGACAAATTCAGCATAAGTACATACAAAATATGTGCTACATGATCCATATATGATTTGCAAGTCCATGGAACATTTTCTTTCCTTTTCTTCCTTGTTATTTTATTTAAAATTTTTATAGAAAACACAGTTTCCAATTGAATCTATAAAACATAATTTTGGAAATATTTATGTAACACGGTAATCAAGCTACTTACGACACATAGAGTATTATAATAATATAAAAGGTCAACTTTGTTTTGAAAATGATCTTTAATGACTGACCATTTTTGTGTTTGATGTCTTCAACAGATAGATACTCACACATTCTGGTTGTGTTCAGTTCAGTTCATATTCAGAGCAAGTAACAAGTTATTTCACTTGTTCAGCAGGATATCTAATCTTTGTGGGAAAGGCAGACATGCCAGTGTTTTGTACTTGCACAGATTTATAGATAGTTCTGAAGAATAATTAATGAGAGACAAAAAGCACGTTCACTAGATGCTACATGGGGAAATATGTGAGAGAGACACTTGAAATAACGATTTCCAGAAAAAAAAATCCAGATCATTTTATAGAAACATTACAGTGAATCATCCAGCCAAAGTCAACTCGTCAGCTAAAGATATTTTATGTAAAGGATGTCATTGACGTCTGATGTGGACTTTGAGGGTTGATGTGGGGATTAAAAGTGAATGAACTAAGTATATTTTACCACTATAACAGACTCATACAAAGACTAGATTAAAGCTAAACACACTGCCAAAAACATCCATTTAAAGATTGTTTTTTCAACCAAAATAAAGTAAATGAAAATCAAATATTGTTATCTTTATTTTTTTTCTGGAGGGAGCCAACTTGTGACCTTTCTGTGTGGAGTTTATGTATGTAGTAAACATGCACTTTCCAACATTATGAATTGCCCAAACTTTCTGGGGCGGAAACTTCAACCAAAGAGTGCCTTCTGCACTCATGTCATTGAGGATCTGGTTGTCGTTTTCATTCCCAGCGGAAATGTCCAATTATAAATTATATTTCGCTAAAGAATAAAATTATTGGTGGATACTTGTTAAAAGCTGTTTCAATGAACAAATAAAACACTGTTTTACAAAGGACAAACATTTTCCTGGAAGGCATAGCTGAGAACATACAAGAATAGTGTGAAGACCAGTATCAAAACATCACATTTTGTATAACAAAACCATTACATTTGGGGGGATAGAAATCTAAATGAAATGTCACACACATGGTGATAGTAAAAAAGGACACTTTTGAGCGTATGTAAAGAATAACTTCCAAACGACCTGTATTGTACATGTAACTTTTTTAACAAGGTAGCCAAAGAGACATGGTTAGCAGCCAACAGTCATACAGAAGCCTAACGACCAGCATTCTGTCTTCCTGCAGAGGGAATGATTTAGTCTACTGCATGTGCTATGGTAACGTGTCTGAATGATGACCACCTGCTGGCTGAAAAGTGAAAAAGATTAAATGAATGGGCGGGGGGGGGAGGATCTCTTTCTGCATTCCAGTGAGTGGCGTCTATGAAAGATCCAGTTCCGTAAGAACGAACACGCATACACACTCAGTTCTGGCATCCAGCTTGAGGCTCCTCACTCGCAGCTAGGCAACAGGGTCTTTTGTACCGACTTTTTAGAAGTGAAAAAACAAGAAGTGCCAGAGCCATGCTATTCATGCAGCCAAAGAAGCACTAAAGGAAAGTTATTGACCCGCTGAGAGGCAGACTGAATATGTTCCTCACTGGAATGCTAGAAATCTAAGTTTTTACATTAACATCTGTGCCCCAACTTTTTATTGGAAATGCATTATTCATTTCCCTTTGCTACAGGGACTTGGATACGTATTATTCTTAAGCATCTTCTTTTTTCATGATTTAGTTTAAAAGAAATTGTTTAATTGCAATTTTTTTTTTACTCAAACACTGAATACGACTCATCTTTAACAGACACCATGCTAAAAAGTTGAAGGAAAGAATTATATGCCAACCAAATAATATAAAACAGTCCTTCTCAAATAAAACTATGAACCTGTTTACATCCACATGTCTAATACAGCGTTAAATTTATTTAACAGACTCAATTCAACCAAGCTTTGACTGACAATTTGAGGAGCCACTGTAATCACGAAATGCTCGTATTTTACCAACACATCTAGAGACATAACTGGTAAATTCTCCCCCACTTGCGAACACAAAACACCTCTGGGCAGTGACGTAAGACTTGTGAAGCATTAATACTAATGGTCATGATGCTACTGTGACCAGCTATCACAGTCATTCAAACAAGAACACTATCGTCTCTGCTCTTCTGACTCTCATGCACATCCACCACACAAAGCACCGGACCTTGGGGGATCGAGCCTACGTTGCAGCTCCCACCATTCTCAGGAACTAACAACACATCAGGAACCAATACTCAACTTTAAATGACTCCCCATTTATGTAAACTAACTTAATTCATTTTCTGCATACTGTTTTGTAAAGTTAACTGTATTATTTTGTCTTTTAAGGAATTAGAAAAGTCAGAACCCACTGGTTAAAACGTTTGATACAATAATAATAATAAAAGAAAAGGATAATCTCTACACAATTGCATTGTGCATTTCCACAAATAAGTTTGAGTTCATGTCAGGTGAATGAGAGCATCATGCTTGGGTTGACTGACATGTTCCATCCTGCTGGACATGTGCCGCGCTCTAATTAGTGAACAGATGGGACTCGACTGACGCAATTCCAACGACAAACAACCAGGAGCCAGGTCAATAGCAGGTCAGCATGTTTCATAGGATGTAAAGAAAATCTAGAAAAATCTATCCTTTTTTTTCAGTTAGAAATGACTAAAACAGATGGATAACAATCACATTTTTTATCCAAGCTTTTCATGCAAACCTTTACCTTAAGATAAAATACTTTAGACAAAGTTATTTGTTTCATATTCTGAGCTATATGTATACAGTCATATAAAACAGGCACACATTTTAAAACAAAGGATCACTATCATCTTTAAATTTAAGCAAATTGAATATGTGAACACAATCAATAAAAGAAAAACTTTAAATTCACCCCTTGTTCACAGGTTTGTTTTATTTGCATGATTATGTGATTAGAAAAATTGTGTCAGTAATAAGTAAGTAAGTAAGTAATTTGTATTTATATAGCGCTTTTCCAGACCAGGGTCACAAAGCGCTTAAACAATCAAAACAATACCCAATAAAAAAAATATACTTTAAGGGCAAGATAACACCAAGAACAACACAGGAGTTCCAGAAAATCAAGGGAAAGCCTGCACAAATAAAAATGTCTTAAGATGTTTCTTGAAGGAGTCACTGGACTCCATCAAGCGCAAAGAGAGAGGAAGATCGTTCCAAAAATAAGGTCAATAAAGTAGATATATGTTCAACATTCTTTGCCTTGTGAAATCTACCAAATTGTTTGCAGCTCAAACCAACTTTGTTTAAGAAAAACTTTCAGGAATGTACCATACAAACTCTTTTACATAGTTATACGCACATCATAGTAAAATCAGTGAAATTTGAATTTTTGGTGAACTATCACTTTAACTTTGCTTCTTTGTACATAGTCCTAAATATTACCCATGTTCACTTTTGTTTTACTTTAGAAAGACACACTTGCTTGAAGGATTTTATTATATTTAATTGGTCTCTCTATATTTCACTTAGAACCTCACAGATGTTTTTAGTATCAAGCCATCTGCTGCATCTAATTTGGTAAATAAATACAAAAGATGATGTGTGTAAAAGTAGGGGAAGGCAATTTTATTCTATTGAACGCTCTCAACTTAGCATCTATTTTTCCCAGCAGGAAGTCTTTAGACTGTGCAAGATATATTTGCATGCTGTGCGAGAAAATAATGGTCAGTCACTCTCAACATGCATGGATTTCACTGCTATGTTTGCCATCTGTCTTTCCTGCACTAGAGACCCCGCACACAAAACAGATTAAAACAATACTTACAGTAATCCCCCCGATCTGTTTCAGCAAGAAATCAGTCACTGTAGCTCATCAAGTGAAACATTACATTTGTGAAATGGGTCGTCAGCCCAGAAAAGGCCCGCCAGAATATTTATATGTGTGCTATTCTAAGTATCAGCAGTGAGGCATGCTGAACAGAGGAACCTGAACAGATAATTATTATAGCTCCTATGATCCTCAAGCGAATAAGCATTTATTTTACTCTATCTTTACCTTACCTGCAACTGCTTTAGTAAACTTTTACTAAATTTTCCAGTGGTTTGGTGCAAAAGAAAACCCACTTCCAAACTCTAATACATATTTGACTTGAAGATTAATGTGAATGATGTTTATCTGCTGGCATGGAAGTGGAAAACAACAAATGTCACTTGAACTAAACTGATTTATCTCCCACAGTACCAACGCGACAGCTGCCTTCACCAGTGCTTTCAACTGCTTCCCTCTCCCAGTGAGACACAATAATCTAGTGATCCGGCTCATTTAGTGCGTCCGGATTTTGTACATGAGGCCATTTATTGGTGATCATGTTGCACACACCTGGTATCTGCTTAACCATAGCACTCATATGGATTCCCTCGGGAGCACAGAGAAATAGGCAGACAGATGAGAGCATTCGACTGTTTGATGAAGATAAGCTCATGAGATGCATTAAGATAAAAATAAAAAAAACAACCAAGAAAACTAAACATTACTTTAGATTGTTGTATTGACTCGACTTTCGGCAAAGAACTCCCTTAAAAAATGTTTTTTTAAGCATGTTTTAAGTTGAATCAATTTTCCCTTTTTCTCATACATGGTGGTTATTTAAGTTAATATCGAACATAATTCACTCTTGGAAACTTGACTTCTGCATTCGTACACTGATCAACCAAACAGATGACGGGAAAAAAAAACTGTCCTCACGCTCGTTGTTGTTGGATAATTTGAGAGCAGCTCTAGCGAAACATCATACTGATGTAGGGAAACTGAAAGAAAGAATTAAAAGAGGAGAATTTGTAACCAAAAACACATGATGAAACAAGAGAAAACAATACTTTAGGCCACCTAGAGGTTAAATAGAGAATTTAGGAGGAGGAGAAAAACAAAAACAAAAAAAAAACAATAGATCGATACATGCGGGATAGAAAATCATGGTATGAACTTTGGCTGTGTACCTGGTACAATAAAGTTAAAGCGGTAATAAGGTGATTAAAACGAAAGCTGAGCTCATGAACAAGAAATCTAAACCTGAAAATACACGCAGATCCCCATTCAGCAACGTACGAACGGGTTTGTTCTGTGGAGTAGAATTATCATTTTAACACATTTCTGATCAGCTTGAGTTGATAATCTCATATCCTCTGACCAGATTTGACTGTTAAATACTCTTGGTTTGAACCCCCACATACTTAGGTTAAGCTTCAGGCTAGGTTCCATGCTGCGGGAGGTTTTAATAAAAGCCTTTTCCCCACGGCCTGGAGTCTCATTCGTATGCCAGAAAAGTTTTTTAGTATTTGGAGGCCGGCCCTGGAATGCTGGACTTGAATGTGGGTATTTAGCAGGTCACATTATCTCCCGTGCAGAGTGAACAAGTATCCTGCACCCCTCTGCCTTTTTCCTTGATGTCATTTGGCATGTGTCTGTGGGGGAAGCTGACAGGATGTTTACGGAATTTATTATGCGCTTTCTATTTTCGTCTCTTTTGACATGAATTTAAATGTAAGTGGTACATTCAAATCCCCCCAAAACTGTATGGTGGTAAAAGGGTTCCAAACGCACATTAGGAGGTACATTCAATCAATAGTGGGAAGTCTGTGCATCAAAAAAAATGACAGACTTCAGTTGTGCTAAATGAGCTGTTATATCGGGAGTCAATTTGAGCGTTGCCTTCGGCTAAGAAGATTTGTCAAGTTCCTTTGTGACTACAGAGCGCCCTGATACCTGAAAGGTTAAGAGTTGATTTTTCGTGCTGGAGTCGGTCAGTTGCCTTCCCATTACATCATGCACAGCCTCGGGCCAGAAATGTGATGCGCATTCACATCATCATACAATTGTTATTACTATTGTTTTTTTTAGCTGTAGTTGCAAGATGAACATGTTGAAGTATCCTGAAATAGAATAGCTCAGTATCTTCGCACCTTTTTTTGAGGTTGCATTCATATGTGACTGAAACATTGTTGGAGTATTGAGAGTACTTTTTAGTATACATATTAAACTTCCTTCAAGCACTGAGGTAAAGCAAAAGCTAGACTTAAGTCTGAAAAAATAGCAGTTATTCAACATGAATGGTTTCTTAACCATTTCAATGAAAACGGATTTACTCATTATCGTCCTTCATTTCTACACAGCCACTGTCAATCCAAGTGCATTGCAACCTCTCTCTGACTCAACAACAGAAAGAAATGAGTGAACATGTCATCAGATGGGAAGAATGGGGTTTGGAATTCATGACGGATGATAGTGAACAAACCATAAGAAAATACAAAGTTGAAAGGACGGCTATCACCACTATAGGCTTCAAAACTTTTGAAATTTATTTTGGCACCTGTAGCAAAAGCACACGTTGGAGTGTGAGAAAAATGTTAATTTTTTTTAATTGACTCCTTGTTTGTGGTACCAAGCCACACATACTTTACCAACGTTTCTCTGCCTAAAAAATTAAAAATAGCACAAGGAAAAACTTGATTACTTGTTATGGTCCAGGGAAAACATACAATCCTACACAACTTTCACAAAACAGTGTTAAAAAACAACTTAAGTCTATAAAGTATCAGTCTGTAAACTGCTTATTTACTTGAGCATTAAAGAAGCTAAAAAGAATTGCATAAGGATGCTCTCAACACCTGCAACCTAGCGGAGGAATGACTTGTATGACAACAAAGAGTGACCAAAGTTTTTTTCAGTATTTAGGAGGCGTCTTCAACACTTGCATGAAGGACAAGTAATACTGTATGTATTGCTTTAATTAAGAAAAATGCTATATATTGAAGTAAAATAAAATAGATTGTAAAAAAAAAATCTTCCCCTTAACTAAGGGCCAATTCTGAACAAATCAAACAGTTGCGATTTTTAAAGCAAACACGCTGTATGAACATGCTCGGCACTATTATGTGAAGTAAACGTGCACCATCAGACTTTGAATACGAATTCTTAAAACGGAATTATTACTGCATTAAAATCCATTTAAATTTTAAATGTAATGCATTCATGCATTTAAAAAAAAGACAGTGGGGCAAAAAAATAGTGCTTCAAATTTGATATTTTAACAAATTTAAATTATCATTTTTATGTTCAGTGTCAAAGTCTGATGGCACACATTCACCTCCATACTTCCTCTTGGTTGCTCTGATGTTATCACTGTATTATTCACACATAATTTAATTTGTTACACTTAATTTATTTGCATTTAATGTATTTACATACATTGTTTTGTATTTAATTTTTACACACTGAATTTATTTATTAATAAATTGTTTCAATGGCTAAATACATTCAGTGTTAAATTCAATTAGTAAATAATATATGTGTAAAATGTGTGGATTTGATTGTGACAATTTTGTGTTGGAAAATAATATTCAAAGTCCGATGGCACACATTGAGTTCCATACAACTATTACAACAACTATTCTAAGGTGGTAAAAGTAAGAGCATTTGTAATAAATTGCAGATAAACATGGACACAGAGGAGGCACCAGTGGACTCAGATCACCTGCAGAAAGCTCACAAATTCCATCATAAGATCTTTTTGCACAGCAGATTACAAGTGGAAACACTATTAAAAAAGTATTCATGCATTTCTTAAACGTGAATTGTGGTTTCATTTTCTTTAACTTAGCCAGTGTTCTTATTTATAGTATTGGACTTCTCTGAATAACAAATACATTCTAGTTGAGATAGTTAGTTTTGAACAGGTTACTGTCCAACCCTGCAGGAAAAAGTATAATGCTCAAAAAAAAAAACACATTCGCCAAATAAATACATTGTAAAAGTTAAGTTGAAGTGTTCGCTGAATCTGAGGTTATGCAAGAATAAGGTCCAGCAGTGGTTCGATGGTCAGTAATGTAAGTCAGCAGAGTCTCACAAACTAACTCTTCCCATCGTCTGAGCAGCTCATACAGCTTCAGAAGCAGCCATGACACATGTTTATCACTTAAAAAGTATAAACAGCTCACCTTTAAGAACCATAACGATGCACAAATCTCAGGTGAATTCTCGGGAAAAATAGTCCGTAAGTCTTGCGAGGGAGGAAACACAGAAGAGTATCCTGCCGCCGCCCTGGACTCATCACCGCACGGAGACAAACAACACCCCTCGTGTTACTGTGTGGGCGGAGGAATACGTAGTAAGTGAGGGACTATCTCGTCTCATTTGAAATTAAAACAAGACTTTGCTATGAAAGTATTTTTTTGTCTTTAATTAATTATTATGGCATCAGCGACTGTAAGTTTTAGACAAAAAATAATATAATAAATAAAAAAACAGATTTCGGACAAAAGTTTAGAGGACAAAAATATCCTGATCAAGCGCTTTCCTAGCAGGCCCTGCAATAAGGTGAGCTAAGCAGACTCATATGACCCCTTGAGGTCTTAAACATCATCATTTCTAAATATGAATTGTTGAATATCATTTTAATATAAGTTAAGATGCGAAATAAAAAAAGTAAATATGGTAATTTAAGTAAGAATATGGTATATTTGACTTGATTATTATTTTTGTATCAGAATTCTGATTCTCAGAATTGTAATGATGTTATTCAGTACGTAACAAACAACCCTCCTGGAGAATCACTGAGTGTCATGTGACCACCAAACTGTTACTAGGTCAGAGACAGTGTTTTCATACATTACCAAAAGATAAACTTAGGTGGGCTTGATTTACTTTACTCTAGAAAAACACCCTACTGCAAATGAGGAAATACACAGTCTCTGATTTAATTATTTTAATCTCCTACATTCTGCTACTTTGCCAGTAGAATGCATCTAAGCATTATTCTGACATCCAGGAAATGGTCTGTAGCTGTGGTCCTAAATCCCCGGTTGGGGGTCCTTGAAGCATTTGTTATCAGGCCGCACAGAAAGAAAAAAAAACAACATTTGAATTCATTTCAAGATGTTTCAGTCAAGTTTACTCAAAAAATAAACTACTGAAAATGAGTGAAACACAAACTATATTCTGATTTATTTTTTCTGTTTTTAATCCAATGGTCGGTCCATGAATATAATGACTACATTAAACGGAGGCAAATGAGATAGGTGGCCCTTGGTCCATTTTACTATTTAAAGCAAAGACTCCTTAAGAATCACTACTTTTTATATTTGTCATCTACGTGCTATAGTGATCATAATCTTAATAATAATTATAATAATTTATCACAGATTCAAAGGTTCTGATAGTTTTTTTTTAAACTAGAGTAACTACAAAAGTGTAAAGGAGAAAATTATTTAGGTCTAATATTACTAAAGGGCAACTAATATGCTGATCTTGGACCTCTATTGTATCATCAGTATTTGTCTGTTTGTACAAAACTATTGGTCAAGCTTTGAGGTTTTGTCATCTTGCACCGTCAATCCCACCTCCAAGGGACTAATGGTATAAACAAAGCAGGCGTGATTACAGCTGGCTGGAGGAGGAGTGAAGCCATTATCTTTGTCATAATCGGATCCATTCTCGTAACCTCTTGTTTGCTGAGATTCCAGACGCGGGAAACCTCATAAAATAATTATTTCAAAACATCATCATGATGAAAGACTTACTGCATCTTGGAGAGGAAGACTTCAACATTTGAGACATGTGAGTGAGTCAGGAGAGTTTAGACATTAGTATCCCTTTAAAAAGATTATTTATTGACCCATTCCAACATCACTAAAGTAATCGAATACAAAGAAAGTAAAGAAACAATTTAATTGAAGAAGCATCTTTCTCAGTCACAATAACAACATGAACATTTATCTAATTTGATTTTGAGACAAGCATCCAGTGGGCCACATGACATAAGTATGCCGAACACATTAGGCCTCAGGGCCATGAATTCAGATGGATGAGGGATCAGGTCAACTTCATCAGGTAAAGAGAAAAGGGGGGGGGCAAAAGACCCCCATGAAAATTTAATTATTTCCAATTTCAAAGATATATTCAAAACACGTATTATGTAATAAGTAAGGCAGAGGGATTGAAGGAGAGAATAGTGAGATTTTCAGACTTTCAGTTCCAGTTTCCAGGGCACTTAATGAACTGTGATAATATAAGTTTCTGGATTATTACAGAAGGAAAAGAGACACTCCTTATCTTCAAAACCAGACTTTGGAAAAAGGTTATGTCTGGGTGTCTTGGTAAAATTAAAATGGCCATAACTTCAAAGCAAATGATAAGGATTGTAATTGTCGTCCCACCAATCAAGCAGCTGAAGGGAAACAACCCCTCAGTGTTGCAAGCCTGCTCCGGATGCTATCAGACTTCTTTCCTCACCATTAGCTTTCAGCCCCCTGTTGATAGCCACCCAGTGATGAGGGAGCTGGTCCACAGAACTGGGGTTTCAAGATCATCCTTAATCTCCTGAGGAAGTACAGCATACAGTTACAGAGGGAGGAGTTTGGTCAAAGTGTGGGGTCCAGAACAGGACAAGAAGCCTTTAAGTGGACCCTGTGGACATAATAAATATAATTGAATGATTTTTTGTTTTTCCATATTATCAAAGGGTTATTTCTGGAAAAATTACCTTAAAAGTTCAGTTTTGTCAGAGTTCTGTGTTATATATATATTATTTCTATCTGACTGTGTTTATCTCTTTAACGCCTGGAGGGCAAGACTTCTACATTCTTCACCAAGGATAGCACGGGTGTGGCCAGGCTGGTGCTGGATGTATCACTTATCTCTGCAGACACTTAAAGACAATAGTTCAATGACACTGATATTGGTGAAACCACCGCGTCAACATTCTCTTTTGGTCTGATGCTGGTGTATAGAGGTGTCATCTCACCCAGTGAGTCAGAGCATCCAGAGCTGTCTATTCTCTCATAGACTGATCTGAAGCTTCTGGTCTGTTTTAAATATCCACAGATAAGCTTTACCTAGAATGCCAGGAATAAATGTAAAATATTTAAAATGTTTAAATATTTTTAAATCAGGGTTGCTTAAGTAAAGTCATGAATAGCGCATTTAAAAGATTGCACAAAAATTGAGATCCTTTTTGTTTTTATCTGTAAATAATTGCAGTTGAAGTCATTTAGATTCTGCTGTATTTCAGAATATTCCCCAGTGTTGCCTGCGACCTTTAGTGCTCACCTGCAGGAGTGAATATTGACGAGTTCTTTTTCCCTAATCATTAGAAAATGAAAATAAAACATCAGGGGTGAATAAAGTGCTGTAAGTAAACACATCACGAAACAAGTATTATACGATTCACCCGACCAAACAAGGGTGTGACTGACAATTTCTTTAAACACAACAACTCAAGATTATGAAGATCAACAAAAAAAAAACATTTAACAATAGGAAAAATGCAAACAGACACAGTAAAGTTAGAGATAGAAAATGTAACTGAACCACTTTATTTATGACTGTATTAACCAAGAACTTGTAAAACAGCGGTACATTTAAGGGTTTTTGGAATTCATCAATATTTAAGTAGCTCTTATCTTGCCGTAGCTACTGAAAAGACTCGACACTTTCTCCTGACAATTAGCAGGATTAAAATACAGAATCATCATAGTCAATAACTCAATAGATTACACATGATTTCTACACGATTAATGTTTGTTTTCAACTCTTCATGGGGCATCATGAGGGAGGTCAAAGTAGAGAGTGTTAGGTATGTGGTTTGGCTCGTTTCTGTCGGTGGACTTGTGGTCTGAGCTGTTGTCAGATGATAAATGCCAACAGGAAGAGACAATTGATCACCTGCCTTTAAACTGCCAGAGACATCTAGACACGACTAAGTAAGATTGGAAATGGACCTCAAAAGGAGTGCAATAATGTAAGTATTTTTCCAAGAACGCATGCCTCACACCTAAAGGATTTATCTTTGGTTAATCACCTATATTGGTTGTAAACTTAATGTAGAAGAACAAGATGCAAGACCTTAATTCACATTAAGGTTATGTGATTTTTAATCAAATCTTTATAGAACTTAAAGAATAAGGACCAAAATAATGTAACAGTGGAAACAGTGGACATGCAAAATACAGGGGAGAAATGCCAACACTTAAATTCACCTGAACAGAAAAGCGGGAATCTTAACCCTGTTTTTGACGTGGTCGTTAAAAATGGGAAACAGAGTTTTCTGTCTGCAAAGCTATTTTTCAGTGCCATACAAAGGCTATAATGCCCTCAAATCCCATATGACCAAACAGCTGTGCAAGAAGAGATCTCTTGTACAAAAAAATAAACATTAAACAAAACATGATCTCAGTGAAAAACTACAGATAACTCAAAATAAAATGCGTATTAAAGATGAGGAAATGTTTATTAGATCAGAATTAACCATTTGAAAGACGTGTCACAGCAAGTCCATATCGGGATAAAACAATATAGACCAATTATTAAACCATACTGAACGAATATGACAAATATATTGTTACAAAAAAATAATGCACATCTAAAAAAGAAAGTATCAAATATATAGTTCTTAAAAATTAATCTATCAGAAGCTCAATGGAAGACTTCATGAAGGAACGAAATACCAAACCTGTAGAAAACTATAATTACTCTGTTGCTAGAGTGGATAAAGTGAAAGAGACCATTCTCCAACTGAATAGAGACTCCAGGTCAATCATGTTTCAACATTACATTTCTCATTTACACAGTATTCAATAAAGGTGAAGCATCAGGAATCCTTCACCCTTCAATTCATCTTGGAGTGTTGTCACATACAAAAGAGTATTAATGAAATCCAGCTTTTAAAAGGAGTTATAACTGAAAAGGCTAGTTTTAAAAGAGGTGTCGTACAAGACTGCCCCCTGTCAGCAGCGTTATATGTCCTCAAAATTAACCTTCTATTTGTAGCTTAAGAAAGGTCAAAGGTTAAGAGTAACCATCACAACCAGTTAAGAGTTTATTCTGAAGAAGGTACTACCTCAGTTATTCAAAGATTTGTTAAACCCAAAAGAGATGTATTACATTTGACTTTGTTAAAAATGGGAATATTTATACCAAACTTTTACAGACTATATTGATGTTGATGTATAATCCTTGCTGAAACAGTATTTTGTTGATTTGAATAAATAGCTATATACAGAATTTATAAACACAACTTTGTTCTCCAAGAAGCCTTAATGTCGAAGAAGCACTTTAAAAGAACTCGACCATAAAAAGCCCTCAACATTTTGACACAAGTGTAAGTGTTTTTTTGGCCAGTTAGAAGCCAGGCAGAGCTCAAGTTATGAGCGTGAGGAAGAAAAGGTTGAACAAAGTCCTTACTGACTCATCTATGATAGGAGGCTAACACTGGAGAGATAAACTCCCACAGAAAAGTAGCCAACTCACCAGCCTTTCCTCTCAGGGGTGAAGGGGTGCTGACTTCTACAGGTAGGTTTCACTCTTTGCACAATTACTTTCGTTTAAAAGACAACAAAGCTAATAGAGACACAAAAACCCATGTTTAGCAGTGTGTGGTCATTATTCTCCAGAAACTGGATCCTTGTCATCTGCAGAACTGAGGCCTCCAAGTGATTTGTGAGGTAATGTCAGCTACTTTGCTGCCGGCACCATTCCCCAGTGGAGCAAATGTTTCCACCTCAGCTTTGATGTTGACCGTCCACCTTTTTTTTCTTACTGAAGCGTCTACATCACATGTCATCCGAGTCCATATGACATCAGTTGACTTTCACTTTTCTGTTTAGCTGGAGAATATTTTTCTTAGCGTTTTTTCCAGAGAGCATGAACAACTGATTCTCTTTAAATGAGCTGAGGACAAATTTTAGTAGGAAAATTCAGATTTAAATAATTAAGTTGCAATATTGTTTTTAAATCAATCTTAACCTTATGAATGACATACATGAGTTTGTTCCGTATTTTGATGAACAGGTTTTTTTTCTGGTAACTGTAACTTGCTTTGCAAATATTAAATTGTATATTTAAAGTTAGCACTGGATTCCAATTATTTCTTAGTTGATGTCTGTCGTAAGAAAGAACAAAGCGGAAAAAAGGCCTGTAAAAAAAATACACTGCAAAATATATAATTAAGGTGTAAACTATATTAAAAATGCATTGACTTTACAAAAACAATGGCCCAGCAGGTATGAGGCACAGGTTACACAATTTCAATATGTAATTATATACATTGTATATAATGATATATATTGTATTAATATATACATCTTTTTCCATCTATCTCTTTTTCCATCTAAACTGTCATGAGGTAATAATACAGGTTGTCAATAGAATAGACAAAAATAAATCTGCCATTGACACATTAACATTCAGTGTCAACTCCACAAACTACAATATTAGCTTGATTAATTATGATATACCAACAATTAATTTCAAGATGTGTTCGCATAAATGAAAACATTGCATGGTGACGACCAGTTCTACTTGTCTCCTACCACTAAGGCGTGAGAGTAAGAACACTTACATTTAACAATGTATCTTAAAAAATACACTGAAACTCTGAGGCCGTAATCAAAGCTTTAGTTGTGACTGGTGTTTTCAGGTTGAAGTAAAAAGGACAGTTTAAGGAATTCCTAACACAAATGTACTTTTATGGGCTTCTGGAAGTACCAGTAAGACAGGTTGATCAGTGAAAAAAACAACTGGTTTATTGGAAAATATAACTGACTCTCTGAATAAACAATATTCGTGTCAAAGTGTTTTGAGGATAATTTAGACCAAACAAGGGTTAAATTAGATCCATGTTGCTTCTCTTGTGATTTTACTGTGTGTTCAGTGTGACGCCTCTCTTTTTATATTTTATATTTTAGTTTTACACTTTCTCAACATAAATATCGTCATTGGTTACTAAAACATCATTGGCTTCATCAGATATATAGTCCGGCAACCAAGTCTAGCATAGACAATAATTTCAGTTTTTTGCCCGAGAAATAAATGCACCGAGATATGAGGCGTACAATTTCTTAGTTAGCTCACGATCAAAGATTTGTCTCGTTAGCTATAAGCAATCTTAGAGGACCATTAGTTCTTAGGACGTTATAGTTCAAATCTTCACACAACACAGTATATCTATGCTGGAAAACAACCTGGGTTGACTGAATCAAGAGTACAATCCAAGTTGGAAGCCATTGCATCCTTAAATACTTTTGACTTTCCCAAACATCTAGAATTACGATATACATTTGTTTTTGCTACTCTGAGTGTGTCTATACATTTGTAAGGAACTTTCTGAACCGCCTTCCAAAAAGTGATATGTTCGTTATTCAGACCTGTAGTCCTGGAGGTGACTGACTCACTTTTTTGCAATTTGCCTCGATCTCAAGCTTAAAACAGGTCATATGATAAAACCTTATTATTCTGCTGGTCATTTTAGACACATAAGTCCAACTACTGAATTAACAATCCTTATTAGAACCAAAGCAGTTTATTTGGTCAAGAATGAAAAAGCATATATGGAATTCTGTGCCCACAGATGTTGTCTCTGTCAAAAACACTAGAAATACTTCTATCTTAAACAAATAATCAACATTTGTGTGGCGCAATATAAAATGTACTGTAGTTTCGAACATAAAGCTGCCTCTAGATGTCAGCAGAGAACCTTTTGAACGAGTTCTTTAGGTCACTAGTTTTAATACTGTAAGTAAATGACAACTTTACTGTTATCAATCGTCTAGATTTAACACACATTTCAAATAATCACTTTATTAACTGATAATCTTTTATATTTAATTATATTAAATAATAATTGCCTCTCTTTAGAATCCACTTGCTCAGCTATTCTTCATGTCAGGTCAAGTCGACACTCACACTGAGAAAGACAAAATCTTCTGTAAATGATGCCAGCAAGTCTGGTTCCAACAAGGACAGACATATGCGTAAGCCAACTGATTAAACACATTCTCTCTAGAAGACATCAACTGCGGTAAAATTCCACAACCAACACGTGAGACAGCCATCTTAGAAGACAACTGTTTAGAGTATCTGACAAATCATACATGCACAAATGACTAGAGGCGTTTTCCTGAATATTCACCAAAAGATCCACCATTTTGTTAGAACTTTGCGCTTGTCACTCTAAGACATCTCTGCGATAGATCTCTGCTTTGCCAAGGCCCATGATCATGTAAGTTGTGTCTCTGACTCTGAGCATTTTCTCTTAAACTCGTTCCTGTGTCTGTGTCCTTCTTTACCACCACTACGTATTGAGACTAGGAAAGGGTCGGTTCGGGTCATCGGAACAAAAACCCTAACAATTACCTAGTCATTTTTGCAATTTCAAGTCCTCTAAGGAAACGTTTCACCAAAATGACACAAAATAAATTGGAATCAAGAGGCACATGTTTTATTCCAACATTATAATTTATTTATGTATACTGCAATCTACTGTATCGTTTTTCATCTGTTTTTCCTCAGGTTGCACTCTGAAAGTCAGTTGGGCCTTACGGTCAAACGTAACGTTGAATTTTTTATGAGCATTTTGAGCATACCTGTGATTTCACTTGCAACCATGATACAAGTTGATCCAGCCCTGATGTTTTTCTTCCAGGCCCCATGCCTCCCTGCAATTTGAATTTCACAAGCTTCTATTGACATTATACTCAATAAACATTTCACAGACACATAAAACATACGTGTTTCTTACGTTTTGAACATACAATTTTCTTATGAAACTTTACTGAGAGTAAAACTAACTCACTAACAAGAGCAGTTGCTACAACTTTAGATTCATGCTTGATGCATAATAAATCAGCAGGTCGGCGAAACAAATGCTGCAAGACAGATTAACAACACGATGTCTGCGATGCTATAAATATTGTGAATCTGCAACATATCTGTGGCATTTCAAAGCTGTAAATCTGAAGACAATTTTCAAGTAGACAGATGGTGGCTGAGCTAGGGCTCGCAGCCACATATTTTATTATAGAATTCAACCTTCAGTTTCTATAATATTATATATTTAATCTTTGGACTTGTAATGAATAAAAAATGTCTTCTATAAGAGACATTTTCTTGTGTATTCTTGTATTGTTATGGCACATACATTATGTAAATGAGTCTTGAATCGTGAGGGTTGTATTGATATTGTTTGTTTTCACCAAAATGATACATTTTACTGCCTTCAAATGGCTTCTCTCAATATGCAGCAGTTCTACAATCAGAGGTCCTTCTTTGCTGCGGCTGCTGTCAGTCTACACAGAAATTGCACTAAATACACCTTTGTAGACCAAACAGAGATTTGTGTAAATATGATTCATAACTTGAAAAGGAAGATTTTCTAAAATGATTACATTTTCCTTTGAATTATTTTCAAAGTATATTCTTTTCTATTCTATTGTATTTCTCTTCAATTCTTCTTTTTTGTTGCTATAACCGGGAATTTCCCCTCTAGGGACTGCTAAAGGAATATTTTTATTTTCAGGAGTCTCCCCTGAATGACAGAGCTGCTCATCTTATCTATTATGGAGAGTGCAGACACAAAGCAGAGAAAACTAATTTGACCACCTTTTTTTTCCATCTTGTTTCGTGACAATAGAAGGATGAGGAATTTAGATTGACAGGAAAATCGAGAGCTTCATCTTTAAGCACAGCTCTTTCTTCACGTACAGACATCAATCTGCCTGACGATCTTGTATGTAAAGTATAACCAATACAAATAATTATCTTCATGAAGCTTTTAAATTTACTCTTGAAGAAATATTTAGTGTTTTTAGGCATTTAACCATAGAACCTAAAAGCAGGTTGAGTAAAAAACCTGAAAAACCTTTAGCCTCGAACTGAACCTACCAACAGGTTTTTTCAAACTAAACTTTCCTTTATGAAAAAGGCAGATTCTGCACAAAAATATTTTTGGTAGAAGATGATGGAAGTTAGATTGGATGTTTATATCATTACCTGTTTATATCAAGTTTCTCTTACTTCAGCAGAATAGTTTAAACGGTAGAGTGGCTGGCTTGTGGCTACGATGTTGGGGGTTCAATCCCAGCTCTGGATTTGATTTTCTTTTTGTGTCCCTGAGCATGTCTCTGAGATGATTGTGAGCAGGCACGCTGCATCGCAGCCTACTCCCATCAGTGTGTGATTGCGTGTATGAATGGGTGATTTAGTGTAAAACGCTGACCTAGCAAAGAAAGCGCTATATAAATAAGTTCCAATTAACATAAGATGCATATGTCTTATCGTTTCGTTTCTGATGGATCCCCCATCGCTGTAGCTGCTTAGCTCTTCATTAAATACTAGTTTCTGGCATAAAAACATCATAATATATTCAGAATGTTTGGAGACGCTCTGCCAGAAATTGTTGCCCTATTCTAAAGAAAAGCTTCATATAGCAGTACATTTGTGTAGCAAATAACAAAAATCTGTATACAGTATTTTTCGTACTTATAAATGTGATTGTTTTAAATCTGCAGTTTTTCGTAGTCCTCCTAAACACACTTCTCTGTTGTCAATTAGGAAACACAGCCAGTATTACTCTGTCTGCTAACTAACAAGTCAGGATTCTGATTAGGGCTTTATTGGAGATGAGCTTCACCACTTTATCTTAAAATTGAGAAACTCTCATATATGTATAATACCCTGATGGGAAATCAAACACAGGTTTCTGCAGTGGAGGACCTAATGTATAGCTAGTGAGCCATCAGGGATCCTAGTAATTACGCTGCTACACTTTAAAATCCTTCATCATTAACAAGCCTCGGTGTTCTGCTTCACTGGATTCTGTATTTTTTAAAAATCTATCCAGTTTTTGCTCATTTTTTATGCAATCTTGTAACCGCAGTATACTTTGTTGTATCATATTCTTTTGAAAGGTAATAAAACCATTCATGTAAAGTTGCTTTAATTCTTCTGTGCTCAGGTCAAAGTAAGAATCCACACATCCCTAGTGTGTCTGAGTTCATGATAAACTTGTGTATGTGATGTTTCAGATAGTGCAGACCCAAACTTCAACCTTGCTTAAAACTTTTTTCAGACAGAGTTTAGTACCCAAGGTATTCAAAAGAGAAAAGAACGGTGATCTAAAATAAAAATGAACAGGTAATAATACTTGTATAATAATAATCCTTGAGATAAATCCAATCCTTAAATCAGATTCTTCAAATACAGATTCTGTATGTTGATTTCCCAGCAGAATTCTTTGAGGAAAGATGGATCCAAAATTTGTATTCGACAACCCAAGAGCTCTCCACTGGACCATAACCCTCCCAGATCACTAAGAACTGCAAACCTGGACCATGATTTTGAACATCCAATTTCTTAAGGAGGTAAACATTGAAGGTGCCAGGAAGTTTTAAACCAAAATCAGAGCAGTCACTTTATTTGTTTACGATACCCATTATTTTGATTTAGTATTTCCCTTAGGACATCTTAAATAAGGTTGATGACCAAAAAGCATCACCAGATAATACATTATACCTACTGAGTGGATTGCATTTTGTAGGTCCAATATGTTTGTCTATAAAAGGAGTCAAAACATATTATTTAGTCTACACATGGTCAAATATTATTGTATTATTCTGGTTTGACACTGAGAAACCTGGGTGTTGTATTTGACAAAGACATGTCACTATTGCAACACTGCAAAAAACTGACCAGAAACTGTTTCCTTAAATTGAGGAACATCTCTAGACTTTGAAAATGGTGTCACAACACGATTTTGAACCTACAATCCATGTGCTTGTGTCTTCTCGTTTAGACTGCTGTGAAAGTTTATTTTCGTGTCTAAACAAGAAGGAGCTGTCTCGCCTGCAGTTAATACAAAACTCTGCAGCGAGAATTCTGATCTGCTCTAGTAGAAGAACTCACATTTCCCCAATCCTTAAAACTCTACATTGGCTTCCAGTTTCTTTCAGGATCAACTTTAAAATTCTGGTTCTTACTTTCAGAGCTATTCATGGTCAGGCTCCTCCTTACATCGCTGATCTGATCCAGCCTTACACTCCAGCTCTGGCTCTTAGGTCTGTGGATCAGAATATGCTTACTTCTAACTGAATATTTTCACGTTTACATTACTTGACTCGCTACAGGATAGCCACACTTTCTTAATAGAGTTCATTAATAGGAATAGGGAATGACTGCAAATAAATCAAAGAAATTATCAAGCGTTAAATTGCTACACATACTAGAATTTGTTTCCTTTCATTTCAGTGTAATTAGATTAAATGCAAATTAGTCAAATAGCTCTCAGGGCAAGAGCGCCAAAAACAATTTTCTATTAATATAAATTTGTTCATTCATTCATTAGAGGTGATTAAAAAATCTAACAACGTTCTATCAATAATGCATGATTTGTTTTCTCTCAATACGCAGTCAGGAATTCTAATCACAAATAAACAAACTATGCCAAAATTTGCTTCCACGAAAACAACAATCCTTCCACGACTGTAAATTAGCCCAACAATCTATATCTGTCAGCACCTTTACTAGTCAATGATGCTCCACCGGTGCTGCTAGCCAGCAGCTCCACTAGCACTTGGTCAGACCCCCACCTGCGGACCAGAGAATGACTCTTCTTTGCCCACAGTCATAGATGCTGGACATCAACTACAGTGGGTGGAAGTTTTCATTGTTGCCGTGGCTTGAAAACCTACCGCCTTGAATAGCTAGAAGTATTTGTTTACCCTGTTCCGCAACACTGGTTGAGAAAATGATCCTATTGGCCAATTTTCTGAATAGCAGATGGGGTGAGACACAGACATTTTGAAGGGGTTATTTCGATTGTTTATATTCCGGCTTTCTTATTCAATAAATAGACAGCTTCACTCATGACTGCGATATGGTGTTAAGTATTAAATGAAAATGTACTTTATTAATAAAGCAATTTACAATCCTTTTGGTGACAAAAGTGCTTTTCACAATTAATAAATACAGAGGAAACAAATAAGCGTAAGTTAAAACAGTGAGGCAATACAATAAAAACTAAATAAAAGAAGATAAGAAAGAAGATAAAAGAAAAAAGATTGTTACTATACTACATGATATTTAAAGGTTTTTAGCCTTGATTTGAAGAGGCCCAGCCTGGGAACAAATAACTTGATAACTCGATTGCCCCAGTGTTTATACTTTGACCTGGGCACGTCCAGCAACAGTTGGTTGTTTGACCTGAGAGCGCTACCCGGATCCTAACAGTTTGAAATTGATTCTAAAAGAGACGGGAAGCCAAAGGAGAGAGTGAAAGAAAGGGGTGATGTGCTCTTTTCTTAGTGTTGGTTAAAAGACAGGCAGCAGCGTTTTGCACGAGTTGAAGCGGACTGAGAGAAGGATGGATGCCAACTTAAAGGGCATTGCAGTTGTCTAGTCTAGAGCTGATTAGCACATGGATGTCTTTTTCAAGGTCGTGGTGGCTTAAAAATGATTAAACTTTGGCCAGAAGACGCAACTGGAAAAAACTAGTCCTGACAACGTTGTTTATGTGTTAATCAAACGTCAGATGGCTGTCAAAGGTCAGTCCCAGATTTTTGATGTTTGGATTGAGTTTTGAGGACAAGGTACCAGAGCCATCAGTTACAGTGTACCCGAACACAATACACTCAGTTTCTCATCGTTTAATTGAAGAACATTTTGTGCCAACCACATGAAAAGAGGAGCACTGGAAGAGGACAGATCACCAACCATAACAGAGAAGGTCCTATAGGACAGGTAAGATGTGAACCACCTTAGTGCAGTGCTGTGGATACCAACATAATCATGAGGACTGAGTGGTTCACTGTGTCAAAGGATGCTGTGAGATCAAGCAGCACTAGGACAACAGGGGACTTGGTATCCACAGACGCAATATCGTTGTCTACCTTTAGCGGTGTATAATCAGTAATGTGACAAGACCTAAATCCAGATCGAAATTTTTTTTAGAATAGAATAGAAAATGTTTATTCATCCCCAGAGGGGAAACACACTTTTACAACAGCAGCACAATTGAAAATAAAGTGCAAGGAAAAAAAGAAATAATAAAGGAGATAATAAAATAAAATAAAACGATCTTAAAAATATACAAATTATCTACAATATCAGAAAATTAACACTATTAACAAAATAAAATAAAATAAAATAAAATGAAAGATATAAAATTAAAAAAAAAAAATAAATAAATAAATAAATAAATAAATAAATAAATAAAATAAAATAAAAACACACAAGAAGAAAAACACACTACGGATTAACATCAGGATATTTAAAGTAGGGAGTTAAATATCCTGACACCAGTTGGGATGAAGGACCTTCTATAACGCTCCGCCCTACACTGGGGGTGCCTGAGCCTGCCACTGAAGGAGCTGGCCAGCTCCTCCACGGTCAGGTGCAGTGGGTGAAGAGTGTTGTCCCTGATGGAGGATAGTCTGGAAAGTGTCCTCCTCTCTCCCACCTCCTCCACCGAGTCCAGCGAGCGGCCCAGGACAGAGCCGGCCCTCGTGACCAGCCTGTTCAGTCTCTTCCTGTCCCGGTCCGTGCTGCCTGCTCCCCAGCAGACCACAGCGTAGTGGATAGCAGAGGCTACCACGGAGTCATAGAAGGTCCTTAATAGTGGTCTGCACACTCCGAAGGACCTCAGACTCCCCAGGAGGTGGAGGCGACTTCGGCCCTTCTTATATACGGCGTTGATATGTGTAGACCAGTTCAGTTTATTGTTGAGGTGAACACCCAGGTATTTGAAGCTGTCCACCAGCTCAATGTCCGAGCCCTGGCTGCTCACCGGTTGATGTGGTGGGGACTTTTTCCTGAAGTCAATCACCATCTCCCTTTTCTTACCGGTGTTTAAGCAAAGGTAGTTGCTCTCACACCAGTCAACAAAGTCCTTGATGACTGACCTGTACTCCAGCTCGCCCCCCCCAGACACGCAGCCCACAATGGCCGAGTCGTCAGAAAACTTCTGGAGGTGACAGCTGCTGGAGTCATAAGTAAAGTCTGCCGTATAGAGGGAAAAAAGGAAAGGTGACAGCACTGTCCCTTGAGGCACCCCGGTGCTGCAGATGGTCACCTCAGACCTGCAGTCCTGCAGCCTCACATACTGCGGCCTGTTGGTGAGGTAGTAAGTAATATTTATTTATATAGCGCTTTTCGAGACCCATCGTCCATGCTGCCAGCTGTGTCCCAACTCCTGCGTCCTCCATCTTCTTCCTTAGCAGCGTCGGCTGGATGGTGTTGAAAGCACTTGAGAAGTCAAAAAACAGGACTCTCACAGTGCTACCAGCGGCTTCCAGATGAGTCAGTGCCCGGTGCTGCAGGTAGATGACGGCGTCATCCACCCCCATCTTTGGCCTGTAGGCGAACTGCAGCGGATCCAACGCAGAGCTCACCGTCGTGCGTAGATGGCGGAGTACCATCCTCTCCAAGGTCTTCATCAGATGGGAGGTCAGGGCGACTGGTCTGAAGTGGCTTGGCTCCTTCGCTTGCACCGCCTTGGGAACCGGAACCACACAGGAGGTCTTCCACTGGACTGGGACCTTCTCCAGTTTGAGGCTGAGGCAGTAGGGCATGTTGGGGGGAGAGAGGTGGCTTGGAGGTGAGAACAGTTGGGGGGAGGGGGCTGAAGCAGAGGAAAATAAGCTTTGTGAAGAGTGGGGGGCAGAGGTGGAGGGGGGAGGGGGGCCCTGATCAAACCGGTTGAATTAATGGTTAAGTTCAGTGGCCCATCTTTGGTCTCCCCCTGCTGTGGCTCTGGCTCCACTCTGGCCATGACCTGAGATGTTCTTCAGGCCTTTCCACACATCCCTTGTGTTGCCCTGCGCCAGTTGCTCCTCCAGTTTCCTCTTGTACTCCTCCTTGGCCATCCTGATCGCCTTCTTGAGCTCTCGCTGGACCTCTTTAAGCTCCTCTCTGCTCCCTGAAGCAAACACCCTCTTCTTCTTGTTCAACAGAACTTGACCCATGGCTTGGTGTTGGCAAAGCACCGCACCTTGCGTGTCGGCGTGACGTTGCCCTCACAGAATTTGATGTAATCCGTGGAATGGTCATTGAAGGTGTCGATGTCATCACCATGAGAGAACACGCTCCAGTTTGTAGACTCAAAGCAGTCTCTCAGCCTCTCCTTGGCTTCATCATTCCACATCTTAACAGTTCTTTTCGGTGCAGGCTGCCTCCTCACAATGGGGGTGTATTCAGGTCGCAGACATATCAGGTTGTGATCAGAGCGGCCGAGGGGGGGTAGAGGGGTGGAGGTGTAGGCACCTTTTCATTTGCATTTCAAGAGTTGTCTTCCAAAAGGGACTGTTATTGTATGAAAATGACTTTTTTTTCTAAAACCTTAGAAAGAGAGAGCAAATTGGAAACAGGTCTAAAATTAAATAAAACTGAAGAAGAAAGCCAGACCGGTAACATGGCGAGTATTAATGGAAGGAGACTCCCATAATGCGTTATTACCCCAGTGCTAATTGTCATGTGTCTACAGAGCTCAAAAGCTATCAGACAGCTCTATGCCACACGGGAGTGTAAATTAAAAAGGACGATAATGAGAAAATTGGACCTAAAAAAGGACAGCTGGTGTGGGAGGCAAGTTAATGCACTGAATGCTGAGTTTAACACAAATGATTTATCATTATTATTCTTCCCTTCACCAGCTGCAAGAAGATGACACGTCTTAAAAGAAAAAGTTCCAAAGGAATTTTGGGTATGTGTGATTGATTAATGTATGCACTATTATGGCTCCCAGAGATGAAACAAGACACACAAATTGTGGGATTTTCATCTGTCATTCTATTCTTATTGATTGATTGGCTGGAACTTGAAAAATGGATATTTTATTAAAGCTAAAGCACATAATTAAACCTAGATCATATTTTACATACCTTATGCAAGTATCATGTGCTAGGGAACATTATTTTATCTGCCCTTAAAGGTAATAGGTGATCAGCTTGTGGGGGTGCATAGTTGTTCCACCCAAAGTCAAGTGAGGAAATAGCCTTTATGAAGGCCCAGAATGGATGACTACGTACTTCTACTTTTCTGGTTGTTGAATGTAATGGGAAACACAAAAGCGCACACACTTGTGGACAATGCAAGATACACAAGGAATCAAAAGAATCACATATTTTTCTGACGTCCGCGACCGGAAATCTAGTGTTCAAGATTTTTTGATTTATTGTGATGATTGGCTCATTAGTTCCAGGTGCCACCATTACTGAAGCTCTGACAAGCAAGGAAGAGACAAGACAGAAAGTATAAAACCAAAATAACAAACAGTACATGACAAGCATAATTAAACAGATATTTCATTAACAATGCCGATAGTTAAGAAATAGTGTAGAAAATATTGTACTGCAATAAAGTCATTATATCATCACTTTCAAGACCAGAGCTAGACACAATCGCAAGCCCTCAAATCAGGAGGGGATTTTGTAGCTGTAAGTGTAAGTGAATTGGTAAATACAGCTTTTTAACAAAGGTATGTATTTAAAAAAAATCCAAATTGTCTGTATATGTTTAATATGTATATGTATTAAATAGAAGAAACTATGACTTTTGCTCTTCCAAAGCCCCGCCTCTCAGTCTTTTGGAAATGAAGTAAATAATAAATAAAAAATAATAATAATTATGCAACAAAGGAGAAGCAATTGATCCCTGCCCTCAGGTTTTTCTGCTCAAATGGTAGAAAAGTTTCAATAAAATAGAAGAATGTTCAGAAACATAAAGTGTCAAAACCACTAGAGCAGAGTGAAAGGAGTATGATTTTAAACCAAGACCAAACAGGAGTTTGGAGTATAAGCTGTGTCTCAAATCGCATATTCAAAGTTAGTATTTTTAGTGCGTAAGGGAATCACAATTCTTAGTATGCGAAATGTAGTGCGCCATGAACACTAAATTGGCGTGCTAAAACGCCCACAAAACTATGTATGGATCGAGGGACACTATCTACCCTAAACACCCGCCATCTTAGTGACGTTGGCGTTGCAAACAGAAGTTACGTCATATATACAGTATATATATATATATATATATATATATATATATATATATATATACTTACAGGTACATTTTCAGCCAGCAGTAAAAGGATGAGACGTCTTCGGTGCTGATACTGACGCAAATATCTCACGATAGTGTTCAAACGGTTCAAGCGGTTTGCAATCATAGTTAAATAGTAGTAGAAGAAGAAGCTGTCGCGTCATTTCTGGTTAGTGCTTAGTGGCAGCTTTTGATTTGAGACATACTATCTGTCGAGAATTTGCGTACTAGTTAGTATGTACACTATCCTGATGCCTACTAACTTCTAGTATACTAAGAGAAGTATGCGATTTGAGACACAGCTCTACTGTAGGCCAGGGTTGTCAAACGGGTCCAGAAAAGGGCTGAGAGGTTGCAGGTTTTTGTTCAAACCAGTCAAGAACACATGAGTTAACGAATCAATTCTTGACATGTGTAAATGTAGCAACTTTGGAAGAATTATTACCTAATATGTTTTAATTGTTCATTAATTAAACAAATAAGACCTAGCTGTGTCCTTAAAATACACAATTTACCACAGTTTTAGATAAAGGCGAGTTCAATTTAAGCACTGACAGTTTTAATTCAATATACGTGAATGGGCTTTGCTGACACTTGCTACATGTTCCTCAGTATTTCTCTCACCTTAAATGCCTGGAGCATTAAACTGACTTCCCCGTAATTGGTCTGAATCCCCAGAGGCATTATTCCTGGAAATTTTCTATTAGCCTGACAAAACACGATCTTACTAACTCCAAGCGGCAGACAAATAACACACATCAGTGACCGTTTTGCAGCAGAACAAGCGGATATTTTCTCTGAGGGTGGTGCATCACGCCAGAAAAAAGGAGTAAACAGTGGAATTATCTTCTGCCGGGAGTTATTACTGTGGAATTACAAAGTAACTTGATATTTGCACCTCACAGATTATTGTAAACATTGTTTCTGTGTGATGAAACCTCCTGTGGGGATAAAAGGAAAGATGTCAAATCCTCATTACCGCTGACTGAAACTCTCCGCGGTGAGTGGCTGAATCTTTTTGACTACTCAGAAAACAATATTAAGCTCCTTCCTTCTGATGGGAGAGACAAGTAATCAATAAATGCAGATGCAATGCAAAGTGAAATAGAAAATAGATAAGCTGTTAAGCTTCGTTGAGAGTTGAGGCCAAGACTGGGAAAGAAATTGAAAATAAGAGATCCTGAGCACAATTGGACAGCTGAATTAATGTCATGCCAAACCTCTGGCTAGCTTAAAGACAAGAACTACTGCTCTCAATAGCATGTTTCTTTTTTGATTGGTCCCATGCTGGAACTATGCATGAATATTTAACATGAATATAGAATATGGTCCAGGAAGTTGGCTTTGGAAAGTACCTCTGGGTTTATATATGTTATATTTATCCTGAGTCACCTTCACCACTAAGTCGTGCCTTTTGTTTTATGGGATGTTGAAAGAACAGCAAATAAATATCCTTGATGAGTGTGACTGCAGACATAAGGTAACACACCTGGAGTGTTGGTGCAGAGGAAATAAACTCTGCATTAACTTGATGAAAACAAAAATGATTTTGGGCTTCAATAAAAGCAGATGTTGTTTTCCTTCCCTGCACATCGGAGAAGCAAATATGGAAGTCGTCTCCCCCCACTGGACCCTCACCTCAGTGATGACCTGACTCACCTGGAGCACCAACACGCTGAGAAGCTCCCCTGCAGCTCTTCTCTTCCAAGAGATTAAGGAGTATCTGTCTTAGAGGTCCAGACCCGTCAACTGTCACAGCTGTTTCTACTACTAAATCACGGTGTGATGAAGGGGTGAGAGAGAGAGTTATTGGAAGCAGCAACTCCTCCATCATGAACATCTACAAGTCCGATTGAGAAAGGCTCAGTCGGACAACTGGCTCGGAACCACACAATGAACAATACTGTTTTGTTGTTTTTTCATTTATTTATTAGAAAGGCTATTTTCTGTAATGCTGTTGTGTCGCAATCTTCACTATGTCTCAAATGAAACAAATCTTTGTCTAAGTGAATTGAAGTGAATCAAATGATGACAAGTCATTGTATCAGAAAGGTGTTCATTTGCAAGGTCTAAACAAGATATAAACTATATTTATGTAATATGTAAAACCAACATAACCTATACAGACACAAGGACTCCTTAAGGGCAGCTAATGGCAAAACCTCTCTATTCGGACTCCCTTGGTCAAATGTGGAAGTCTCCTTTCCCAAGATGTAGTAAGTCTCTCGTCATGATGACGTTTTTAAGTTATTACTTTATAAAGTTCTCCCCCGTATGAAATCTCAGTGAATGAGAGGTTACAAGAGCGGATTCCATTATGACGTAATAATGAACTTCACTCCTCCTCTAGACTGCTGTAATCACGCCTGCTTTGTTTATACAACGATTCCCTTGGAGGTGGAAACTGGATTGATGATGCACAGTGACAAACCTTGATGCTTGACCAATCACAGCAGAGTGGGCGCGGTTATGGTAAACACGATTTTTACTACAGAAAAACCAAGTGTTTTCAGTGGGCGGGGCTTAAGCAAATGTTCTAATGTTCATATAGAGTTTTGTACAAACAGACACATACTGATGAGTACAAAAGAGGTATAAGATCAGTTTGACACTTAAATCAACAAATTTGTTGCCCTTTAATCCCATGTGCCATCAAATTGTTCAATTCTGAATTTAAGGTAAGGGGGAGGTAGTACATGGGGAGGATTGGTGATGGGGAGATGAGCCTGACCATGATTAGAAATATTCCTGGTAACAATTAGCTTAAGCCTAAACTGCATTTATAATTGTGATTACCTGCAGACTTCTTCTTCTTCTGTCGGATTCTATGCGGTAATTGGAATTCCATCCATCATCCATGCAGCATCATGTAAAAATATTCAAATTAAATATGTTGTAGTTGCACCATTATGATGAAAAATCCTTTCTTTAAGGGACCAACACGTTGAAAGACCGTCAATCAAAAGAGGTGACCATATTCTGATCACCAAAATGTATTTGAAATGTATTTATGAAGTATTTTCATACCTGTTACAAATACGAATTTGAGCATAAATGAAAACAAATTAAAATTTAATCTGCAAGTCAATGTAAGCCTTGTCGGTGCACACTGTAAACGCTGTGATTTATGGCACAGCTGTTTCAAAGCCAGTGTGTTCACATTATAAATAAAACATTTTAACAAATATTGTGCAAAACCTTGAGGAGAGTACACTACTGTGAAGTCGAATGAAATTATGAACACAGTCTTTCTGGTCAGATAAAGACTGTAATAAATCACAGATGAGAGATTTGTGTGTGCAATGAATACATTAGCAAGTCATTATATCATTTTAAAAAGTTAATCATTCAATCAACATTTTAGTGTAAAAATCCAACTTCCAAGTAAGGCTCTGTTTGTGGAGGATCATAGATACTTGGTCACTTGGCTTGATTTGCTTTTCTTCTGCACCACACATTCCGCAGGATTTCGAATGACAAAAGTACTTAATTATGAACTTCACCTGTGTCAGGTCTTTTCTCCACAGGATGGCTGGACTCTTCCTTAGAGATGGGAGGAGAGGCAACGTCATACAGGAGAGGCTCAGAGTAGAACAACTGCTCCTTTGCGCTGAGAGAAGTCAGTTGAGGCAGCTTTGGCATCTGTTTAAGATTCCTCCACGAGGCTTCACTGGTGAGGTGTTCAGCACATCTCCCACCGGTCCAGGACCATGGGGTAAACCAAGGACACACTAGAGAGAGTATGTCTCTCAGGTGGTCTTGGAACGCCTTGGGGTCTCCAGGGAAGCGCTAGGGGACTTGGCTGAGGCAAGGAAAGCTGCTGAAACTGCTGCCCCTGTAACCTGAACCCGGATACGCAAAAGAAGACAAGACGAGTCAAAATGAATGGGGTTTTGACCTTGAGTAGCTTGGATTTTATCTTCACATTACAGACCATTGTATTTATTATAGGCATTCAACGGCTTTTTGGAGACAATCTCTGAGAGGCAGAATTCCACACCAAACCCTGAAATGTGTATTGATTCATTATAAAACAGCTGAAAGGGTATCTCAGCTGCTCTGCATGCCCAGACTGCCGGCCGACAAAATAAAAGGGAGAAACGCCAACTGCAGTTTTACAGATTAAATGCAAAAAAATTACCAGTGTTTTTGTCAAAGTCATGAAAAATGGGAGGCAAAGCTTGATGTGTCAGTTACAAATAAATGCTCTAATGACCTACAAGCTAATATCAGCACTTTTAAGCATGGAACTACTGTGCAAAAATAAACGTTTAACAAAACTTTTGCCCTTTTTTTTCCAGTATTGAGGCTTTATTTCTATTTGTTACATTGGCCATAATAAGGGACATTATTTTTACGAATGGGCTTAAGTTAAACATAAAAAATATATACTTTCTCTCATTTTTGTTTAACAGTAATAGACATGTCTTCAGAAATTATTTTTAGAATCTTAACTGACCTCTTAGAGGTCTATCAACGTGTTGGTCCCTTAAAATATGGGCCTACTCACTTTGATTCAGTCCCAGCATGTGTAGTAAATGTATATATACAGTATTTATTTTGAAAACAAAATTGAAAGGGCATGGGAACTGTGGAGTTACTTGACAAATGCAGATAAGTGCATACAAATATTACACATCAATTATCTGTAGTCGTAGCAACCGGACAGTTGAGAAGGTGCCATCAAGTTGCATTGATCAATTATCAATGCAACTTTAACACATTCTATCCTGAGTGGGAATTTCATAAGAATGCAACTCACCTTTTTTTAAATTAATTATTTTTAAAGAGTAATTATTTAAATGCTTTACTTTTTTACTTCTATTTTTATAATCTTTTCTCATTCTGCCACTGATCCTGCAGCTTATTAACATCCTGAAGGCAGAAACGGTGTTGGTGTTGTGACTAGGGGCCTAATGCACAATGCAGGCACAACAATGTTGATTTAAAATGGAGGAAAGGAGCTCTGTACACACACACCTTTTATAGGTGAGCTGAAATTGCTCACAGAGGCTGGCGAGTGCATTGATCGAGTTAGGTGCTCGGTATGAAGCTCAGTTAGAGGGCTGAGCACGTAAGAAGTAGACCCTCACTGTTTCTGCTTTGTTAAAATGGCTCCGTACTGTTTGTTGTTCACATGGATGATTTGCTCTCTTTGGTGGACTTTTGTATTTGCACTGGTGCCTCACTTTACTCTGTAAGTGACTTCTCCACCTCTCAAGCATTTGGGTACTTTTCAAGAATCTGAAATTGGGCTTTAAGGTGAGATCTGCTAGTGTTTGGGTGTACAACTCCACAATGGTTGCTACAAGGAGGTTGCTGTGGGGACCATCTGTGCCACTGCCTGCCGTATCTCTTCCTCGTCTTTCGCCAAAAGCCTATCTCAGCAACATCATGACGAGGTCAGTGGCCCATGTAGTTTCGTTGACCTCCAGAGACTTGCAGCACCAGTTGCTGCCTGCAGTTGCTCCCGTCATGAATGCATCTCATGTCTTCACCAATAGTGATGATCTGTTAAAGGAAGGATTACTTTGACATACTTGATGTTCTAAAGCCCTTGGATCTGTCAATCTTTTCATGTGTACTGCCAGGAATTTCTTGAGGGTTATCTGTGGTACAGTTTATGATTTCACATCTCAGTATTCTCAATTTCACCAATTAATTTCTTCATTAATGTATTTTTACTCTTTCAGACCAACAACGCTAATGTTTTTTCTGCTACCATTGATCTTTGAGCCAAGTTTTTTTGTTGTTGGACGGAACATGTTTTCACTTACAATGCTACGCCTTCTGCTTCTTGCAGATTGTCTGTAGCCCATTCACTGGAAGTCCTTTGTGTCAGATTTAATTATCATCACATCATTAGCGACTCCATTCAGCGTGGTTCCAATCTTTGCCATTTCCTTGATGAGGTCCTTCGAGCGATCCTTCTGTGCAACACTAGCCAAATTCTTCTCCCTAGCTGTGGTCGACTTTAGTCATGTTTAACTTTTGAGGTTGATTTATTGGCCAATGTCTGTGCTTTATTTTCATCTGTATGTATGGATTTGTTTTCCATTTCTTCAAAGAGTGTTTGAGGAGAGTTAGTATTGTACAAATACTGTATTGCTGGCATTACCAATGTGACCCACATGTAACAAGTCTCTTATACTAGAGATCTGATTTATACTGACAGTTTTATGACAAATTTAACCAATATTTTTTCTTTGGAAAATCTTTTACCTGGTTAGGGTAACTAAGGGTGCGTGTTGAAATGGCTGCACTCAATCAAATTGCTCTACATGTCTTTTATCTTTATTACCAGATACCTTTTTACATCTGAAATCACACGGTAGGAGCATGATGGAATGATGTTGTCAGAAAGAGACAAACCTTTAAAAAATATATGTCGATCCAAATGGTAATCACGAACACCACACAATGCAATCATCTGTCCCATTTACTTTAATTATATACTATTAAAACTGTACTCATGTATTGAACATTCCAAAATATGTTTATCTGTTTTTCAGTTATTTTTCCACCTCACAAATAAATGATAAATCCATCTTAAAGCCATCGTGGTACACGTAAATAAATAAAAACTGATTTTGGTCAATAACAAGGATTTTGAACCCATGCAAGTTGATTGTTTTTTCATCTTGAAAAATGTTTTTTTCCAATGTTAGATCATGTTTACTTAATAACAAAAATAACATCAAGGCTTTCAAAAATATAAGGTGAAAGTAGAGTTCAGGTTACATACAGAGCGTTATTTTTTAACAACCAAATCGGTTGACAGACTTTGTTCAGTTTACAAAGCAATAGACTTGGTATGCTGATTCAGACTGATTAATACATGGCTGTTTTTTGTTTTGTTTTGTCCAAAGATGACACCACAACTATTTATAAAGCGTTTCTCTGATGTTTATTCCTCGTTCTCCTCTAACTCAGCATCATCAACATCAACAAGCAACCACAAAAAAGCAAAGAAATGAATGAAACCAAAAGTATATAGATATATTGTATTTTCATTTGTTTTTTGGCCATTTTTTGACAAATCGGTTGTTACTAGATGTTTTTCTCAGGCAGACATTATACATTGCTGTGCTAAAAACAGTATAAATACAGCATCATTTATAATTGTTAAGAAGCCATGAGTATGAAATCAGACTCCTTTGACCACGGATTTTGCCGACTTGAGGAGCATTATAAGCAAGTTTGAAACCTATTGTGCAACACAATAGTATCACTAGATAAAATGGTTGTGATCTGCTCAATTTCCGATACACGATCAAACCAGACATCCAAATATTGTAGTTTGAGCAGATGAATAGTTTAGGCATCAAGACATCAGGGGGGTCAGACTGTTGCCGATGTGATGTGACGAAGCTATGAAGTCAGATGTTCCAAGCAGAGACCGGTCCTAAATGATCGAACGCAGGATGGAAGGTGGTTTTTTCCAGTACAGCTGGACTCCACCTGAGTTTGTATGACACCAGAGCTTTGCTGACTCAGCAGTACACACACCAGTAAATGAGGTTGAATAGGATGTAGGAGCCAGGGAAGATCATGCGTGAGTATGTGTCTATCGTGTGTGTGTTCTGAATGATTTTGAAGCTGCGATTGCTTTTTTTCTTTGTGCCTGTGGACTCGTTGTCGATGGAGAGGTGCACCACCATCCGCTCCTGCTTCTCCGAGCTGTCCTCGGCGACCATGGATGCATGGGTGTAACCTGCCAGGCTGTTGACATCAGCTTCGCTGTAGGTACCGTCGAGCATCATGGTGCGGGTGTGAGACATGCCGCAGCTGCAGGCGAGTGCCTGAGACTGTGCCTGAAAGACAGAGAAATAAGTTCCGTCAACACTACATTAATTGAAAACACGTTGAGTGCAACAGAGAGCCGCTACATCTTCAGGTATGTGCCCCGGCTGCTTGATGTTTCCATCAGTGTGCAGAGATAAAAAAATCAGGGCTTTTGTTCTGACCACTCTTCTCATGACCACTTCAAGAACCAGCATGTCTTTGGGCCATAGACATTTTTGTGATGGATAATGAGTGCTCCTGGGAGCATCAAGGACGAGAGGAGCAGCGACTGTAGGTTGATAGGCTGTCGCAATATGATATTTCCACTTGACAATCTCTTTCCTTAACTGATTCCTCCCTTGACTGAAAATCTCGACGAGAGCGACAAATTATTATGACATTGTAATATGTGCTCATCTACAAGCACTCTTTAACCTTCTCTAGAGAAAGTCTATTTGCCAAATGGATCATTCATACATTTAACTCGTGAGAATCAATTCAACTATTAGTTGCACAAAGTTATTTCTTGAGTATCTGTTGCAGATAGTTGGATGGATGGATGGATTGTGTTTATGTACTGCAGATAGAAAAACTTAATTGGATTTTTCTTTTGGCAGTTGAATCATAAATAACTCTAATGTCTGGGTCAAGGAGTCCCTGGAGGCCTGAAAACCAATGTAAATAAAAAAATAAAAAAATACATTGACCCACAGGCAACACAAGGGTTAGGATATATGTTTGAGGAGGTAATACTTTATGAAGACTGGTGATCGATGACCACCTGGTCTGAAAGTTCAACTCAGATGATTATCAGCATCTTCCTGCTGATAAGATATTGAATAAAAATCTGGATAATTTTTGCCCGAGTGCAGTCGGCTTGAATCTGCCGTCACTATGTCGTCTCCAGCATGGACTGACTGGTCACATGCAGAGCAACGGCAGAGTTCCCAGCCAATAATCAGCACTTGCACAGTGCTCGCAAACAAGGCTGAGAAGAAGAAAAGTTTTGCCAGGTGGAGAACCTCTGGAGAGCAGATCTATTTTTCAAAAGTAAATACCAGACAACTTCCTTCTCCTCACTAAGATAAGCAGAATGTAGACTTTTTTAAATTGAATTATATACAATATCAGTTCACTTTAAAAGACACTCCACCAACCCTGGAATCTCTCTGCACTTTTTTGGTTTTGACAGGTGAAGGATACTGTATTTCTTATATTGAATTTTGGAAACCATTATTTCCTGTAAAAAAAGTCTGGGTTTTTAATATCCTTTAAGAATTATAAATCAATGATAAAGGCAATATATTTTAAATTTCCAAAATAAGAAAAAAATAATTGTTGTTATACTGTACTACCATAAATTATTGTCATTGCGATGTTCACCTCATAAAGCAAATACAAAATTCCCAGCAAAACCAGAACCCACTTATCTGTAGTGGCACTAGGATGAGTCTTTTTTAGTTAAACTGATCAATAATATGGATAGTATAAATAATTTAAATCAATTTAGAGCAACTTCAAACAAAACTCACTTGTTTGAATTACCTAAACTGATGAACATAGTAGGAATTAGTATTTGCAACGTTACAAAGTATATCACTTTTCATTCACTCTCCAATCTCATTAACGTATCCAGTAAAAATGTTATTTACTTTCGATTCCTGTTTAAAGTTATTTGTACAACTTTTAATTATGAAACACAAAACCCCATGACACATCCTGCTGTCAGTCAGATTTGTTTCTTCACAGAGCATACCCTGTGACAGCAATTAATCAAAGCAGTTATTTACTTAGCTGAGTTCAGATCCCAAATGTGGCGTATGTGTGTGAAATGGCTCTTTAATTGAACCCCAGTGTTTTTGAAGTGTTCATGAAACGTCCAGAATTTTTTGCTGCATAGGAAGAGTTCTAAGGAGATTTAAGGAGAGTATTAATGCTGCTGCTGTTGCCTGGAAAAAACATTTTTGATTGACTAAGCCTTTGTGGACAGGTCTTTGTTTTAGGATCAAGGACAGAAATGCAGCAAATAAGTCTTTGCATGAAGCGTTGTGCAGGTCAAAGCTTCACATGAGTTAACATGGCAAAAAAACTCCTGATTATATGATTTGCTTGAAAAATTAAACTGACAGAAAGTAAGTAAGTAAGTAAGTAATTTTTATTTGTATAGCGCATTTCTAGACCAGGGTCACGAAGCGCTTAAACAATCAAAACAATATTCAATAAAGTATATAATTTAAGGCTGAGACATGGAAGCTAACAGAGAATCTCATTCGGACATGTTTACCTGTTCTCTGGCTGTTTCCCGCAGCTTCCGGTCTTTTCCGTCTCTCAGTGTGGTCAGATAGTTGACCGCAGCATATTCAAGGACGGACAGGAAGACGAAGACAAAGCTGACCCAGAGGTAGATGTCCACAGCTTTGATGTACGACACTCTGGGCATGGAGGCGTTGACTCCTGTGATGATGGTGGACATCGTGAGCACCGTGGTGATTCCTGGGGAACAGACAATAGGATAGGATCGTTGAAAATGCTTTCAGGAACTCATTAGATTAGATTAGATTAGATAAACTTTATTGATCTCTCTGGAGATCTCCTTCAAGAAATTGTTTAATAATGTAGAACATAGTTTACATGTCTATATGAATTATTTTCTTAAGCACAGAGCTGTTAGGTTGCTGGTATATCTCTGTCGCAGTTTTACAAGCTGTTATTTAAAATAAGCTAAATTCAATAATCAGGACTTTCCCATAAATGTAAAATTTGAAAAAAGATATTATATATATTACTGTATTCTTGATAGCGGTTGGGGGAAAAATTCAGAATGCAATCAAACTTCCTTCTCCTATGACAATTTATAATTGCAGTCTTTCTTTTTCTCTTTTAAAATGAAATATCATTCCACATAATGTTCACTTAATTTGTTCGCCTTTATGCTATATATAAACAAACTAAAAATAAACGTTAGTTAGTGATAGTTTACTCAAAATTCAAACCTCTCCCTTCTTCCACTCACCCTCATGTAGTGGCGGATGGTGAATTTTTTTTAAGGTGCGGCTCTTGTATGCAGACTTCACCTTTCTCAACATGAACATAATAATAAACAACATGATATTCATAACCAAGCACGCAGAGCTGCCGCTGTCTATCCAGTGCTGATCACTGTTACAATCAGAATACACCAAATTACTTAAAAAAACTATAGCAAAATTATTGAAAACCTTTCTATGCACCAGAACATAAGATATAATTTCTACCAACTAATCATTATCTCACACAAAGAGAAATAAATTCAATTAAAAAAAAAGAAAATTGGAGCAGGGATTGAACCCGTGTCCTTAAGGTTCTCAAGTGTAGCACGCTACCAAGTGATCTTATTAATCTGGTATATTAGTGTGGACATTTACTTTTATGTATTTCAACGATAGGGGTCACCTTTTCTAGCACCCCAAATCATACTTAGAGATGAAGCTTATACGTCACTTTTTCCACCATGTATGATTGGTTGAGTTACATAAACGTGATGTGACTTATGGTCTGTTCTCTTTGCCACAAACCACAGGATATGACGAATGACTGAATCAATGCAAATGTAGTTTATCAGTATAAAGATTTCTACAAACACACTCATCACTCATCACTGTTGATGATTATTTTAAAACTAAAAAAGAATAAATAATAACAAATATATAAAATATAAAAAAGATTAGAAAATAAAAAACACAGCCAAATCGGTGGGAGGGCGGCGCCACCTCTATGTGCCATCGTCAACCAGAATGATCCAATTATAAACATCTAAATATGAGGGATTGTTTCCAAAAAACCTAAATAAGTCTGTGACACCAGCCTAAATCACTTATGTCGAAGCTTCAATACAAGATGTCTTTTTGGACGAAGACGAAGACAAACAAGCTCCAGTCGCCTCACCAAAATGAACAAACATCCCTGTAAAGAGGAACCGATTACTCTGAAGAGAATCCCAGCCTCGGTTGACACAAGGGCGAGAAGAAAATGTGTGAAGTCTGAATACCCGGTGAACCATTCCTTTAAGCATTGATAATTATCATAACAACGTTTTGTACTGTAAATATACAGCAGTCTGTCCTGTTCAACTGACTCATGTCTGTTTTTGTCTTTTCTTGTGAAGGGTTATTTATACATTAAAGCAGCTCTGGGTAGCTTTGGTACCGTAATATTTTTGTACTAAAATATTTTCATAAAACTTAAAACTAGTTGAATGACTCATATAACGTGACTTGAGGTGCTTTGTGTGATTTTTATTTTCACTGTAAAAGTTCTTGGGGATGGTGTGAACATGCTACATATTGCACTGGTTGTGGTGGTTTGGGGGGCAATTACGGAACAAAAACAAAGTTAAAGTTATGTTATTTAAAAAGGATTATTTTATCATCCATCCTTCATTTAGCCAATGGAAGTCTGGAAACAGAAACTTCTTCCAATTGCTGCAAACCGGGACATGGCAACTTTTGTGACGTTTAGCGAGTGCTAATGGGAAATGTGGTCATTGGGCTAAACACAACCATTTTAGTCCACTGGCGTTGCTCGACTTAAAAATCGCATAGAACTGCTTTAAAATAAATCACAACAATCATTATTATTTTTATTATTATTTCAACAATGCAGAAAACGAAAAAAACTTAACCCGCTTTATAATAATAGTTGTAACTGACTGACTTGAGGTAAAATGTAAAATATGTTCACCAGGTCTTGATTTTTTTTAATTCAATTTGAGCGAAGAGTTCTGCACTGATCGTGAATAACTAACGTTGTTTTTATATCAGCAAAGTTACGTCTTAGAGTAACAATAAAAAGGAGAGAGCTGCTCGTTTTTCATACATCATTGGAATAAACGCTACATACCATTTGAATTAAATACTCACATTTATACCAATACTTATTTTCAAAACCCTCAGTGAGCCACATCGGAGGGCTGAAAGAGCTGCATGCTGCTCCGGAGCCGCGGGTTGCTGACCTCCGATTAAAGTGAATGTCAAAATTGAACATATCCATGGTAATTATTCATTTTAAAAAACTGAGAAACTAAATCTTAACTCTTCAGAAGGTTTCAAAGCAAAGCTTGAACAGCTCTCATCCAAGAGGCTTCAACTATTTGGTGAGGTGAAACATCTTCCCAAAACTCTGCACAATCCAGTTGCCTTGCTTTGGAACCTGCAGGATAACTATGGCCTTGTTTTTATCCTCCAGTGTGTGCTCAGTAGAGACTGTAAGCAAACCTTTGTTTGCAACGCACCTGCATGCATGAAGAATACGATAAGAAAAAGTAAATGAAGGGACTGCAATATTTATCATTAATGTCAATATTCCCACAAAACTAATGATACAAAGTGCATAAACAGCGCTACATAAAAGCATATTACGCCAACACTTTTTCTGCGAGCTGGAGTCTTATCCAACGGACCAGATATGCCTTCTTTCTAGTACACGACTATACCCACATAGAGAAAGATATCTTATGCAAACTGATAATGTCTCTAAGTCAACTTGGCATCATTATGATGTCGGCCTCCTTTTAGCATACCTCTGTGAACACGAACGTTCAAGTATGCTCAAGATTTATTCTCTCCCATGACAGCATTCTAACAAACCTTGGCTGAATGTAAGAGTCAGGTCCGGACTGATGCTGCATAAAGGTCTGGTAATTCAACATCTCTTGGTGTGGCCGTAGAACAGCTGAATGCTGAAGATACCCAAGAGCACTTTATGATAGGTTACTTCTCCACCAATGACCCAGGAGCACTTGGAAAGGCATAAAGCGCACCACATATTTTCTATCAGTTTGAGTAGGGTTCATTGATATATCAGTCCACCTGCTACATACATGTCAGTTATTCTGAAGTCATCTTAAGTTTTTGAGTCCCTTGGGATGCCATTATTACCAAGACAATTGTTTATAAAACATGCTTTTTCTTGTGGGGTACAGTGAATCAGTAGGACAGAACATTTAATGAGTTTTTTTTTAATAAAGTTGCTTCATTGAGACATATATTACCTAAGGAAACCCGGGCAGGAACAGCCCTGCGGTCGATCCAGAAGGACACCCAGGACAGCATGACCATCAGTGTGGCGGGGAAGTAGGTCTGCAGCAGGAAGAAGAAGATGTGGCGCCGCAGCGTGAAGTTGATGTAGAGACGGTTGTACCAGCCTGGAGATGGGATGCACAGGAGTTAGTTTCCAGATATATATATATGTCATATTCTGCCTCTATTGTCTGTGCTCTGTTTTCCTCTATAATTCCACATCAGAATACCCAACTGATCTGTTTTCACAGCTGCACTCCAAACTGCTATGCCCCAAAACAAAACATTGACAGATAAATTTAATACATTGTTCAGAGCTGTTTCCAGAAGATATGTTCCACAAGAGAGACTGGAGCGGTGACTGGAAAGACTGTTCCACAGCACTGTCTTTAAAAACTCAGTGTTGCATTTTGGCTGGATATATGATCATTTATTAATTTTAATATCTTTCTATCATGTTGGATCCCCCATTTTGTGTAAATAACTAGCTTAATTTCAACAATACTCTTCACTACATATGTTTGTCTGGATGACCCGCCCAGATAGTCTGGGAGTGTCATGTGACCACCAAACTTTATAGCAGTGTGTGGGAGACAGTGTTTTCATATGAAGTACCGACAGATTTTTTTAAATTACCTGGAAGATGAAACAAGAAACTGAGCCAACATACCCCCTTGATCTCATTTTGTACACAAACAAGGGTTGAGGTTTAATAACATTGCAGTTGCACTGTTCTAACAGTGTGGGAGCCTAAAAAAATGTATTGTGCATTAAAGCATACATATCCCCTGACTTTTATTATTTGGAATCACATCTGTTTGATAGACTGATGTATACTAAAACCCAATCAATAGTGATTTTGTCTTTCCATTTGTCTGCACTAGATTCAGGATGCAATAAAGAAACATCAGATGGAAGGTGTCCAGGGGCCTCATCTTCAAAGGCCTGTGTTAATTTCCTCCTCAGACCTGGCGGACACTCAAATCCAGAAATCCAAATTTCTTTTGTACACCCCAATCAACTGGGAACCGAGCACACATAGGGAGGTACCAGATTCCTCCCTTCCAGTCACTCTTTGCAAATCATGTTTAAAGGAGCCTGTACTGCTTATACAGTATACACTCCTACTGAAGACTGCATGCATGGGTTACACATTACTATAGTAAATGAGTGCAATGACGGGAAAAGGTTTCATTTTCGAACACTGATATAAAAAGACAGGTTGAAACAGGGTGGGGAAAACTAAGCTGGTCTTCATTTGAAATTTTTGGAAATCACAAATAAAATCAATCATATAAAAGGTTTTGACCTTTAACAGGCGGACATATGCAATGCTTATTGTAAAAAATATTTTACAACTGCATTAATTTCATGACAGTAAAAGAGCTCATATACATTTTCAGTAGGAAAAGTTCTGTTGGCCTCATGTTTCCAGTGTATCAAAGTCCCTGGTTGGTTCTCTTGTGGCGATTCTCAAGATAGATCTGAGGTTTCAGAGAGCAGAGCAGGTTTAGCGAAAACCCTAATTTTGTTTTCCCGGAAGTAGGTCAGACTTTATAGTTTTCCTAAACCGAGTCTGTAACCATGGCAAAATACGCCATGAACCCAACCTGCTCGCCAGCCACCTCTAGGTTTTCTTTGATGACAAAACACTCGCAAATACTCTGCAGAACTTCTAGTTGGGAAATGAGGTTAAGACCTCAAATGGATAATTCAAGTATGATTCAAATTATGAAGGACCCTTTCGTCTCACTGTAGTGTCATTTAAGTTGAGATGAGCGGGACAAATATGTGCCAACAAATAGGGCAAAATGAAAGGTAAACCTATTAGTGTCGATCTTGCTAATATTTGTCATCTGCATAAATAGGGGACAAACAATCTCATGTCTACAAAAGTGAGTTGGATGTGTTTAAAAGCACTACTTGAGATTGTGAGTGTTTTGTAATTTTTTGGGTTCAACAAACCCAAAGAGACACTTAAATAAACATATTAGGTGCCCTATAAGTGGATCATTCTGTCGGTTACATTATGCAGGCATGTCATTGCTGTGTGTTATTGGTTCTCTGAATTGTGTAAAATGGCAGGTGATACAAAACAATCATGTGGTCATAATCACCAAGGAGAATTCTGCCTGGAACATTTTCGATCAATGAGAATCATATATTTACATGTTTATTTCTTATTTAATCTACATCTTATCCGTGTCACATTCGATTCATTTTATATTCACAAGCTGTCTCGCCCAGGGGGTAATTCAATGTGGAACCGTGACTGCCAGACTTCATCTGTTGCCATTAAATCTTCTCTGTCTCTGAAAGCTCCTGTCTTTTTGCACCGCCGACAACGTCTTCTAACAAAGCAGCAATTGTTTTTAATAGTTTTTGATCTCCACGCTGTTAATTCTGTGGTGTCCACACATCTAATTCCAGACATCTGTGTTTGTGTTTATTGTTGATCAAAGTTGATCATTTACATTGACTCTGATGTGACAGAAATGACCACTAAGTGCAACATAAGAGTCAACGTTTGTCGTTTTGACTAATACCCTTTGTACTTGGCGGCTCTTAATATCCAAAAAAACATCTCCAGTGTATGTAAACAGCTTTGCCTTTTTTAAACTTGTAATCTCATTGAAGATTGTATGTTTATTACATGCTCTTAAATGTGCTAAATTCAACATTTCAGTAAATATATTAAACAGTTTTTGTGTGTTTTGTCGTAGATATGTAGGTAGATGGATGGATGGGTGGACGGAAGGGTGGATGGATAGATGGATGGATGGAACAATACCTGTTATTTTTCAACAGGTACACATTCTGGTGATGTTCATCCGACCTCAGTCATCAACATCAATGGATGGATGGATCGGCGGATGGATGGATGGATGGATGGATGGATGGATGGTATTTACATCTTTGACAGAAGTCTTGTCAGTTGTACCTGTGCTGCTGTAGAAAGCCAGTCGTGAGCTGGTGTGGAACTTCTGAATAAGGAACTGAGATAGAGAAATTCGGTCGTCCGTGCTCAGTGACTCATCGCCGCTTTTCCAGTAGAGCATAAGGTCTTCGTCCGTGTAGGCGTCTGCAACACAACAAGCACAAACCTGTAACTTATACCTGCCACTTGAGAAATCCAGCCATTAAAAGTTACACCCTATTTTTCATTCAACAAAGGCTTTTGTGATCAGAGCCAGGAGCATGACAGCTGCCTCATCTTCTACTACGGAGAGAGTCAGAGTCTGGTTCAAGCTTCTGCCAAAGACGTTGAGGAACAGAAGTCGATTCATTAACAGATGTCTGCTAATGGAGCCAGAGAACATTGAGCACAGTCTGGATTAGCCTAAGGAGACTTGGAGGGTACCACTTTTTATTGATGCTATTTCATGTTTGATGAAGGCAGGAGAAGATGTAATGCTTCCAGCTGAGGCAACAAATCAGACACGGAATCGAAATGAATTCACTCGTGCTTGCCTAATTGTATCATCTTGGGTGATATCCAGCCGAAAAATTGTTGATGACTGGGGTCGGCTGAACATCACCCAAATGTGCCCCTGTAGAAGAAAACCAAACTTCAAAGACACTAAATCAGCAGGGTGAAGCTATCTAACTACCGAAGCAGCAATATAGTACAATTAAATTATGTGATCACAAATGCATGGGTGACGATCTCTAACAAATCATACTGATGTTCTTGGGTTAAAATCTTTTTAAATCAGATTGATGTCACCAAAATTAAAGCTTTGAGCCTTAGTGGTACGGGCAGTTAAAGAGCAAGAAATAGACTGGCTGTTGATAGAGCAAAACTTAATATCCAAGGTTTTATTATCTACTCTCCCATTTCATTTTTTAGCCAACAGACCTAGAAGAAATTTAGAATAGCCCATTAAAACACATAGATATGGAACCCTTACAGAAGCAGGTGAGAGGATTCATGTGATTTTATGGAGCTATGACAATAACAGACATGTACTACAAAATAGTGAATTAAAAAAAAAATCAGATTACATTTCAAACCACTATGAACTGGATAATATCATTAGGGAATAAAACAGGATTGAAATGTACTTCTGTTTGGTTTGGTATTCAGATACATTTTACCACCCAACAAACCTTTGTCGAACATCTATAAAAACTAATGACTGATGCAACTGAGATCACTCTCCCATATTTGATTCACCAAAGACCAAGTTTATTTGCTGTATTGCAACAGATAAAACAATTAACCCACAATTGTGAGATCAATAAAAACAGAAACTACAAAAATTACTGCCCAACTGTAACTAAGGGTCCCTTGTTTATGATATGCCCTACGGCGGTGGTCCCTAATGTGTGTTACCGAGCCGCACAGAAAGAAAAAAACATTTATACAATCTCTGTTTTATTGATTATATATGTCATAAAGGTGTTTCATTTTGAAAGAGGACCAGATTTTCTCTGAAGTAATATGAGCCTGTGACTCTTGGAATTCTATGATGCTTGTTTTGGTCAGGTTTACTCCAAAATAAACCTGTGAACTAGAAACAATGACTAAAAAACTTTGTCATAGTTCTTGTTTCATATAAATGATGCTAAACACATAATCACTCCCATATTGTCATAAAAGCTAGGAGACACACACACATACAGAACACCATCGTCGGCATACAATCATATACATAAAAGGAAAGACATCATGTTGTAACAAGTACAGAGCTCAGAGTGTATTTCTCATTAACTTAAACTTGTTTTTTTGCCAGTCATGCTATTTCATTTCTATCTGAATAGTGGTCGATAAATATAGTGCTGACATAAAATAAATTGAGTGTCTCAACGAGTCCAAATGTTCTTCCTCTGACATCTGCTCTTATTAACCAGCTCTGAGGGGATATAAATAAATGTCATAATTCAACCTTCTTCAAAATAATTTCAAATAATATTGAGAAAATATGCCCTTGAGTAAGAAAAGGGCAAAACTTTATTTCATGATCGAGACACATCACTCACTGCTGTTTAAATGTCAGGAGGTGAGGAAGCTGCAGTAGCCAGATGCTCACACTCAAACATCCTGGGACCTCCGCAAATGTCAAATTCAAGGTCAAAATGCTGAAAAAGTTAACAGAGTTCTTTTGATATGGACCCTCTACTTCTCCCCTACTTCTCCAGGTCCACCGAGAATCAGTGTCAACAAAAGTGCTCAAGTTTTTCCTTTCAAAGTGTGTTCAGTGAGACATTTGGAAAGGAAAATGATGTTTTCGATCAATAATCAAGCTACATAAATACTTACAGCTCTCAAGCTCTAACGTGCACGTCTGAGAGTCCAGAGGAAAACGACTGAAGTCCATGTTGCACGCTGCCGTGACGGTAACTCTGAGGAGTTGAACAAACAAACCAGTTTAAACAACAGCAACTCCACTAATGTTGCATCAGGACCTGCTCAGTTGTATCATCCTCACCTCAGGCTGTAGAGGACGTGGCCGTCAGGATAGACCCTGAGCATGATGTTGTCCGTGGTGGTGTCATGAATAAAAGACCTCTTCGAGTGAACGAAAAAGACGTCAGGCACCCAGATCTTTTTGACAAGGCGCCCATCGAAGGTCATGCTCTTGTTGGTGGAGCTGGGGAAGGCCAGCCGCTCGTCTTTCCAGTAGTGACGGAGATACAGGGTCATGGTGAAATCCTGGGATGACGGGAAGAGAAAGAAAACAACAGCCGCAGGATTAATCTTCAATGTACTTGTGAAGCGCCTGTGGATCATGACATGCAGCCAAGATTATACAGGATGATGCAGCTGGATTATGTATAGCATGCATGCATGGTGAAGTGTTCAGCATATGTTGAGATATTTGCCTGGTGCAAGATTATGTTCATCACGTCACCACTGTAACTGCTCAGGCTGATAATCTTCCGCATTTGTATCTGATTCAAGCGAGTGAAGGATGTGTTGCCACGCCAAGAAGAGTCATTCAAATCTTTCTTTCTCTGCAGGTGTCTGCTTCTCTTTGGGTTTTAAAAAGGCTCATTGAAACATGTTGTTTCACTTCAGCACCAACAATTTGTGAGATGAATGTGTGAGATGAATAGGTGACTAACTTAACATGTATAACATACATATCCTTGTTAACTATATTTCTACGGTCCACACAGTTTTACTTACCGTCCACATCTCCCCTCTTTCTGCCCCATCTTTATCAAAACATTATGAGAGGATCAGGGAAATTAACATGGTGTCGAACAACTGTAAGACATTGCTGAGGGCTTGGTTTTCTGCCCTGTCCTGTAACACCCGTGAGAGGGTAACCAATCTGACTCATCGCACTTTATAGATATAGATTACTAAACTTGGTAAAAGAGTTATTTACCACTTTAAAATATTTTTTCAAAGCTTCCATGTCCTCTTTGTCTGAAAGATGCTACACACTGGTTCCTGCCTGGTAAAGCACTTTTCTTCAGTTGTGTAGTTATGGCCTTCCTTTTTATTCAAATGTGTCCTACTGTGTTTCTTGGCCACGCCGCTCTTATGAAAGAGATCTCGATCTCAATGGGTCTTTTTATCTGGCTTTAAAAAAACAAATACATTTCTTTGGACCTGTTGGGTTTTGCAGATATGTTTGATGACCTTGTGCCAGAATCTACTGCATCAAGAGAAAAGCAAATGCAACTGTCTGGATAAAACAAGCAACATCCAGTTGCAGGCTAGCAACAGTATAGCTCAATTTTTTTTTGCTACATATTTGACTCCACAGGGAGACTTATTAAAATATCTTCACCCCATTTTTTCGTCGGCTTTTGCACAGAAGCGGCTGTACGTGTTTTATCAATAGAGTCACCGAACTGACATGAACGTCACTTCAAGTGTGGAATGTATGCCGCACATTTCAGTGTTTTCCCTCAATTTTGAAGTGAGGTGTTTTTCACTTTGGTGTTTTTTGGGACTGGAAATGCAAAGTTTTTTTTTTACTTTGGCTTTGTTCACTCTCATTTCTTTCCTGGTACACCTTCTAACAGAAAACATATAATTGAGCGGATGAAGAATTCATTGTGCAAAAAGAAAAATAACCTTAGTAAGAGCAACAGTGTCTTTGTATGTTGTACATTTCTTTTTTTTTTCATTGTGAGGTTTTCCATTTGATCATGGCAGAATTCCAAACTGTCTTTTAATACATGCAATTCTTTATGGGAGAGTTCTAGTAAGTTGGTCCTATAGATTTTCATTGACCCCTGGAGAATGGTGGCGGCTACTTGGCAAAGTATAATCGGTGTACCTCTGTGATATATTGAGGCTATATTTGTTTAGCTGAGGGGGTTGGTTCTCCAGGTAACTATCCAAACCTTGTTTCACATCCTTTATTTAAGATATAATTCTTACATTAATTTGTTTTTCTACCATTTTGTTGATAATATTAATGTGACGTTTCTAACATACTTTTTGGTCACCATCCACACCAAAATATGATGTGATATTTACTTTTCACTTTTTATGTTTTATAGCATTTACTGGTATGGAGTACAGATTGTGAATCAACTTTATTGGTGAAATTAGTTCTCTTTGTTTCCACAGTTTCTTTCTAATTACATTTTATTTCTAGAAAATATTTTTGCCGTCTTTCCATTAACGCTTGTTTTGTCTCTGGGTCAAGGTGACCCAGAGGCCCGAAGACAAATGTGTCTGTGGTCCCTTGTGTTGCCATTGTTTATGGTGAATCACCTCAGCCACTGCTTATGTATTTATGGAAGCCTGGGCTGAAATTTAAACCTTAACATGATGCTCTTGTTGCTTATTTAGCATGACAGGCAGTTGGAATTTGTGTGACCAAAGGGCTCAAATTTGAGGTTGCGTTTCTTGAATAACAAACAAAATACTGATTCTACCGCCTGAACATTTTGATGCATCTGTCTATGTTTGAGTACAATACAGATTTTTGGATATATTATTTCAACTATATCCAGGGCTTTATCAGTGAGAGCAGGTATCTTGTTCTGATGTTGTTGTTCTATCAAGTTCATTTGCTTCTTTTCCAACCCAAAAAATTTAACCTTCTTTACTTTCTTTTTCTCAACATGGTTTCAAGGTGGCCTTCATTATGTCTCTTTAAAAGGACCAAGCCACCCACAGACAAATGCAATCTCCTCAGTTCTGAAGACATCACTCCCACCTCTACTTGTAGCACCAGAATTGTTTTTTTAACTCCTCTGTACAAAGGCTTAATATAGAAAGTTTTCTAGTTGGTCTGCAGGCAATGTCAATAGTGCAATGTAGAGCTTGTTTACAGAGATGAATTTTGATGCAGGTCAGTTTAGAAATTGCATAACATTTAACTTTTTGGCACTCGTTATTTTCTGAATGTGCACCACCAGTCATGTTGTTTTCCATAGAAAATATGCGGATTAACTCTTTCCCGGTTTTATGTTACTGACAACTATTGTTCTTGTTAATAAGGTGTTTTTGTTCTCCCTACTGACAATTCAAATCTTATAAATCAATAAAGTTCAAATGACAGAATTGGAATTTCAACAGTTCATAAAATGAGTAATGTAATACCACAGTCTTTCGATGGCCAAAACTCAAAGTCTAACCCCAATTTGATTTTACTATAGAAAAATGTATTTCTATCAAATGAATCAATTCTTGAATCCCCACTTCTGCTGTTGCGTGAAGACAGTTGCATGTCGACTTGTAAGCAGATTTAATAGGCCCTGAGAAACTTCAGGGGTTCATGCCAGGGAAGGTGGAGTCACTTCTTGTGTCGTCTGGCTGCCTCAACAGTGACAAAATGTCGGTGTCCACAGTTTTCTCAGGGCTTTACAGACATTAAGGCTTTGTATGTTTGCCTCAGTTTTAGCTCAGAGTCACCCTCATTTAGCCAATTTGTTCTTGAGGCAAGGAGACTCTGTTTTTACTGTGAGCCTTTTTGGATTTCCATCTTGTTGTGGATTCCTCAAGGGTCCTTGTTTTAAGCCTGTCATAGATGCCCCTTTGGACAAGCTGTCGCTTGTCAATCTTGACATTAGCTATAGTGTCTGTGACGCTGCAGGTCAAGATCCTCTGGAGAGTATGGGGGTCACTCCATCTTTGCAAACTTTAAGTTTCACGCAGTTGGTCCCGTGACTTGGTTGTCTTCCGCTTCAGTCTTGCCAGTCAATCTTGCTGGGAATGTCCTTGGTTTTTCCGGCTCATGCAGTTTTGAGACTCTTAGACCCCTGAGGTTTGGCTCTGTGTTGCACCAGCCAACATGTAGGTAGCAGCCATGGACCGAGTAGTATGTAAGGAAAAAAACGTAAATTAGAAAGATTGCTTAGGAGTTGCTACTGAGCTGGCTCTTCAAAATTTTAAACATAGTTTTTATAGGTACTAGATGGACTTTTTACTTCAGGAAATTTAATATGGATTCTGGAACAAAAGTCGAACTTCTATGGTAAGTGCTATTTGTAAAACCTTTATTAACTATGAAGATGATTAAAAACACAGATTCAGGATTAGTTAAACAAAATAGAGACAATTGAATACAGGTTAAACATCAACTGACTCTTGATGTTTAATAGCATACTTCTGTAGAAGGAAATAGTGGATCAGGTAGGAGACAAAAATAATACCTGCATATCTGTATTCCACCTGCCATGTCTACCCAAAATATTAATCAGTAAAATGTTTTAGGATTTCCAAAGATATATACGAAATACTTAACTATAGTGTACGGCAACAATTTTCAATGCTATGCAGAAGACACATTATTTTCCATTTCTATGCCTCCTGATTAAAGAGAGTCCATTGATTCCCTTCATTGTATCGTTTATGTCCATTCCTGGTGGCAAGACAACTTTAATTAGCTCAATCACGACACGTTTTTAGTCCACATAGAGATACACTGGAGAGGAAACTCTGAGTTTGTCCTTTAAACCTTAAAAACAAGTGAAAAATGTATCATATTTGGCTCAAATCTCAGTTTCCAGCTACACATGTTACCATTTCTAGAGTGCACCAGTTTGTCTCTCAAGCCAATGCAGAGACTTCAATTCATGCTTTTATCATCTGTAGAATTGATTACCGCAATGTCCTCCTTTCTCGTCTTTCTAAAAATACATCTTTCAGCTTCCACTCCGACAGAATTCAGCTGCACACATGCTGACCAAGGCCAAAAAAAAGTAGCCAGAATATATGGCATATCCTCATTTCAATTCTTCAGGCCTGTAAGGAAATGACAACTTTACTGTAATCAATCATCTAGATTTAACACACATTTCAAATAGTCACTTGATTAACTGATAATCTTACATATTTATTATTTATTTAACTTCCTAATTAGTTGCATATATATATATATATATATAGCACAATTGACAAAGAGGAATAAGAGTGACTGTCTAAAGACCAAATACAACATATAACTTAATATTCCTCCAATAATTAAAAAGATAAAAATCCCAACCCCAATTTACTAAAAATAATAAAATAGTAAATTTATGACTAATTGTTAAAATAATAAAATGTATTTAAAGTAATAATTGAAAAACTAAGAAAACAATATTGCTGCAATTGATTCAATTAATCAATAATTAAATAATTACACCAATTGAGTCAGAACAAAGGTCAATTAAGAAGTAAACAAAGAGCAAACCAGCAGGGGGCAGCATAGCAAATACAACACCAAAGATCAGAAATTGAGAGTAGAAGAAGAGAAAACAAGAACTAGATATCAACAAACGTACACACGTGCAAGCAGTCAGTGACACACTTGTTTTAGATAAGCAGTATTAGCAACACAAAACAACAAAAGTTACACTCAATGTGACCAATTGTGAGTTGATCAATTGACAATGTGAAATAGGAAGAGAGGATGGTCAAGATCATTACTACATACAGCAGTGCGCCAACAATCAATGTTAATTGTGTTATTGTTATTGAACACAGCAGAAGAAGGAGAAAATTGAAATGTGAGTTGTTTGTTTTTCTTCTTAAACCAATTTTACCACTTATTAACTGTATATATTCATATATACCTCAATTAAGTAATCAAACCCAATAGTGAATAGAATTCAAGATGACGTAAGAATGTGTGTGCGTCTATAGAAGACATGAATACAATGGGAGGGTCGGTGAGGAAAAGAAGGAAGTCTTAAAAGTTCAACCTCCAAGCGAAACCACTCCCACCAACAAGGAAACTAGGATTTGGAGCTCAGTTGCCTTGCCGCAGCTGAAAAGACAACGTCTGCCAAGAAGCAGTGTTCTTATCAGCAAGAGATAGTGTCCAAAGACACACACACACCGACTCTCATCTGAGTCACAACTGAAATTAAAAATAAATAACATTTGAGGATAAAGCCCTCAAAGCAACAATAATAAAGAAATATGAATCAGGGAGCAACATTTTCTTAAGATTAAGAAGTCAAGTGGGAGTCTGGGCTGCACCAGGACCAAGGCTGTTAAAAAACAAGTTGGGAGAATTCTGAGAGGAAAATACTAATCCCTTTTGTTTGATTGGTTCAGCTGTAAGGAACATGGTGACATAAGTAAGACAAGCAACAACGGTCTGAAGAATCACTTTTGGTAGACAATGATTTTACTCGTCTGCATGGGATTGAAAATATAATTTATGGCACTGGATTATTTGATCAAGGGTTTAACACGAACTAAAGAGATAAAATGGGGTGGGATCTAAAACAGAACCTTGTGGAATGCCACATGTAAATTTTGCAATAGACTTTGAGAAGTTACCTGATGATGTTTCAATCCAAATCAGTTGTAAATGAAGCCAGTCCAGTAAAATGACATGATCAACTGTGTTAAAGGCTGAATTAAGATCTAAAAGTAGATCATCGGTTACTTTGAAAAGCTCTATTTCTTTTACTGTAAAGCTTTGAACATCCTGGCTTAAATGAACGTTTCGTCAAAAATCTTCAAAATCATTGGTGTTTATATTCGGTTTCTATAAGAGAAATTGCATGTTTAAAAGCAGGTCAATGTTATATACACTAGAGATGCCAAAGAAAACCCAACAGGAGACTTCAGTAATGCAAAAAAACAACTAGAAAAAGGCATCTTTTACGTAATAATGGCAGAAAAATTTAACAAGCTGACTGCAAGAATAAGTATTCAAAGAACTAGCTCACGCTTCTTGTGTTAACTAACAGTGACAACCGCAGCTAAAGCTGCATTCAAGGATTTCTTAACTATCAGTTGGGAACTTGATCAAGGGCGTTACTAATTTTAATTCTGGGCTCGTTCAGTATCTCGTCTAACAAGGACAGAAGCTTTATTACTTGAATCAAGAGCCAACTGATATACCTGGCTTTGACTGCTCAACATGACCAAGACAGAAGAAAAAAGACATAACAAATTTACTGAGGTCACAGTTTGTGTGTAATAATTTGTGTGTTTGATCTAAATTATGAACTTGAATGTGATTGTGTTTGCAGACAACCAGATTTCTGGAAAGCTTATCTATGTTAACCTATTAATGCGTAAACTATTAAGATGAGGAGGAAACATGTGGGCATCTTTGACTATAATCACAGATGAAGGTTTGGACAGAAAAAGATTGTTTTATTTTGTTCCTGTTTGTTTCTGCTTCACCTTGTTTCTACTGTGGGGCATAGAAAAATCCTGCACAACTTTATTTATTTTTAGTTTTTTATGTTTTGTGAATGTGTTGTACCACCCTGAATTTTGGCAATTTTTTTTCAATATTTTTATATATGTATAAATATATATACATATTTTTTTCTAATGTAAGTATATTTTAACTATCTTAAGTACATAATCGAATCCAAATAAATGTTAACATTTCAGATGATTTTTTTTAAACATTGTTTAAAGTGGGAGTCCCTTGGTCACCCTGCATAAAAAGAAGGGTTTAAATGGAGAGCCATATAAAAAAATATCATTGGCCGCAAATGGCCCGTGGGCCAAGGTTTGTGACCCCTGATTAAACCAATCATAAAAAAGTAGGTCTGAGGCCAGAATGTCCATATATAGAGAAAACAAGGCGTTTAAGTATCAGAACTAATCTGGAGTATGTTGGTCTATGAAAGGGTTCATAGGGCTCGGCGAGAGCTGCATCACTGAGGAGAGTGGATGATGATTTTGTTTTGTTGTTGATGTCCCAGTGTCCTGGCGTTGGACAAACCTGCAGCATTTCCTCACTGAGTGTATACTTTTCACAGCATTGATCAAATATAAAAAATAAGTTGCTGATTCTAAGTGAACTCAGTTCACAACTCAAGGTATTCTCACACATTCATAATGATAGTATGTTCAAACAGATAAACTAGTTTAATACAGGCTTTTTTCTTCCTTTTAAAAGACGCGGCGCTTCAATTAAGGATGCATCAATCTTGCATGCTGTTGAAAGAGACTTTAAATTAGGAAATAGAAGCTATGTTTCACTGAATTACTGCAGATTGAACGCTGATAAAATATTCAAATTCAAATTCAAGGAAATGTAGCTGCTCCTTCTAGGATTCAAGAACCAGCCTTGAATTAAGAAGACTTCACTAGATCTTTCTTTATTCCCTGTGGAAACCCCTCTCCTAAGAACTAAAGCCCAGATCCCTATTTTCTCTAAATTCCTAAGAATGCACTAAAGTACAGAACAGAAACAGTGAAAATGCCTTTCTTGAGATATTAAAAAGTCAAAGTAGAAATTTATCAGAACCTCGTTTATTCAGTCTGGAACACAGCAGATACTTTTAATATTCCCAGTAGCATCACAACAATAAGTGTCTATTAGTGCACGTTATTATAGAGTCATATATGAATATATTATTTTAACCATAGTGCCTTTACTGGTGGTCGATACAAGAACATTCTTAAAGTCCAATACAAATTGTCGATCCGATCTTCTTGAGAAATATCTCCCAAATATGGACCAATCAGAACAGCTGAGAAATGGTGTTGGTCATAGGTTTTAGTACAGGTTTAAGTTCATTCTGTACGACTATATCACATGTGTCAAACTTAAGACGTGTGGCCCCCCTTAAGGTTGTGTCATTGATTTTGCACCCAAAAAAGATTGAAGCTAAAGTAGGGAACAGAGAATGCAGAGAATAACCATAGGAGTGAAACGGCTGTTGAAGTAAAGGAATGAAAAGACCGTATCACAATCAGACTCATACTTCATCGTACTTGAGATTTAGGTGAATATACCCTTTTATTTGGCCTGTGACCTCGACTGATAACTGATACGTTTTGGGATTGTGCTTGAGACCCTTGGGCTATAGGATCATCTTCCAAAAGTGCAAAGTACGTGAAGTTATTATAGTTCTCTCTGGTGCAGAAAAGGCCAGACACTGATTCTGCTGATGATGAAGTTGTTCCACCTTTTCAAAGAACAAGCATCGTGTTCGGTTACCTGGGATTAAAATCGCTGAATGAATGGGAAAACATTTTTTAATCAGGACGCTGAGAGATGTGCCTTCAACTGCATGTGAGGATCAGCAAAGTAATGAGGCAGAAAGAAGGGGGGAGGAGGGAGGAGAAAATAATTTTGTTTCTTTTTCATCACCTGCTGAAGAGGAAGTCTAGCATTGGGAACGTTCCTGCCCCTCTGACTTGATCCACAATAAGGGATCATGGGATAAACAGTCTCATTTTCTTGGATTAATCTAGACCAGGAACTTAAGTCTCAGTTGAAAAGGACACTCCCAGAAAACAAAACAGCCCTTAGCCATCCTTGGAATGACACATCCTTGGGAAATGAAAATCAGCGTCTCTTTGTCCTGTCACGCACGAGTGATCTTTTCAAGGTGAGCAAGGTCATCCGGGACCGACTGCTGAGGGATGAGAGCAACATGATGATAGCATAAATAAACATCTGGCCTTTTACCTCTGAATGATAACTCTTGGGATACTATGGTTGTTGTTGTTATTACTGTTGTTACTTTAAAACCTTTTTAAACATCTTTATGTGCTATTTTGTATTTTTTACAAAAGTAATTTGAAAATTAAAATACATTTTATTAGATTTAAAGGTTTCCTTTCATGATTTTAACATTCTTATGCTATATATATATATATGTGCATTTTCTTTTATTATATTTAAATATATATTTTAGAATTTGTGCTTATTTCTTACATTTACAATATATATTTAAACATATTTTTAAATATATACTTTAACATATGTGCATGTATTTAACATATTTTAAAGATATACTTTAACCTGTTTGTGTGTTTTCACATATTTTTAAATATTTCAATATTTTAACAAAAATGTGTTTTACTTTCGCTTATGGTACCAGAAATGTATCTGCTTTGCCTCTTACATGTAGGCGTTTAGCTACCAAACATCGCTTTTTCTGGTTCTATTTTTCACAGTGTGCCTCACACTTCCAGAATCCTGGTCTAGAACAATCCATTTCACTGGAATACACTTAAAGCAAAACAATTTATTTGATTGACAGCTAATATTTATTCTAAGTTTCACTTCCAGCGGGGTGCATGCAATGTTGTGTGCAAAACCGCAAGACCCACCAACTTCCAGCTGGTAATGATCTGTCTGACAAACTTCAGGTGGACAGAAGCAACACTTTGATCCGGAGCCAGGATTGTGTGTTGAGGTGAGTCATCTCAGCCTCACACTGCAGCTCCGGCTCCTTCCTGGCCAGAGTTCTGACATTCAATGGACACTGGAATGCCAGGAGGTCCCTTCTGGCTGATGCCTAATGTTGATGCAAGAAGTGTGGCTCACGAGAGCAGATCCTCATAACGGTCAAGATCTATTCATATTATTATTGTCTCTGTAGCTACAGGTTATAGAACTCAAGGGCATTTGATTGAAATGTGAATAGACTTGCTTTGACATTCAAACAGGAAAGGCAGCCAAATAAAAAAAAAATGAATGTACCAGAATGATGGAATGGCAGACATGTAATGTCATTAGCAGGATTACTGAGACAGAATCTAGTGGCTTAATGAACATTCCCACACATGGACATCCTCACTGGGATCAGCTAATTGAGCTCCACGCCAACATATGGCAGCAGACAGACAAAGACTTTCAAATCAACTTTTTTGTTGAAGAAAAAGAAAACTCTTGGATTGTGTCCTTCACCGGGGAGGTTGGTTCTCCAGATAATTATCCTTCTCGCCAATTAGCAGCTGTTTTCAGTTGAGTAATCAGAATTAGAGGACGACAGCTCCGTCACATAAGTTGTTTGCTTTGCATGAAGTCAGAACGAGTGCGTGTTGAGTAATGTAATTAAATCATCCTTCTGTTCTGCAGCCGTCACTAATCCAGCGCTGACATGCTGCTGCTGGCTGAGACGCTCGGGGATAACGTTTCATTTCAACCTTTGTTTTTCGACCAAATTGTACTGGAAGAGAAGGAACTCGACAAGACAGCTGCTGCCTAGATTATGTCATGATGCTGAATATTAATAGCACTATAAGGAGTTTAGACTGTTATCAGTTACAATTACTTCTTGGATGAAAATCTCACCATGTCGACCTCTGATATGCTGTCCAAGCTCTCCACCTGGACGTCGACACCCACTGGCACGGCAGGACCTGAAACAACAAAACTAGTGAGTCACACCATCAAGAGTTTCATCAGGATCAATTGCTAATGAATATTAATTATTTACAGATGGACATTTGTCATGGTCCAGACACAAACTGAGACCTGTGTCTGAAGCGGTGAGCTTCCCAATCGTTGTGTTCTGACCCGTCTGGTTTCATCAGGTCTGTTTTGGAACACCTTGATGAATTATTTAGAGGCGCAGTGTGACTGGAAACCAGAGGGAAGCACAACTCGGTGTGCTTGGAGAGTCTTCACTTCAAATTCTACCCCACAGAACGAAGAAAAAAAAAAACACGTCATAAATTGTTTTTTGAAATAGACAAAGCCGGATTTGAGTGTAATTGTTGACAACGAGGGTGCTGCTGGCAACAACATTTTCTTCGAGTCGGCACAGCATCTTACTTGTCTTTGCCGGCAACAATGAAATAATGTGTATTTCTTGGACTTTTATTTTTAATGATTTACTGGGCTGAGGTCAGGGAGGTGGACAACTTCGTAAATCCTCAGTCTACTACCCACAGTGTAGGTGCAGAAAGTTTCTACTACTAGAAATTAAGTACGAACCAAAGAACAGAGGTGAATGGCATGTATTCTTGATAGAATTACCTATCAAGAATACTTAAAAATAATTAGTACAGTTCAGTTTTGTTTGAGCCCCCCTCTCTAAGACCAGAACATCAATGAGTAACGCAACAAGAGCTTCAGATGTAAATGTGCTGTTTTACAAAAAACAATCGTCACTCTTTTAAAATGGAGTAGTACATTAAATACAGCACAATAATATAACAATAATAAAACAATCTAAAACAGGATGAATACCATTTACATAATAAAAAAAAAGAAAAGACCATTGAAGAATCCAGTTTAGAGTTGAAATGTGATTTCACATAAAAGCCACTATAAAAGTGCATTTTTGAGATTTAGAAGTAGGCATAGACTCGGCTAGTCTTATCTGCTCCAGCAGGCTGTTCCAAAGTTGATGGGAAATGCTCAATCCCATTTTTAATTTAAGCCTGGACTATGGGACGGCTAAAAGAGACCTGTCCGAGGATCTAAGACTGTTCTCTCATTGGTGGTCAACATGTCATGTATGTAAGAGCTAGACCAAGGGTATACTGAATACGTTATTTAAAAACAAATATATTCTTAAACATACAAGAATCAAGTGATTGATCAAATGATTTGAAAAAACAGGATTGAACAGTTTTCTTGATGAGGTGATTGAATGGTAAGGGAGATTCTAGAACAGGGATATCAAAGTCAAACACATCAGAGGGCCAAAAAAAAAACGAATTTGCTACAAGTCTAGGGCCGGACTGGTTAAAATTTTAATTAAAACATTTAAATGATTGCACATAACCCTTGGAACAAGATCTAACACAGTGTACCGAATATTATTTAATGATTAAATAAATGATCAATATTTTTTATAAATTATGAAGCCGAGGCCCGCTTGCGACACTGCAGTTAGTTCACGGGCTTCTGTTGCATTATGGGAAATGGAGTATTAGTGCGTGCAAAACACCAGCAGTCGGCTGCAGCCTGCGGGGCGGTTTTAATGATAATCAAACATCATCCCGGGGGCCATCGATAGTTCATTCATTCATTCGAGCCTTGACTTTGACACATGTGATTAAGAGGACAGCAAGGTTTCTTAATATTGGCTAAGTGTTCTCGACAAGATGTCCCAGGGGGGGTTAAGATAACTGGGAGGAGGACAATGATTTCAGATTTGGATTTATTTAGATTAAAAAATTTCTGGGCCACCCAACCGTCGTCCAGACAAACCACAGCACTCGAATGTCTCTGAATGGAAGGTATATATGTGTGGCGTCCGCGTAAAAATGATAAAAGATCTTATGAAGTGTTAAAAGGAAGCATACATATAGAAAACCTGACCTTGAACTGACCACTGGGGAACTTAAGATGCCTCCCATTGTTACTGCTGGGACATGTTCAATTCTATAGACCCTACTCTGTCCCTGAAAATGATGTTTAGGTCTACTAGTTAATGAACCAATGGTACGCTTTGAGCTGAAAGATGTCATTGAAACAAACAGCTGTCACTTGGAAAAAAAGGAAAATACTTTAGTATTTCAAACATTGGTTGTGTTAAATAGATGAAACGTTCTGATTGCATTGACCCAAATGTGCGCTGGCCCATTGAGCATTTACTGGTAATTGTAATTTAGGAAAATTGGGAACTCAATTGGACTAAAATGAGCCTCTTTTCATCCATGCTAACAAGTGAGTGAACTGAGACTCTTTTATGGAGAAATTATTTGAGGAGAAATTGATTTAACGTCTGTGGTTCTTTTTTTCTTGATTCACTGGACCTGGATATAGCAGATCTTTGAGCAGATCCCAGAAATGAGGGAATGATGAAACATGAGCTGAAGAGGTGGATTGGATTGGTGCAGGATCTGTATTTCTGCGCTCTAGTGTCAAATGGTACGAAAATATAGTTTCTTGTGACTGAGAGAGCAAGATCCCAATTACAAGTTGCCGAAGTGAGTTTTCAGTGGAGGAGCTCTGCAATCTCCTTTTAGGAATTGAGGGAGAGTCTGTTGTGAGAGACTCAAAGTAGAACCTATGCTCCAGTTCAGGTGTACCTTTTAAGGATGCGTCCTGGATGCCTCCCCTGAGAGGGGTTCCTTAAATATCCAACTGGGAATGCACCTCAGGGCAGACTCAGGAAATATTACAAATACTACCTTGTATCCCAGCACACTTGGGAACACCTCAGTATTCCCCGGGGAGAGCAGGTTTCTTATGAAAGGGAAGTCTGGGCTGTTTTCTCCTGCTCCTTTGCACAATCTTTCCTTCCTATAAATAAGATTTACATATTTTACAGCGCTTGTTTCCTTGATTCTTGGAAAAGTAAATTTGTTCTGGAAGAAATACCAACGAAATACACGACAAACTACATTTCAGAGCATCATTTGTGGTCAACTATATACAAGTAATGTTGCTGACATTAAAAGGATTCTCAAAAGTTCAAATTATTTCATTGCATTCTTCACCAGCTTGCTCTCTAACAACCTGCTCTAAGCACCAGCTTCTACAACCGTAAAAAGCGCAGTATTGATTAGCTGACATTTTTTGTTGCGTCTTCAAGTGTAACTGTGGAAACAGAGCCCAGTACATATTTTTGCCACTTTATGAGAACCACAATGCCTGTAATAAAAAACGCATTATTGCTGAATATTCTGAACATCCACAGGAGCTGAAGATGATCAGCAATGATCATCGTAATAAACTCCATGCATTGCTTTTATTATTCCTCTCATCAACATTTTATCGACTCCCTCCGATCTTTGTAATGCACGTGACAAACAGCAGCATCATTATGTTTTTTTTTATCTGACGCTTTTATTACTAGTTAGCAAGACACTATCCGAGTCATTTAAAAAGCAATAACTGATGTAGATTCAAGGCTGCTGCTGTTAGAAACCAATAGATTGAAAGTGCGCACATTAAGTGAGGAGAGAGTGTAGAACAGATTTAACTTTTATTTGGATTGAGGTTTGTCCTGCCACAAATGATAAGTGATTGAATATTGGAACAAAACATCTCATCATTGTGAATCCAATGCACCAATAAAAAAAGCCAAAAATACACATAAAAGTGCATGTGAACATTGTTATGCACTCCAAAAACGCACACAGAGTGATTACATCATCAAGCCCAGACCCACACAACAAAAGAAGACAACATGGATCGTGAAAGCATAATCTCTAATAACAAGATAGCAGCCGAAAATAAATGGCAAGTGAAGTCACGACGACACAGATCTGGTGGAAAAACGTTTCATTAACATAAACACAAAAGCCAGTGAATGCAACATTGTTCCTTGCACGACATCCATCACTCCACATGAGAACAAAATACCCCCTGCTGTGGTTGCGATATTGATTTATGTTACACATGAGAGACTACAATCTAATTATGGCTCAGTCATGAAAACTCAAGTGACAAACAAAAGAATAACTGATCTTTCTAGTCAGGACAACAACAATATGTGTTTGAATATTGTGCAGGAAACAGAAACATGTGTATTGATTCTCCTCTGCTGATGTAATTGTTAATGTGTCTGTGAGGGCTTTGTGTTAATAAATTCTGTTCGCAGTGATTCCATTTTTTACTAAGTTACTGCAAATAAAATACACTAAAGATATCAGGAACCAGATTTATAGAAATAGAAAAGGGGATTGATAAGAAAAAAACAAAAAACTACTACCAAAACTAAAAAACAAAAAACAGATGTGGTGTTTTGATGAAATTAAAAGAAAATTAAAAGAAAACAGTAAAAAATCAACTTTAATTCTTTCATTTACAAAGTATTTCATTCTTTCTCTATTGCATTTCACACAACCATTTTCTCTGACACTAATACTAAATAGATAGAGTCTTAAATTAAGCTTAAATATTTATTGTCAAATTCCCTGTTATCTCAGGGTCAAGGTGACCCGAAGGCCAGAAAACAAATGTCTTTGTGGTATCCCGTGTGTTGTCTCTGGTTCAAGATGAACAGCCTCCCTGGCTTCCAGAAAAACACATGCAGAGGTGGAGGTCGTTCATCTGTATTAAACGGCAGTAAGGCCCTGTTACTAACACTCAGACTTTTATAGTCTATATAGTCTTTTATAGTAACTCCACTTGAGTTCTTCTTGTGTAAAAAAGCAGTTCTATAGCTTTTTGCCAAATGAATGGAATCTCGTCTTAGTGCATACCTACTGTGTTGTCATTTGTAGGGTTGCTTCTCAGCCTGAATCCGTTTCTTTATTGTATTAATAAAATGGATTTTGCACTACTCAATAGGTATTAACAGAGATACACAGGAAGAAGCTTATTTCTGAGACATGCCATGACGTTATGCAAATAAGGGAGTCTTCTAGATGTGAAAATATCAATGGCTTATACAACTATGAACAATTGACCATGTTGTAACTCTCTGATGTTTTGACGTTTCAGGACGGTGGAGGAGATGATTCAGCTGCTAACATTATTCTGTCTTAAGATCAATTAGGTGTTTATTTTATATTTATTAAGTTCAACAACTGATCAACCAACCAACTATTTTTTTTTTACATTATTTCTGATTAACACGTTGTCTTCATGGAAGAAATAACGATGGTGAATCCAATGTTCAATTTCAGCAGTCATTATTGTACAGTGTTGTCATGACTACTTCATAGAACAGAACAGATATACATCTAGATTATTAAAAGTCCCACATCATGCTCATCTCATGGGGTTATTAGAATGGGAATTAGATAAAAGGAGTTGAAGATCCTGCAGCTCTGCTTTTGAGCCCCGTAGAATGAAACTTATCGTAGCTTAACATCTATTAATGGGACAGCCGCTAACAGCAATCTGATTCAATGAGGCGATCTTTTCTCCATGACACCACACGGTGATAATACACAAACACATCTAACAGTATGGACAATTCAGAGTCATCATTTAATGTTTTTGTAAACGTGGAGGAAAAACAACCGCTTCAATACAAGAGGGAAACTAACAGACATTTTCAGATAATGCACTTAAATATGTGTATTGTTCCCATACAAGTATGACTATTATGTATAAGATATTCAGTTTCTTTTATGATATTGGTCAGTGATTGTTGCGTATCATCCACATCACTCCCCACAATTTCTTTTCATTTGTGCAGTAAAAGAGTCCCTCTGGCTGCCGGAGCTGTGTTAATCTGCACCATGGAGAGAATCCCAGACTTACATAAGCGGTGTCACCATAAAGCCGTACTCGGGAGAGAGAGGATATTAAGTGATGCCCCGGCCCAGATGTCAACAGTCAGTGATGCAGCATATGGACCTCATCACGTGTCAGAATCACGATCGTCCAACTGTTATTGGACCATCAGATCACACCGGCAGAGGTAACTGACGAGACTGATGGTGCTCAACATGGTCACCTGGGGACACCATCAGAGCTGAACCAGAACTATCAACCCCTCCACAAGATGAGTCTTTACGAACTCAACAGAGTTCTTCTGTCACCAGCATTGAAGACTTTTTCTTCATCAGAGTTGATCTGAGCTGCCAATGGTTCAGATTTGGGTTTCCAGTCAGACCTAGAGCTGGTTCTGAGGCTGACCATGACTCCCGCTGAGATGCGGTTGCCAGTCAGCCATCATATTTGCCTCTGATGTGTGTTCCTGTGTGAATAAAACCAAGGGTATATGTGGACTTACACACTTTTTCCTTTACTTATTCATATATCCTTCCCCTCATTCATCAATCTTTTATGCATTTACTCACCCATCAGCTACATCTATGTTTGTCTGTCAGGCCCTGATGTTTATTTATGTTTTTGTTTATATTTTTTATTTTCCATTTTTCTAAACATCCTTTTTTGTTTCTTGTAGCCACCTTAGCTCATTGCCACCACTTTTACTGTTGCTTTGATTTATGCTTTTATAAACTCAATAACCATTACATGTATTCACCCATGATTCAACCGGCAAGACTTTCTGAAGTTATTAGGAAGATAAAATAAGAAAGTAACAAAACAAGAATGTTCATATCGCTTTAACAAATGTTTATGCTGTATTTGGCAATGGACATCATAGATTTTACGGCTTTGCCATTTTAACAGGAACAATATTTTTAAACAAGTCTATTAATTAATCTGTACAGCTATGTTTGTATACAGCTGCACATCCAGAACTTGAACTGTCAAGTGTTGAATTATTGGACAATCTTCTTAAGTGTCTTTAAATGTTCCCAGTAGATCTGTTCTTATAACATCTTTAATTAAGAAAGTCGCACCAATCATAATGGCTGCTGATAATTTGATCATCAGTCATCAGTTGTTTACCCTTCACAGATCTGTGAGACCAGGCCAGTCAGGCAGAGACATGTTCCCTGTTGTGTCCTGTTGGGATGTTTTATTATTATCACTAGCTTCAGGGCAGTTGTTTAATACTCATGTTGCACACACAAAGTAACACACACACATCCATAAACCAGATTTGGCAATTCACTCAAGACTGGCTACAGATTTTTCCTCAAAATGATTCACTGAGGTGATATCACATCATCTGAGGCACAGATGGAAGCACTGGAGAGTCCCTGAAAACACTGCAGCAATCAAAAGGCAATAAAAACAATGACATTCAGAACAATTAAGAATCCACATTTACACTGTGAGACGTCCAGTTTTCTCCTCGTTTTCCCCCTTCATCCATTTCCACTTTTCTATGTGTTGATGGATGTTTTTTTTGGCGAAGCAAAACATAACAGACCAGAAAAGGACAAGGTGTCTATGACATTCATCTTGGCTGTTAACATAATGGTGGCAGCTGTGAGTAACTTGTATAGCTTTAAGTGGATGATGTGAATGTAAATGAAATATACTGTTTGCACCAAATAGGAAACATTTGTATTTTAGCGAAAGAACTGCATTTAAAATGGGAAAAAAACTCTTATTTTTTACTTGTAATTCCTAACCCTACTATTTCACATACTTCCTAGTCACACCTCTATCGTGTCCTTCTATATCACATACATAAACAATGGTTGTCTAACTTGTGTTCCACTTTGACCCAGTATTCTTTGTTCCTATCATTCTTCATCTGACATGTCCTAGTTTCTGCCCAGCAGGCGTGCCTTTCACTGCCAAAACTTTTTCTCCAAACCTTATCCATGTTTACTTTGTCACTTTGACACTTTGCTTCTTGCCTTTATGCCCAAGTTACCTTCTCCATACATCATGGCAGGTGTCACTTCTATGCTATAGAGCTCACACTTTCAGTCATGCTGCTGCTCCTCACCTCTGACAGGTGCCTCCACCCTTCAAGAGGGACTGTAAACAGATTTGAATGTGGTGAAGTTGAAGCTACTGTATGTATTTTGATCTGGAGAGTGACGGGTAATCAATTCCTAGAGTCTGACCTACATTACCATTTCAAAGTGGTTAGAGGGGGAGATTTAAATGGCAGCAAACGACACAGACTTTGTGACTAGCAGGGTGACATACACTTAATCAAGGCAGCTATTTGCTGAACAACTACAAATAATTAAAAACCAGGAGTTGAAAGAAAAAAAGTGTAATGGCATTTCAAGGGAGAAAATTGTTGGCACTTGCTGTGGATGACTGGCTATAATGAATCCAAAAACTTTTATTACAAGTGTTGTAAACACGACATTTTCTGTTGTGGCAACATAAAATGACATACACTGCGTGCAGAATTATTAGACTATTTGTATTTTGGGGATTCATTTAATTATTGAACAACAACAGTTCTGCTGATCAATCCAAAATGTTAATTAATCTCAAACTCATATATTTAAAGAGGTAAAAGTGAGGTGTCAGCTATCATAAAAATTAAAAATATATATCTCAACTCGCTTATTCATTTTAATCTGTTTAAGTGATGATAATAATAAAACTCAAAATGTACAAACACCTTTCTGACTTTTTAACATTAGTTACCAATATAGCCATCCATGGAGTCTTTCAGTTTCTTGATCTGTTGACGATCAACCTTTTGTGTCGTAGCAACCAACGCCTCCCAGACACTGTCCAGAGAGATGGACTTCTTTCCTTCCCTGTGAAGGTCTCGTTTAATAAGGGCCCACAGGTTCTCCATTGGGTTTAGGTCAGGTGAGGAAGGAGACCATGTCACTATTTCTTCATCTTTCCTTCTTTACTGGCTAGCCAAGCAGTGGAGTATTTGGATGCATGAGATGGAGCATTGTCCTGCATAAATATCATGGTCTTTTTGAATGATGCAGACTTTCTCCTGGACCACTGCTTGAAGAAAGTTTCTTCTAGAAACTGACAGTATGTTCGGGAGTTGAGTTTTAGTCCATCTTCAACCCTAAAAGGTCCAACCAGCTCATCTTTAATAATACCAGCCCACACCAGTTTTCCACATCCACCTTGCTGACGCCTGAGTCGTAGTGGAGCTCTCTGCCCATTACTGATCCAACCACAGGCCCATCCATCTGGTCCATCAAGAGTGACTCTCGTCTCATCAGTCCATAAAACCTTTGATCTGTCTTCAGACATTTCTTGGCCGGTTTTGACGTTTCATCTTATGTGTCTTATTCAGGGAGGGTCTGGTTTCAGCCTGTCTGACCTTCGCCATGAACTGAACACCTTCTGGACACTCCAGGTAGGTTTCAGTTCTGGAATATGACTGCACTGGAGGATAATGGGTTCCTAGTAGCCTCTCGCTTGATTCTCCTCACATCTTTCTTGTGTCCTTGTTTGGAATTTGCAACAAAGCGATGATGGTTCTGTGATCACGGCTTAATATCTTGGAAATTTCAAGAGTGCTGCATTCCTCTGCAATACATTTTACAATTTTGGACTTTTCAGAGTCTATGAGATCTTTCTTCTGGTTCATTTTGCCTGAGAAAAATAAGCTGCCTAATAATTGTGCACACCTGATATAGGATCTCCTTAGGCCACACCCTCTCTTATTATACAAATGCACTTCACAATTCAATCAAGTTAAACAAAATTCATGAGCCGGACTTCAGATGGTTAGAATGAGTTCTTGAACCATGATGTTCTGGTCCGTATTGATATCAGTCTCCTGCCGGACGGGTAACTTATGAGGAATACCGCTGAAGTACCAGCTGGTCAGCAATGGATTTGTAAGTCTATTAGCATCAGGATTCTGCAGCATATCTAAAAAAAAAAGGTGATATTTTGGCTACTTCGAGTGTTTTTATTTGACTTTAACCATGTAGCCTCAATTAACTCCAGTTTTATTGTTAATGATTAATGAATATGACTAATGTTGAGTAAGTTTCTTGTTGCATATTTCTACTGATGTTTGTTTTTGGCTGAGGTGAAGGTTAACTGTGGTACTCATGCTTCACCACTGCTAATCATAAATACTTGACCTCATCCGTTCTCTGCCTCTGCTCCGTCAAAACATTCTGTCTATTCTGTTTTGCCTTTTTCTCTCTTGAGGTCACACCAAGTATATTCACTTCAGTAATATTAGCAAGCAGGGATGGTTGTTTTGGGAAAAAAAAAAAAAAAACCTGCCAACTCGAACATCGATAATGTTAATGATCCATTAAGAAGTTTCAGGGTTGTTTTTCGCTGCATACTTGATAAGCAATGTCCGTGCATGAACACCCTCCGTGATGAGAATCCAGCTTCGCTTGGTACTTTACACCATAGATGAAGAGAGGTTCATTTGGAGGTCAAGAGTCGCCAATTTGGTTCGACATCAGGGCATGACTGGTAAACAAGGGCAATGTGAGGTCGGCCGCGGCACATTTGGGTCGATGCAATCATCACGATTCATGGAACTACTCCTCAGAACACCATGCCAAACTTTTAAATAACTTGTGTGGAAGAAAGTGGCAGAAATCCTTCAATAGTAGATGGAGAATAAGATATTTATTTTTGGGTAGTTTTTTCTTCCATCTGAAATTCTCTGAGCTTGTTTCCTCTGGACATCACTTCTGTGTTCCACCTTCACCCTCACTCCCATCATGAAACCAACACACATTCATGCCCCCTTCTTCTCTGAGTTTACAGTTAAATATTAATGTACAACTTCCACCTTGAAGATTTCGCCTGGTAGGTTTTTGTTTTCCTCCTGCTGAAGAAGAGATCGAGTCTTTTACAGTGTGAACCTGTTCAACACAAGACTCTCTCACGCCTGAAGCGGCACAGGTGATGAGATTTTTGCTTAAATCTGCTCTTCAACTTTTTCTATGGGAGAGTGAATACATTTTTGAAGGTCTAGCGCTCACAGCCCATGGAGACGATTTATATGAAATCAGAGAGGAAGGCACTGACAGCATGAATGAGAATAATTCCTGAGCCGCCGTTCCACAGTCAGGATAAGTTATATTTTAATTACATGAACCTGTTACCAACTATAAAGAATACGACAATCAGGCCACCAGATGATTTACCTTCACATCCATGAACAATGTCCTTGAAAGCAGGTCACGGAAGAATGAAGAATCAAACGCAGATTGACAGTTTTCCGAAAAAGTTTTGATCTCTGCCATCACACATTAGTGGAACCAGGATCCATCTTGTCACTCACAATAATTGAAAGAACATTTTGAGCAATTATTGTTTTTCTAAATATGATTTGTTGTTTCTTTCAGAGAATAATTACAACGTTATTTTTAACATCAAGTGGTTCTTGTTTTCTTGGCAAATTGCTTTATTAATTTACCTTTTTTTTCTTTTGGACCAATCTTGCAAAATGACATTTTGTGAAAAGATGTTGACACCTTTGTTTGTTATTAGGATAGAGTGCCCAAGTACTGAGTCAATAAGAATAATCAAATAGTAAATTGGAAGAATAATTTGATTGTTTGCTCACCAAAACCTCCCTTGAACAATAAGATAAAAAAAATATCTACATATGACATTAGAAATGAAAGAGTAAATCCCAGGCAGCCTCGATGTAGGAAGACAAAGGCATAGGGTGTGTGAGGAAGTCTTACCGAGGAACAGAACAGAAGGAGCATGGATTCATGTGGAGAAAGGTCAGAAGAAAAGACAACTGAGGCTTGTAGCGTCGTGGCACTTCTTCAGTAAGATTGACAGGTTGAGGTCAGACGGGAGCCTCAATAGGATGATGTTCCAGGAGCAGATTTTGATCAAAAGTTGAGAACACCAGTCTGGAGAGTAAAAGTTTGGCACTGGAGAGTAAGAGAAGTAGAATTATGTCGGCTCCTGAGGGGAACGGGATGAAGCACTGAAGCTCCAAGCGAGGTGAAGGGTGGTAAAGGTCAATATCTGAGACGACATTGCGGGCAGTGGGAGCATCGAGGAGGACAGCAGTGGGAGTGTTGAGTGCCTGAACAAGAGCGCCAGGGTCAGAGTTGAGCTAACAATAATGATGATGAGGAGAGAATGAACTATGAGCAGAATGTTGAGCTGCAGAGGAAGAGAAAATAATTCAATGTGATGATGATATATGTGTTCTTTTTAATTTCCTTGGATCAGTGAAAAAACATTTCCATTGACGAACACATGAATCACGGCAGTAATGGTTTGTAATAATAATAACTCATAGTAAACAGACTTAGAGCAGACTAAGTGAGTTGTGACAGTTTGAATGTTGACAAAGTAGTCGTTTAATTCACTCATTGTTGATTCACTGTGATCCATTTTTCTTTTAGCCAATATAGTCTTCGCTAACTGTCAAGTGTCTTGAGATAACTTTGTTATGATATTCAATAAAAATGGAATTGAATTGAACTCAGTAATCTGTTGAATATCTTACAGGCTGCTTTGATGTCACTCTCTTGAAGTTTTTAGCTGCAGTACTCCACTTTTGACGTCTTTTTTATTGAATGTATCCGCCTGTTCATTTTCCAACTCTTTTGTGTTGAAAAATTTTGAAACACCGTCTACAGCTTCCTTTTTGTTTTTTTAAAGGGCAAATAATGTGTTGGTTTAAATGTGTCTTCAATTGATCTTGGACCTCTACTGTACTCATCAGTATGAGTCTGTTTGTACAAAACTGTCTTTTCATTTAAATATTTACATGTGTGCTTAAGCCCCGCCCACTGAAAACACTTGGTTTTTCTGGAGATTAAATCTTGTTTAGATAGATTGATAGATCTGATACTTTCGGCCATCAATCCCAGAAGTCTCAACCTCCAAGGGAATCGTTGTATAAACAAAGCGGGCGTGATTACAGCTGTCATTATGGATTCCACGCCAGTCACGTCTCGTTTCCCAAAATAGAACTTCATAAAGTAATAAGTTCAAATCATGGTCATGATGAGTGACTTACTGCATGTTGGAGAGGAAGACTTCAACATTTGAAACTTTGTTATGATATTCAACATTTGAGCTGGTCACATACATCTTCAACCTGAGCCTCAAACTGGAGAAGGTCCCGGTAAGTAAGTAAGTAAGTAATATTTATTTATATAGCGCTTTTCGAGACCAGGGTCACAAAGCGCTTTAACAATCAAAACAATACTCAAAAAAGTACATACTTTAAAGATCAAGACAACACCGAGAACAACACTGGAGTTCGAGAAATTCAAGGAAAAGCCTGAACAAATAGAAACGTCTTAAGATGTTTCTTAAAGGAGTCAGTAGACTCCATCAAGCGCAAAGAGAGAGGAAGATCGTTCCAAAGCTTAGGAGCAACAGCCTGAAAAGATTTCTCTCCTCTGGTCCTGAGCCGTGTGCGTGGAACCATAAGTAGATTCTGATCCACAGACCTCAGAGACCGAGCTGGGGTGTAAGGCTGGATCAGATCAGTGATGTAAGGAGGAGCCTGACCATGAATAGCTCTGAAAGTAAGAACCAGAATTTTAAAGTTGATCCTGAAAGAAACTGGAAGCCAGTGAAGAGTTTTAAGGATCGGAGAAATGTGAGTTCTCCTACTTGAGCGGGTCAGAATTCTCGCTGCAGAGTTCTGAATCAACTGCAGACGAGACAGCTCCTTCTTGTTAAGACATGAAAACAAACTGTTACAATAGTCCAGACGAGAAGAAACAAACGCAGTTTGTTTGTTTGAGGTCCAGTGGAAGACCTCCTGTGTGGTTCCGGTTCCCAAGGCGGTGCAAGCGAAGGAGCCAAGCCACTTCAGACCAGTCGCCCTGACCTCCCATCTGATGAAGACCTTGGAGAAGGATGGTACTCCGCGAGCTACGCACGACGGTGAGCTCTGTGTTGGATCCGCTGCAGTTCGCCTACAGGCCAAAGATGGGGGTGGATGACGCCGTCATCTACCTGCAGCACCGGGCACTGACTCATCTGGAAGCTGCCGGTAGCACTGTGAGAGTTGGGACACAGCTGGCAGCATGGACGATGGACTACCTCACCAACAGGCCGCAGTATGTGAGGCTGCAGGACTGCAGGTCTGAGGTGACCATCTGCAGCACCGGGGTGCCTCAAGGGACAGTGCTGTCACCTTTCCTTTTTTCCCTCTACACGGCGGACTTTACCTATGACTCCAGCAGCTGTCTCCTCCAGAAGTTTTCTGACGACTCGGCCATTGTGGGCTGCGTGTCTGGGGGGGGCGAGCTGGAGTACAGGTCAGTCATCAAGGACTTTGTTGACTGGTGTGAGAGCAACTACCTTTGCTTAAACACCGGTAAGACAAGGGAGATGGTGATTGACTTCAGGAAAAAGTCCCCACCACATCAACCGGTGAGCATCCAGGGCTCGGACATTGAGCTGGTGGACAGCTTCAAATACCTGGGTGTTCACCTCAACAATAAACTGAACTGGTCCACACATATCAGGGCCGAAGTCGCCTCCACCTCCTGGGGAGACTGAGGTCCTTCGGAGTGTGCAGACCACTATTAAGGACCTTCTATGACTCCGTGGTAGCCTCTGCTATCCACTACGCTGCGGTCTTCTGGGGAGCAGGCAGCACGGACCGGGACAGGAAGAGACTGAACAGGCTGGTCACGAGGGCCGGCTCTGTCCTGGGCCGCTCGCTGGACTCGGTGGAGGAGGTGGGAGAGAGGAGGACACTCTCCAGACTATCCTCCATCATGGACAACACTCTTCACCCACTGCACCTGACCGTGGAGGAGCTGGCCAGCTCCTTCAGTGGCAGGCTCAGGCACCCCCAGTGTAGGACGGAGCGTTATAGAAGGTCCTTCATCCCAACTGGTGTCAGGATATTTAACTCTCTACTTTAAATATCCTGATGTTAATCCGTAGTGTGTTTTTCTTCTCGTGTGTTTTTTTTTTATTTTATTTTATTTTATTTTATTTTATTTTATTTTATTTTATTTTATTTTATTTTATTTTATTTTATTTTATTTTATTTTATTTTATTTTATTTTATTTTTATTATGTTAATAGTGTTAATTTTCTAATATTGTAAATAATTTGTATATTTTTAAGATCGTTTTATTTTATTTTATTATCTCTATTATTATTTCTTTTTTTCCTTGCTCTTTATTTTCATTGTGCTTTTGAAAAAGTGTGTTTCCCCTCTGGGGATGAATAAACGTTTTCTATTCTATGGCATAATATTGCTTAATAACCTTACATAATCTTATGTACATGTTTAAATAATATTTTATATTAACTATTTTTTTTAATATAGTACTGATGATGATAATGTGCTTGTATTGGTTAACTAGCATAATTAACAATACTAATATCTCTCTTTTCTTCTAGATTGACGGTGATCCAGCTGTGGACAGAGAGGATCTCTGTACAAGCTCCATTATTGTTATGGTGAGGCGGATGAAAATAACTAACACCAAAAACTGCCATCCTTATAGTTTGTTAACAGTGCAGTGTTAGTGATTTACTAATATAAATAACAATACTAATCTTTTGTAGCCTGAAGATGATGCTGCTGTTGATAAAGATAGTCAAGACAAGGAAGCCAGTGCTCCTCATGCAGCAGTTGATGATTTCATCAAACCAAAGCCAGAAACATTAGAACTCTTCCTGCGTTTTAACCCACAGCAAAGGTCAGAAAACCATGTAGTGCAGAAGGCATTTTTCCACAAAGATGGTTCAAACAGGAGATGGCTATCGTACGATGAGGACACAGGAGCACTCTTTGTTTCTTTGCACGGCTTAAACTAATCCTAGGGATAGAGGCTCCTTCATCACTGGCATGACCAACTTAACACACTTTCACCTTAGAGTCGATGAGCAAAGTGATATTCACCGAAATTCTGCCGAGGCATACTCCCTAAGGTCCTCTAAAAAATCAACCAAAGACCTTCTCATGGGACCTCAGATGTCCCTTCATAGACAGCAAGTCCTCACGAGGCGAGAAGTGTTGGAGCGTCATAGACGTCATGAAGCTCATCGGCAAAAGGGGTTTGAGCGACAGAGTCAAGCTGAGGCAGCATAGACACTGGACGATGACGCTATTGATCATGGGAAATTTTTAGAAATAATTGTTTGAAATAAATTCTGATTGAGTAAAGTAAAATGATGTCTATTGACATTGCTTTAATTATAAATTAAAATATTTATCTCTTTGATATTAACAAAGGCTTCAGGATTTTTTTAACTGCATTTCTGAATGTACTCTCGACTCATGACATATTGTATTTTGTGATTTAAGTAATATTTTTGTTTCTTACTTATATCTTTCAGAGGGGACTCCAGAGAGGACTCAAAAACGGACGTTCTTCAAATGTCAAGTTTTCACTTTTTTTTCCTTTTTTTTTATCAAATATTATTTTTCTGTTTTCACTTTAGTTCTCATTTTCATAAATGTTGTGGGTTTAGTTTTCATGTAGTAGATAGTTATATTTGTTTTTCCATTTATTGTTAAATAACATTTGCTTTGTGTTGAAATTGCGTTGCCATCTAGTGGTCTACTCATTGTATCAATGACCTGATTAAAAACAATGTTTTTCTTTAAAATCACCACAATGCTGTAATTATTTAACTGCACGCTACTTAAGGGTTCAGGTTAATGTTTACTATATGATTTAGGTCCAAAACAACGTAAAATGCTCCCGGGCCACTTCACCGTCCCAGTCCGCCCTTGACTGTGACCTTTGTTACTTGCATTTCAGGTCTTTTCTTGACAACATTATTGGCTGCAGTTGCTCTCCTGAGTGAAAACTTCACTCAAAAAATATATGTAAGTGTATTAGTAAGTGATTATTTGTAAAGTGTCTTTCTCAGAGCTGGGTCACAAAGCCCTTGAACAATCAAAAACATTACACAGTTAAAATATATACTTTAAAAGGCCAAGACAACGTAGAGATAAACATAACAGTAGCAATAAAATATACTGTTTGTAGATGGCGTGCACGGAGTGTGAGAACCACAAAAACAAAAAACAACAGCAAAAATAAAAACGTAAATGAAGAAGAGGAATGTGATTGAAGTCATCTCTATCTGTGACCATCAAACGTTGTCTCTACAGGAGTGTTAGCCTTCTGGCTCTGCTAAGCCTCAGCACTGCAGTATCTGTGAATTCTTCTGAAGTTTTTTATTAAAAGTAACATTTCTCATACATGAAAGTTTTATGGGAGATGGCAAAATAACAAACAAGAAGATACCCAATTTGCATGATGAGTCCTGCTTTTCTGAAAAAAAAGCTCTGCAATGACTAAAAGCATTTCTTCCGTATTATGTCGGCTTTTCCTCTTACGTAACAGAGGCTTCTGTGATTCAAGGGCAGTGGAATGCAATGAAACCTGTCAGACACTTCCATCAAACACAACGCCAGTTCACAAATTGTCCCATGCTTTCATTTATTTCAGATTACATCTGCACTTGTTCATGAGCTCAGCAAGGCTTGTCACCATTGTTCCCTCAGTAATTCCGGCACATTAGCAAAGGAACAGAGCGGCTAATGCTCCTCTTTTCATGGATTAGCAACTTTAAATCGCTCAGCGGCGGTGAAGGTGGACAGCAGGAGGACCGGCGTGTGCCGTGGAGTGTGTGTCGGCAGCCAGCCGAGGCAGGAATGCGCTGCCTGTTGAATGCAAATCTGACAAGTCCGAGACAAGGTCTGTCACCACATGGCAGATGCCTACAGGAAGTCCTGGGAACAAGCATCAGTCAATCATATTCACTGTCATAGTCAGATATGATGGTGACTCGGTCGGATGGACATGCTCACATGAATGAATTTAATAATTACATAAAACATATTTTTGCTTAAAAGACAAAATTATATAAACAGACCTATTGTCATATTTCATTCCACAACTACTAGGCTTCTACATTTACAGCCACAATGTCCACAAAAAAAAAAAAGACTTAAAATCATTTACTTTTGCAGAGAAAGACGTTACCTTGTCTCATCTAAGAAATGACCAAAACGTCAAACCACTGATGAAGACCTTTATGTCATTGGCGGGCCGTCAGGGCCAGCAAGGCCTTCTCTGCTGGCCTACACATAATCAGAAGATAAATTTAAATTTTTAATAAAAAAAAATCATATTTGAGCAGCCGGTCATGTGTTACCCGAGGCCTTCAGTCGCTGCAGAGCCGGCCCTTGCCCATTAAAATCAACGGCAGCGGAAGGACTGTGTTAACCAATCAGATTCGAGTTAACGACACAACGTCAGCGCTTGGGAAGCTACACGCGTCACAGCTTCCTGGACGCTGGACGCGTTGAACACGTGACACGTTCACGTCCTCTGATTGGATAGCACTGAGACTCGTCTTTTCAAGAAAAGCTGGACGTTGTTAAGAAAGTTATGCTAACTCCGAGACGAGTCTTTCACAAGTTTAAAAAGATTTATTTATTTCCTCCATGAACTACGAGAGTAAATGCATTTTTTTCTTAATAATGTTGCGCTTTATGAGATCAATAGTGGTGCTTGTGTGTGTGTGTGTGTGTGTGTCGCTTTAGCGTATGTGTGTTTTGGGGGGATAGGTGGGTACTGGCCATGGAAACCACACAGACTAGTGGGAGTGATATTTTGATTCAGTTTCTTATAATGCACTGATGTTTATTTGATGATAAACGTCTCATTGACCTATAACAGTTTACGCTCAGATCCCTGTTGTGTATAAAGAACCTTAAAGTATTTTTTGTGAGGTGGATTCATTCAAATGTGCGCCACTGAAGGCCTACGTGTGAAATGCACGGCCCGCCACTGCTTTATGTAAATGTGATTTATATTGTTTAATTAAACTGAAGCTTTGTGTTTAAATAACCATCTGAGATGCATTCTGACACATCCTTTCAATTATCTGGATTTAGTTCACCAATGACTCGACCCGTCAGCAAGTGTGCGTGCATGTGTGTGTCCATACACGCTTCAACGCTCGTTCACAATTCACACTCTGGGGGGAAAAGATGAGTAAAAATCATAAATATCCAAGTAATTATCTCCCTCTGACAATAATGAAGATGGTTGTGCACTAACACATGCCTCTTCTACCTCTGAACTCATGTTATTCACTCAATATTGACTCAAGATTGCTGTACGTGTGGCGCTGTGAAGAGGTTTAAACCTCCTACACCTGGTTTGTGCTTTAGTAAAAAATTGAGGTGTGCAAATCATCTCTATGATTGCGATGTCTTGGTAAAGGGTGATCTAGACTGGGAGGTCCTCGGTGCAGAAGTGCAAAAGGCTGCAGTTCATCAAGTGTCCACTTGAGGCTGGCTTCAGATAGACTTTTAGTCAACTCTTGTTACAAGCGGCATGGTTTATTTTATTTTCATCGCCGAATCATAATTTTACAGAGCTCCAGACATGAGACGGTGAAGAAAAAAATAATTTGTGGCCACGACTTATTATTATTCAAATATTTGGGCATCAGCCACAATAAAAGACATTGTTTTGAGGAACAACTAAAATTGATAAATAGTTGGGGGTTTTTCCGTTTTGTTTAGCCATTATTTACAGTATGTTCTCACTTAATTGACACCAGAGAGTTTATTCATGAGAATGTACTACCATTAGTATTTCTATGATATCTTAAGACTAGAAGAGAGATATTAAATTGTTGATACCAGACTATTTATACAGAACCAACTTTGAAACAGGGAATACTTTGGTTGCGGCTTCTAGTAAAGGTGCGCTCGGGTTGCTTACCCAGCTGTCCAGGAAAGATATCACGTGCACACATATAACGTTAATACGTTAAGAGACACTTTATTTTGGTCTTTTTTATTTTATTAAGGTAAATGCATATTCTGAATTCCTAAAAATACACTTGACCAGGCATCCTGAACAATAAAGTTGCATTTATCTGTAGCATTTCACCACAAACTTATCAGCAAAAATGTCCTCAACGACATTATGGTTATATTAGTTCTGAATAAGTATTTTAAATAATATCTTGCTTGTCTAAGATATCGTAGCAATACTAAGGTAGTACATTCTTCAGAATAAACTATATGGTGTCAATAAAATGAGAATATAAATAATGTCTAAACAAAAAGAAAAAAGACGAGTAGGCCTATTTTTCAAGGTTTAGTTATCCGTCAAAACAATGTCCCTTATTGTGGCTAATGCCCGAATACATCACAATAGGATTTCTAGACGATCACATTAAAATGACATTAACTAGTTGGGGCTGGAACACAGGATTTTTAGTCTAACGCTGTGCGCTTCAGCAATGAGCCAAACTGCACAGATACTACATCCATATTTTATAAAGTCTATGGACCCAAGAAATCCATCAGTGTTGTGATAAGTTAAAGTCTATCAAATTGACTTTGAAAGAGGAAGTTAAGGCCTGTATTTTAGTTATTTACAAATTAATCTAGAGATGGTGAGTGAATCAATGCATTGGATTTTAAATGTAGTTTATTTAAACTGTTTAATACGCTGAACTACCACTTTTAAACTTGATTTAAGTTCATCTCCTGATTTCTTATCTCAATTTGGAAGTTAAATCAGTCATTGGCTATTATCTGTTTCTGGCCACATCTCATTTATATATTTTTAACCAAAGCCTCCTATAGTCACAAAGGGCTTTTGAAGATAATCTAAATGTAGCACAAATACATCACACGTTGATAACAAATAAACTGCAGTTTGAATCAATGAATTCTGACATTAAAAGCAGAGAGATAAGCAAGTCTGGAATGAAAATGTGTTTTTAGAAAACTTCAAATAACCTAATCATCACCCCCCCCTCGATGGATAAGATCGAAGTAAACACGGGGATTGACATGACAGTTGAGAGTTAAGGAAACAAGTCTTTGAATGAAACTTGCAAATGATAATCATTTTTGAACTAAAAAAAAACGTCTGGATCCTCTTCTCAATCTGTCACATCTCTTTGTCTCGCATCGTCAGTTTCAAGTCGTCATTTCAGAACAATGGCGGCAACAGGTGTTTGGATCATAAGAAATATTGACACCTTACTTTCAGCTCCTCTTCCATGGCAGCTGGAAGTGTGTTTGCAACAGGACTGCAGAAGAAAAGCAGAAACTTGAATAGAATTGACATTTAAACGGATGACTCTCTAGCTGGTGTCGGTGTTAACAATTCTCTGAATCGTGAGCACTGCTGTCCTTGGCCACTCTCTCATAACTTTGCCGTTATGACGTGACTCATAATAGCAGATTAACTTAACAAAAGCAACAAGTGGATTTTATCATCTGCATCTGAGTATTTACAGTGTCCATCAAGCCAGAGCAAAAAAAACATACAACCAAAACATGTTCTAAGAAAGGAAGAAACCTGTATAGAACAAATATATCAATTAAATATAAAATAAAGGCTTCATTTCCCAACTATAGGAAATATTATTTTCATTATTATAATCATTTCCAAATTGTTACAAACCAAAGCTGGAAATCTGCATAACTTGATCTCGCTTAATTTTGAGCTTCACAGAAAAAGGCTGTGAATATGTATATGTATAATTAATAATTATGTAAAGTAAATGTGCTATTTCAGTATTTTATTTTCAATAGATTTTCAACAATTTCATTTTTCTTCATGACTGTAAGGTCCTAAAGAGAAAAAAAAGAACAAAATAGACAAAGAATATATAGGTCTAATAATTGCTCAAATTCTCTGAATATGAAAAAAGAACAACCATATCCCTTAGGTGGGTATGTGTCAGAAATTCTAACTGTGTGTGTGTGTGTGTGTGTGTGTGTGTGTGTGTGTGTGTGTGTGTGTGTGTGTGTGTGTGTGTGTGTGTGAGTGTGTGTGTGTGTGTGTGTGTGTGTGTGTGTGTGTGTGTGTGTGTGTGTGTGTGTGTGTGTGTGTGTGTGTGTGTGTGTGTGTGTGTGTGTGTGTGTGTGTGTGTGTGTGTATTATTTAGTGAAGGGCGAGCGAGAGACGGTGCTCTGACTGCAACTTGGAAAATAATTATATGTAAGCTTATATAGCCACAATTCCAAGGTGCCGCTTGCATTTAAATTTAGTCTAGATCAGGAGTCTCGTGCTGGCTGGGACCAGATTTCATTTATAAATTGTCGTTTAAAGTTTCATTTAAAAAAATCTGTTTCATCTTATATAATGAATTGTATTAATGATGAGATTTGATGTGACAATTATTACTCCTTAACCATCTGAAGTTGAACAAAAACGTCCCTTTCACTCATAATAGCTTGAAATAGACATGTGTCTGGGTTGAGTGAGGAACCAGCTTTTTTGAGAACTGGTTTCTGGAGGGTCAAATCTTTCTTTTCACACTAAAGTGGAGTAAACTGGAGTACCCGAAGATAAAGCCCACACCAGCACAGGAGAAAAAATCAATTCCACTCTGACTGGTCTCGAAAAGCGCTATATAAATAAATATTACTTACTTACTTAATTACTTCTGCTCATTGTTGTGAGCTACTCATTCTCAGTAGCCTTTGATAAAAGTCTGACAAAATGTTTTGCAGCTCCAGATGAATTGTAATTAGTTAGGTGAGAGGTTGAAAATGTCTCTCTTAAACTCCTGTTGGCAGCCATGGGTCATTTTCGAAAAAACACATTTGTATTTGCAATCTTAAAATTGAATTTGAATCTAAATACATCATTTCCCCACATTTCCTTCTGTTTCAACACAAACGATTGTTGTCTTTTCTATTCCCAGTCCTTTGATAGCGCCGTCTACCAGAAGCAATGTTATTGTGTGCGTTTGGACGGTTACATGTGTCTTTGTGCGTCTCTGCTCCTCGTAGCTGTGTTCCTCAGGATGAGGAGGCAGCCATGTAAGAGGCTTTCATTAGCAACACTGCAGTCGTCGCTTTTGAAGCCAGGCGGAATCAAGCAGCGTCTCCCACAGCCAAATGAGCAGAGCAGGCGGCGGGCAACAAACACGAGTCAGTGTTTGATGATGTTTGAATAAGACAATGACGTCTGTCTGCTCGCAGCAGCGGCAGGCGGCGAGACAATAGAGAGTCAGTGAGTGGCACTGGGACCCCCTGCTGCTGCCTCTGGCCTCATAGCAACATGAAACACTCGCTGGATTTCTACATGAAACAGTGGGAAGATTCATTTAGACGTCATTGTGCTGTATAGGCTTTTTACTTTAGACTTTTATCTTCCATTCTGC